>NC_064809.1:21921414-22243955 GCF_023721935.1 Panthera uncia | reverse complement strand
CCCCCCCCCCCCCCCCCACCTCGGCAGACCTAGTTTGCAGGAGGCCCTAGGATGGTTGTAAGGCAGGGAGGAGGAGGCCGGTCTCCTTGTCAGGGCCTCACGGCCGGGGGCTGTCAGCCCCAGGACCGTATCTCTTGAAGGATTATGCTAGAATAGCCCTCTGATTCATGATCCTTCATCTCCCTCACTGAGGCTTCTTTCACGGGGACTGAGGTGCCCACCGGGAGTAGCTATTAGGCTACACTACGGCTGATTTGTTTGACTTTATTTAGGGGAAGCTCGAACCTAGTCCTTGCGAAAAGTGCTAGGACCGGAGTGGGTCACGATAAGCTTTTAATCCTGAAATTCATTCAGATAAGATGGCTTTATGCCCAAGAATCCCAAAAGCTCTAGAGCCAACTCAGAAAGTTGAAGCTCACACATTCAGGCCAATGTCCTTTCCCTAAAGTACTTACGTAATGACGGTGAACTTTGTTTTAGAGCCCGGACAGCTGTCCTGAAGCCATTAGGACGCCACAATGTGTATGAGCACTGAGCTTACACCGAACTTATTGTCTTGCAAGGTATAGTTTGAGAATTTGTCCTACTTAACGCAAATTCCGTCTGGCGTTCCTGAACATGTGTGCAAACACATCTGCATCGTTTCTACGAGGATACACCCAGGGATGGTGAGCATGTAGCTCTGCGGTGTGTTTTGTCCCTACCCTCTAAGGCTTGCAGCTACTTCTGAAACAGGCGTGTTGGATCTAGAAGACACGTTAAGAATTAGAAAAAGTGCTACACACTTGACTGGTGTTTCCATTTTCTTCTAGAGTTCTAGAAAATCTTGCAATGGGGATACTCTTTAGTTTGGGAAGATAATGCCCAAGTTCTGCATAGACTGTTACAGGAACACACAGCGCACGCTGGGAACCCGAACCAGGTATCTCTGATTAAACCTAAGGCTGTGTCTCCGTTAGTTTAAAAAAAAACAAAACAAACCAGGTGAGAGGGAAAAAGAGGGCACAGAAAGAAGGACAAACGCAGGAGCGGTGTTAGTGTCAGAGCAAGGAAAGAAGGACCATTCGACTGTGTGGCAAACGTGTAACTGCCACGTTACCTTCTTCTCCTTGGGTGGGACTGTGGCCCCCGGCCTAGTGTCTTTAACGTGACTGTCAGCCCGGGACTGCTCAGCGTGACTGTTTGAATTTACATCCATAAAGGAACACTTCTGGAATGCCTAAGGGATTAAAATACTGAGGTTAACAGGGATGCCGGCGTAGTGATGAGGGAGGAGGGAACAGACAGGGAGTCTGGAGGCGTGGAGACCCCAGCCTAGTCCTGCCGGGCGGTCACACCAGGGACGGGGAGGCGGCGCCACGAAACCTGGTTTGGCATTTGGCCTCAGAGCAGCAAAGCTGAGCTCTGAGCCAGAGGCAGAGGCTTTCTCACTGGCTGTGCCACGGCGTGATAAATGGACAGAACCCTTGGAACGCATGCCCTTTGTGGGGTGTCTGGGTGCCTCGGTCAGTTAAGCGACGGATTCTTGACCTCAGCTCAGGTGGCGATCTCACAGTTTGTGGGACTGAGCCCCACACTGGGCTCAGCGCTGAAAGCGTGGAGCCTGCTTGGGATCCTCTCTCCCTCCCCCTCTCTCTCTGCCCCTCCCCTGCTTGCACTACTCTCTCGTCCAAAGTGTGCAGAGCCCGATTGGGATTCTCTCTCTCTCTGTCTCTCTCTCTCTCTCTCTCTCTGCCCCTCCCCTGCTTGCACTACTCTCTCGTCCAAAGTGCGCAGAGCCCAATTGGGATTCTCTCTTTCTCTCTCTCTCTCTCTCTGCCCTTCTTCCCCTGCTTACACTACTCTCTCGTGCAAAATAAACTTTAAACAAAAAAAAAAAAGAATACAGTAGTAACATAGTAACAGGTACTCCCACATTCTAAGGTGCTCTGAGGTGCATTTAGAATAAAGTGATGCTCCTGAGTGCCCATGGGGTTCTGAGCTGCCTCCTTTCTGCCTGAGCTTCTAGATCTGTCCTAGAAAACTATCAATTTTAGTTCTAGGAGTCCACCCCAGTTTGGGTGAACAGTGGGTGAGGGAGGCCAGTCCTCAGACAAACAGAAAGCACAGGCTGTGTCTGCGGGGCAGAGAGGGAGTGACAATACGGTCACGAAAGCAGGAAAGATGAAGAACCCAGCACCCAAGCTTCTTGAAATCAGTGGCTCTCAATTCAACTACATGTCACCTAGTTAAAAAAAATTTTTGTTACCCAGGCCTCACACAGAGAATAATTAATTCAGAATTAATTCACAGGCCTTTTTTTCTTTTAAACTCCCCCAAATAATTCAAATTTGCAGTCAGGATTAAAGATCAGCTATTTCGATGAAAAATCCCAAATAACTGCCTCAATATTTTCTTACTGCCAAATATGGCCCTTTGGAAATAACTCCGTGGGCAGAAAGAATATCCAGGCCCGTGCCAAGTTGACTGTTTCAGCACGGGTCCTAAAATACGACTTGAGCCGATGCCTGGGAACTTCCCCAGCCTGCTCTTCTGTTTCTCTGCTTGTTCCTTCTTCCTGAAGCCGGTGTGCTGGCTCCCCCCTTGGGGTCTCCCAGACACCCCAGTCCTAGCGGGCCCTGGAGATGCCCATTGAGGCCACCTGCCATCTTCGCTGGGCTGTCAGACCCTGGACTTTGGAGCCTCTGGTTTTTTCTGACGCCTGGTAACACACAGCAGGAAACTGTTCCACAGTCACATTCAGGAGGCCACATCTGCTCCTTGTCCTGCCTCGGGGGCATCTAAGTGCAGAGCCCAAGTGCGCGGCTGACCTCCTGATGCAGCGGGTAGGGTCCCTACCCCAGAAGGAGGGCTCTTGGCTTTGGTTAAGTCAGGCTTAGAGCACTTGATTCACCAGTATTACCTAACCACCAATAACACAACAAGAAACCACATACTCCAGGCTTTGAAAACTTTCAAAGAAACCATCAGAGATATTTAGATGTCAGTGGTGGGAAATATTCCCAAGTGATGAGCTCTAAAGCGTAGCTGGAACAAGTAAATGACTTCTCTTTGGGGGCTAGTGCAGGACTATCCATGAGCCTAAAAGTTTCTACTTCTTGGATTAGGAGTGACTGTTCACCTTGCACAGATGTAAAATTACCTAGTTCTTCGTCATCCATTTGAACCAAACTGGGCCGCGATCAATTTAAACCACGGTTTGGGGCAGAGGCTACAATGAACGGTCCCAGAATCTGCCTACACATCTCAGGACGAGCACCAATGTCCCGACGACAAGCAGCCCGGCCATGCCAGTGTCATTAGCCAGAGGGTCCTCCCTGGATCACTGAGTGACGGACGCCTCCACCCTCTCAACTGTTTCATGCATCGCTAACCGTATACATCTATGGTTCCTATGTATGACATTCTTTAAACGTCCTAAAAATCTGTCAGCGATCTGATTGGTGGAGGGGATGTCCTGGGCCAGTCTGAGAGAAGCTCAGAAGGGCTCAGCCCTGTGACAAATCAACCAGCAGCCCTGTAAATCCAAACAGCCCAATTTTGGTAGTTATTACCACGGAAAGCAGAGTGGAACAGCCGTGGTAGAAATGACATGGCTTCAAAGTTCTCTTTACTCCACATGAAGAATGCACACCCATGGTGCGTGCACTGGTGAAGAGGCAACGTATTTTGGAGCCCTAAGTGTGTGATCTGACCATGTGATCTGACCATCCAGAGAGGGGAAAAAATGCTACAGTGAGTATGGGTCAAAATGAAACATTCTATGAACAGACTTTGGTCTGGGAATTGTGCATGCCTCTGATTAGAAAAGTTCTTAGAACATACACCCAGGGTAGGTTCACATCCATGATTTGAATGTGGGGTAAACTTTGAGTACCGTTTCTGTACCCCATCCTTAATCCTAAGAATGGACTGTGTCAATTAATTAAAAAATAAAAATCGAAAACTAATAAATAATCATGTTGCAAACAGGGCAAAGAAAATGGGAAATGAAATCGTTCCGTTTTTCTGCATATTTGAAAAGATGATGCTGACACCAAATGGGAACTTGGTATGAAGGACAGAAGACGTAAGGGCAGCCATTCTAAGTATTAAAACCAAAGTTTTTATGAGACCCACGTGAAGGAGGCCTTAATCAGTCCTTATGAAGACAAGACGATGGCTGATATTTCGGATCCCTGTCTGAATTGCTTTTGAAATGAATGGACTACTAAAAGCAAGGAAAGTAAATCCTCTTGGCCGGAGCTAGGAAAACTCGCAATTCATTTCCCGTATAAACTTCCTGAGTTGTTTTGTGAAACAGTCATTCCTTACACACGTCATGAAGTACCCTGAGGGTAGTTCAGCGCCATCTTGGAAAACTGGAGGCCAAGGCCAGAAGATGCTGCTTACGAGGCCTAGGTCCAAAGGCTCCTTGCCAGCCCTCTCTAGCTAATGGATCTGTGAGAGACGTAGCCAGAGCGGCCTAGGTAGGAAGGCGAGGAGCCACAACCAGTTACCTCATCCACATACCTGGAGTTCCGCCATTATTTTGTCTCCTTCTTCTTCTTCCTCCTCGTCCTTTGAGGACGAGGTAGCGACTGGCGGTGGGGATGGGGTCCAGGTGGAAGCCAGCTCCTCGGTCGGACACTTAGAGGCTCTAGCCTGGGGGCTTGGCCCAGCATCTTCACTGCTTGCCTGTGGAAGATTCAAATCACAGATATTAGCTCAACGCCTCTAGGGGCTGGCAAAAAGAGGCACAGATTACAGCAACACACGTTCCCTTACTGCCTGGCATGTCGGCTTCCTACCTCTTCAAATCGAGTCGAAAGACTATTAATATCCCTTGCCTTTAGTTTGGGTATTTTTTGTACAAGCTGCCATTTTGGTGAATGGGTTGAAGATTTTAAATGAAGTTATAACTACTCAACATTTGGTGCCTTTAAGAAAGGCCTGCCCGTACTACATCCCCTTGGAAATTGTATTTTACATTTAACACAAAAGACCAAACTTGCCAAGTTAAGTGCAAGCTAAAACCCACTGAACACCTTTCTGTACAGACTCTTACAACCGTGTGAGCTAGTCTCACTTAGCTTTTGTAAGGTGGACTTTCCTTTGCGTCCCCTTCTACTCCGTTTTCAATCTTATGAGGCCCTTGCTGGAGAAGTAGCTTGTGATTTGCATTTTACATTGTTGCAGCTACAAGTCAAGTAAGGATAGAGCTGGTGGTGCTGAGTCTAGTCCAATAACACTGGCTGACATTTTCCCATCTGTGGGGCTTCCTGTGATGTAGCTTAATCAATTCTCTCCTCTGCCTTACTGCTTTCTGTGTTCTACATGAGAATAGAGAGAACCTTGTCTAAGGGTATCATTTGAACTCAGAGACCAGTTCACCAGAGCTGAACCCATCAGACCTTAGCGGTGATGTTCTCCTTCCTGCTGGTGTAGACCACATCGCCGGACCTCGTGGTGGTGAGCCCTGATCCTGGCAGGTAGCTCCGCCGAGGGGGTGGGGGAGGAGGAGGTGGGGACTTACCCCCCAGCTTGTCCAAGTCTTGTTCTGAATTTGGAGAGTCTTCTGGAAAACAGTGTGTCATTGCAAAATAACCTCTTTGCAAGAGAACTTCCAGAACAGTGTATTTCTATAAACTTGATGCAATCTGATGTAAACATCTCTCTGTTCTCTCCATAGTGCCAGGATTAAAGGCATAGACCCTACAGCCCGACTGACTTGAAATCCCAAAAAGACCCTGCACAAGTTAATTAACTTCTCTCTGCCTCAGTTGTGTCATCTATTAAATGGGTATCATAATAATCCTCTCCACTGGGATGCTGTGGAGATTAAATACCTTAATATACACGAAGCATTTAGAACAGTGCTTAGTGACTTACTGTAAATGCAATGCAAGTATGAGCTATCATTATTAAAAAAATATGTGCATATATATATGTATATATATGTATATATATATATGTAGCATATATACATATGTAGATATATTTTAAGTAGGCTTCATGCCCAGTGTGGAGCCCAACATAGGGCTTGAACTCAGGGCCCTGAGATCAAGACCTGAGCTGAGATTAAGAGTCAGATGCTCAGGGCGCCTGAGTGGCTCAGATGGTGAAGCGTCCGACTGCGGCTCATGTCATGATCACACAGTTGGTGAGTTCGAGCCCCGCCTCAGGCTCTCCGCTGTCAGTGCAAAGCCCACTTCAGATCCTCTGCCTTCCTCTCTCTCTGCCCCTCCCCTGCTCACTCTCTCATTCTCTCTCAAAAATAAACATTAAAAAAAAAAAAGAGTCAGATGTTCAACCGACTGAGCCATCCAGGTGCCCCAAGAGCTATCATCATTAAGTAAAACTTCTGGGTATTCCTTGGAGAGATGAAATATTAGAGCTTAGGGACAAATCCAGAGCCCCTCGCATGGCTGCTAAAGGAAGGACGTGAGAGACAGTGTTATTAGCAGGAGAAGTTTGTGCAGGGGATGTTAGAATAGAATCTGGCCGATGAAGGGCCAGGAGGAAATGCAAGGCAGATGAACAGAAAACAAAGTCAGGGACAAAATGGACTTTTGGTCCTGGTTATGTGGTTGGAAAGGGTTCTCTGCTAATGAAAGGAGGCAGTAAACACAGAAATGCAGAAGGAGAAGTTGGCATTGACACCAAAGGTTAGGAAATACAGGTATCTACTTAGCTTTCTCCAGAAAAATGTCCAGAAAAGGCACTTAACCAAATTCAAACCTCCTCATTTCTGTCCTTTATCATCATTCCTCACCTCTGCCTTTTACCAGCCTGAACCCAAGTGCGCACTAAAGCAGCAGAAGCAGAAACTCGGGGTTGGACCTTCCAACCGGGCTTTGCCCCAGCTCTCTCTAGGAACACGGCCTGCCCTCTCGGGAATATGTTTGTCCTTTCTGAGCAACCTAGTCAGAGCTGTTTGAGGGACACGCTTGAGAAGTTTCTACTTAAAGCTGTAGTAAGGGTGTGGGTGCTCATCAGGGTGAAAGGCCAGTGGTTACGTGTAGCCGACAGTTCTGGTCTCCTGCAGGAGAGTGTGGGTGACGAGGCCCCAGCAGCAGTGGGCCACCCGGCTGGTTCCTGAGCCAGCGGCCTGGCCGGGGGACAGCCTCATCAGCTTTGTGGGTCCCCCCAGGGACTGGCACAGGCTGACGGGCCCTGGAAGTGGGCCCAGGTCTCCTCTCCTGGGTCATGACCATGACTGCCTCTTTGCCCGGCTTTGGTCAGGGCTCCTCCGAGCTCTCCTCTCCGCGAAGCCTTGCCCTTGCTCTGTGTGCTCAGCCCAGTTTTAGCAAAGAATTCCGTGAAGTCCGTTTAGCAAGAATCCCCCATTCTTGACATCTGAGCTGGTTCTTCACTCCCTCTGCACATCCAGGCCCTTGGCCTGCCTTTTAGCGAGACTCCCCCTACCCTTGATGTATTGTATTCAGAGCTGGGTTCAGTTTCTCTCCCCTGCTGCCGTGGTCTTGAATAAAGTCTTGCTTGCTCTTTTTAACAAATATCTCTGTGAATAATTTTTCTTTAACACTGACTGAGGCTACCGTCTCTAAAATTTTCCACTGATTTTTTTAGGAGCTACCATCCGTTCCCGTTTTCTAAGTAGTCAGACAATTTATACAAGAGGAAATACAAATAGCTTTTAAAAACCCTGAGCGTAGAATTTCACCTCATTAGTAAACAAAAATCAGTAAAAGCAGTGACATCCATGCCAAATAAGTAAAAATGATAGAAACCAACGTTTGCAGGTAACAGATTGTATCCTTACGCATTTCTGGTGGCTGGTACATTAGCAGACTCTCTCTGAAATCAGGCCATGTGTTAAGACAAAACAAAACAAAACAGAACAAAACAAACTCAGCTGGTCGAGCATGTGACTCTTGATCTCAGGGTTGTGAGTTCAAGTCCGATGCTGGGTATAGAGTTTACTTATAACATAACGTAACACATTTAATTGAGCAAAAATACTTTGGGGAGTAATTTTTAAAAAACACTTTATGCAAATTATTTCTTTGGTTTTAAATGTTTGTTTATTTTTGAGAAAGAGGGAGACAGAGTGCAAGCGGGGGAGGAGCAGAGAGAGAGGGAGACACAGAATCCGAAGCAGGCTCCAGGCTGCGAGCTGTCAGCACAGAGCCCGACGCGGGGCTCGAACTCACGAACCGAGAGATCGTGACCTGAGCTGAAGTCAGACGCTTCACTGATTGAGCCACCCAGGCGCCCCACTTTATACAAATTTTTTTTTAATCTGAAGGAATAAAAAGCCCAGATGTGGTAAGATAACAAGTGCAATCACGAGAAGGAACAATTATGATTTATAACTATTTTTTATAACTTATTTGTGATTATAAAACATCAAAGGACTACCTGACAAAAGCAATAATAAGGAGAGCCAAATTAGGCCAGATGGAAACGGAATGGTGTAGATTCTTACCCATGAGAAATTCCTCACGGGGACTTTGGGAGAGAAGCCATCTTTGTGAGAACAGGGCTGCCCCTCCCGGGCCCCTTCCTCCTAAGGTACTTGCTGCCTGACCCTTCTGGTCCCTAAACAGGCCTCACCCAGCTGGGCACGTGGGGAAAACGGGTGAAAAACTTGGCTCACACAGGCTGATGGGGGCAGTTTCAGTGAGGGGAATTTTAGAGCAGCTTTGGCGAAGGAGAACAGCGAGACAGGGTTACAGTGGTTACAAATTGTATCTACGCTCATGTTCCTGGACATGCATGCAAGTCAAGATGGCGATTCCTTTCCAAATTAATTTCAGCTACTGGAGGAGGCACCATTGAATGTGGCTCTGAGACACTGGGCTGCAGGTAGAATGGAGTCTCTGTTCGCAACTTTAAGATCAGAGTAAGGCATGAGGCTTGTTGGTTGGAGATTTAGGAGGCTGAGTTTTCTAACGGTTATTTTATGTTCTTAGGGACACATTGAGGCTTCACTTCCATAGTTTAGTTAGTTCAATATACAATCTAATAATTTTGACTTAAAAAATGCAATTTCGCCTCATGATCTAATGTCCCCTCGGGACCTCATAAAGGCTGGCATTTTCTTCCTGCAGCATATGAAAAGCTCTTACTCTAAATGCGGCCCTCTTATTCTCCCAGCTGGTGCTGTGAAGTGTCATAAATTCACAGGAAATGTGGAAGCCGGGAATCTAAATTTTACCTTACCGGGCATTGTTCTAGTATCCTCAAGTAGAACATCGTTTCCAGGCTACGGTTACAGTTAAGAGGCAGTAGTGAGAATGTAGTGATACCTGAGGATTTGCTCCAATTTATAAGAGTCTTACGAAGTGAGAGATTGGTGCTGCTGGCCAGCACGTGCTTACGTGGGCAGCACTGCCCTGACCCGAGGGTAGCCAGCCCGCATAGCCCTGTGAGCACCTCACCTGAAAGTTCTAGCTTGTCTACCGGAGCATCGCCCTTTGGTTGTGGGCCCAAGGCTGGTGGCATCTCCAGGTTTGGAATTGACCTCATGATGTTGGCCTGAGCTTCTTCCAGTAGCTTCTCAAACTCTTTCCCGTTATAGTGGTCCAGATTTTGCCTTTTCTCTTCCCATTTCCTCTCTGCTTTCTGCAGGAAAAGAACAAGTGAAGAAGGTTTAAAAACCAGAGGGAAAGCTAATCAGAGATTTCGTGTCGGGGTGGCGGAGAGCATAACACAGGTTAAATGTGGATAAAATAATGCTCCAGTTTTCGCACCGAGGGACATTTTTGCACAGACAAACGTGCCCCTGTGCTCTCTGCTGTGTAAGCCCGAGTGGTCTTCACTCCCACAGAAGCAAGCTCAGAAACCCAAATGCATTCTTTCCATTATTACTGAGCACTTACTGCTACTTTCAACCAATACTAATAAAAGGACGCAGGGATATGCTTTCAAAAGTATGTATCCCATCACCAAGTTTTTGTTCTCGAAACGGAGTTTTCACTGTGGAGGAGATGTGCAGACAAACAGAAGCTAAGCCCAAAAACACTCACCAGGAACAAGGAATCCTACATCCCAGTCCCGTGGCTAAGAACTGCTATATGGCCTCTGGGTCAAACTTTCTTACGTGTAAAATGGGGTTTATCTGGGTACCCTCGAAGTTCCATCAAGTTCTCCCAATAGGGAGAATTACATGAAATGCATTTTTAAATACCTGCACATTTTTTTTAAAGGAACATTTTCCTGTGATTTCGAGGTGGCACAGTAATCCTTCCAGGAGGGCAGAGAACCCCAACACGTAAGAACTGGAAAAGACCGAGGGGATCACTTCACCAACACACTTCACACGTGAGAATGCCGAGGCCCAGTGAGGCAAAGAATGTGTCCAAGATCCACGCTGCGTAAACAAGCCTCCACCGCCACCGTCCTTTCCACCCCCTCCCTTCACTGTTTCTTCCTAGCATTTACGACCATCTGGCATACGCTGGTTCTCGGCCTCTCCCTACAAGCAGGCATGTTTCTTGAAGGCATGGACTCTGTCCCTTCTGTTCCCTGCCTGCCTCAGGGCCTCTGGGGGCTGGTGCACAGCAGGGCTCGGGGATACGGTCCGCGGAGGAAGCTCACCTTACGCAGCAGCAGTGGAGCGGACGGCGAGGCCCAGGCCTCCTTACCGCAGATCGGGGCATTTTCAGAGACGACTCGTGAGTCGAAACTGAGAATACACACGCGGCCACGATGGCCACGCCCAGTGGGTTCTCAAGAGACGTTTGTTAAATAGATGGGTCGTCCCACTGACACGGTTTCCATACAGAGATGTAGGAAGTGGCAGATTCCACTCACTCTCAGGAGGAAACGTGTTGTTCAGTTTTCGCCCCTGCCCTGCTGGGCACGATGGGACAGAATCACTGTCAGGCAATCACATCTCACCCCTCCCGTGAGCTGCGTTTCGTAAACGGCTGGCTTGGAGGAGAGGCACAGCCGCTGACTTTGGAGCAGAGGCAGAAGCTACCTAGGGTCCAGAGGCCCGGTTGCCCTGACCGTGGCCTTGGCAATTTGAAGAGGTTATTTTTTCTTGAAACCTGAGTTATCCACTGCTGACATGCAAGAGAGGCGGGCACGGTGAGGAGCAGGGCCTGGGGTAACGACGCTGGGGAGACAAAATGTGATACTCAGGCGTGGATACCGGCTCTTGATAGAATCTTTAAAACCATGGCGTGCTTTCTACGTCGTGTGACTCGAAGACCCAGTTTTCTCTTTCCATTTTGACCGCCTCCACCTTGCATCCTGAGACTACTCTAATGACTTCCCACCCAGCAACCTTAATTCGAGACCCCACCACCTTAATTGATTCTGTACATTGTTTCAGAGCAATTTTCTGAAGATGCTGATTTTTTATCACTGCTCTGAGGGGCCGCATTTTTTCGGACACCCACCCCATGACCTTGAGACGTCCTGGACTGGTTTGCCAGCTCCCACACATCCGGTTCCAGTCTGTTTTGCCAGCCTCATCTCCTCTACCTTGTTCCCATAAAACAAGTTTACTCGTGGTTCCCTTTGCTCCAGCAACCCCTCTGTGCTAGCCCTCACCAACCCTGCTCCACTTACCCAGATTCTACTGACTTTTCCAGGCCAGTAGCAAACCCTCCACAGGCCCGCATTCACCAGTGATGTGCTTGAGCAGGGAGAGCTGACTCACATCTCCCCAGCCGCATGCCCACTGATGTCCCGCTGAAACTCAAAATCAGCGACGGTGGGAGAATATGCCTCAGAAACTGGCAGATTCTATGAATCAGGGCTTCCCCCTGCCCCCACCAGAGAACTTGTTGGTAAACACTTCCCAGCACACCATGGTTTCACCTTCCCACAGGATGGGGTGTCTCACCCTTCTCTGAAATCTGACTGTTCTCTTAATCTGGCCATCGAAACCCATTTGTAGTTCAAAAAATCTCTCTTTGAGACAAATATATGTACATACATAGATATATAGATATATCTATATATCTATGTAGATATATCTATATAGATATATAGATATATCTATATCTATATATCTATATATATTTGATATAAATGCATCTTTGACACATATATGCATTCTCTTTACAACCAGACTATAAACTCCTTGAGGGAAGGACCAGATGTTATTCCTCTATAGGGTTAACGAGAAATGGACGTACGACCCTACCTCAATGGACACTGCCCTGTTCTTGGCGCTCGCGCTGTGGATTTCCTCAATGAGCAAGCTCTGCATGGCAGAGCCGTTCATGGGCATCTGTGGGGACTGAGGAGCCTGTGCCGACTGCAGAGCTGAGGTCACTTCCTGTGTGGTGGCCGAAGGGCTGGTGGGGTGGGGACCCGAGCCCCCCGGCAAGTGCTGGGCGGGGTTGAGCAGGGCGGCGGAGAGCTGGGAGGGCTGGATGACCACCGGGGAGCTCTGTGCATGGTGAACGGTCAAGGGCACCACTTCTGACTTCACGTCGCCGGGGACTCCTGCGCCGTGGAGGGGCTGGCCTGAGGTGTGGGGTGCCTCCTCCTGGCTCTTCAGGACTTCCGCGGCCGTGGCCTTTTCCATAGCGACGTACTGTGCGGCCTGGGCTGCATCTGTACCTTTCAAGAGCCCATCGGTGACGTGTCTGGGAGAAACCATGCACAGCAGCATTAACTCTTAAGGTAGGTAGCTTGCATTTTATTTGTATGGCACACTTGAATGCCGTGGCATCCCAAAGCCAGGCAAGAGGTTGCAAAATTAAGACATCTGAAAACCCGGAGTAGCAGCTTGGGGATGAAGGTTTCCATAGCAACTTCCTAATGCCCTCCAATTGCCTCCTGACCGTCTCTGGGACCTGATTGCTCAGTCCTTCCCTCACGAGATGGTCTGTCTCTGCCTTTCCACCAGCACTGTTGTGCCCAGCCAGACATGGTTCCATCACTATTGGTGTGGGGGCGGCCAGGAGTGAACAGATGATTCTAACATTAACCCCCTCCACCCAGTCCCCGCTGGACAGCCCTCAGAGATGCTCTGTTCTAACCCCAAAAGCTTCCTGAGCCCTCCATATTCTCCTCCTTTGAAAATCCACATGGAACTCTTGTTCCTCTCCAAAACCTAACTGCTAATTATCTACTGTTGACCAGAAGGATTACCTATATCATAAGTACCTGATTAACATACATTTTGTATGCTATGGCTGGATTCTTACAATAAAGTAAGCTAGGGAAAGGAAAACGTGATTAGGAAGATCACAAAGAAAATACATTTACAGCATTGTCTTGTACTTATCAAAAAAAAAAAAAAATCCTTACATAAG
The DNA here is from genome assembly GCF_023721935.1 of Panthera uncia. Classification (NCBI taxonomy): domain Eukaryota; kingdom Metazoa; phylum Chordata; class Mammalia; order Carnivora; family Felidae; genus Panthera; species Panthera uncia. The sequence continues at coordinate 22,230,732 of NC_064809.1, read as the reverse complement.
TGGACCCGTGCAGTTCAAACCCGAGTTGTCCAAGAGTCAACTGTATTTTAATTCCTGGTGCTTGCTCTTCCTGTCGCTTGGATCAGGCTTCCTTCCCCACCTGGACTCGACCACACCTTTCTGGGAGGTCAACAGTGACTCCAAATCTAACAGCCCGGTTGGTCCTCATCCTCCTCTGCATTTTGGGGTCACGTGAAGCTATCTGTGCATTTCCACCCACGGTGCAGTGGAAAGAACATGGCTCTGGGGTCAGACAGGCCTGTGTTTGAATATCATCAGTTCTGGCAGGTTCTAGCTCTAGGATGCTGGGAACTGTACCTTTCTGAGCCTCAGATATTTTTCTGTAGAATGTAGTGATGATGATAAGGAGGAGGGAGGATGAGACTGCCTTCTGGCGCCTTCCTCGGGAGCTGTTGTTACGATCGATGTAGGGTATGTCAGATGATATGATACACGGTACTTGACCTATAATCTTTAATCAGTCCCTTACTTTCTTCTTATTAAAATGTCTATTTTTGATTTGAAAAGAGACACTGCATTCGATGACTCTCCTCTGCTACTCGTTTCTTTTGCTGTTTACCTACCCTGTTCCTCCAATCCCCAAGGGACCCCCGAGGATCTGTTCCCCCCCTTTCCCTCTCCTGCCACCGTGCCCTCTCTTCCACTGTCAGTAGTCATCTTCATGAAGGCAACTTCCAGTTCTCAAGCTCTCCTCCCTCCTGCCCTCCCTCTCTCCAGTTTGGCAGGGCCACGCCTCTAACGCTGTCTCTTGAACTTCATTCAGTGTGTATTTCTTCTTCTAACTGAAGTCATCTGTGCTCCAGAAGTGAAGGAGGCTAATAAAATATTTTGACGCATTCTTTAATCTTAAAGTGTTATTAAAAAGGACCACCTTCAAATGATTTTTTGAAAAAAAATGTTTACTTAATGTTTCCTAACGTTAAGCTCTAGGATGTGCCAAACGCAGCAGGCTTGTGCTGACCAATCGGGACCTCAAGTCATACTGCAATGGAACGTCTAAGGTGGGAAGGAGTTGCTGCCGTCCTCCCTCACGAGTTTCCCCGCCCCCGGGGGGGGGGGCGGTTACCTCCGCAACATGGTCAGGGTGTCGGTCATGCTCCGTACTCTCTGCAGGAGGCTGTCCAGCCTGTGGGGCTCCTCCTTCAGAAACCGCACGGCCTCGACTTCTATGCGCAAGATGGCTCGCATCTTGTTTTGTAAGGTGGGGAATTCTCCTGCAGGCCAAGAGCAGAGGGTGAGTTGGAGAAAAAGCGGAACAAGCCCCCATCCCACACACGCACGCCGGGTAGGGTCGGGAGCGTGGGGTTCATCGGCCGCAGCGCTCCGCACACATCTCCAGGAGGCAGACGCCTGTCCCACAGAGCCGGGTTCCAAGTGACCTCGGGCAAGGGCAGAGGTCCTCTGCGCCTCACTTCCTGTCTGCTTATGTGGGATAAAGGCAACTGTCCCTGAGGGCCATTTTCAATGAATTTGGCACAGGTGCCCTGGAACACTGGAAGAGCCAGTGGAGAGAAACTGTCATTGGTATCATTTCGCCCTAAATCTTATGGCGCCCACTAAAATAGAAGCTCCAAGAAGACAGGGACATCTGCCCATTTTGTTCAGTGAGGCATCGCCAGTGCCTAGAACAGCGCCCACAGGGTATTTGATGAACACTTGCAGGCACACATGCACGAACGAATGGATCTGTCACTGTCGGACAGAGTTTTAACCTCCCCCCCTCCACCCCGCTCTCCTCCCGGAGACACGCTTCGGACTTCTCCCCTTCAAGGAGGAGGCTCACCTTTCAGGGTGGCTACTGCTTCTCCCACTTGTCGCAGGAGGAAAGCCCCATCTTCCACATCTTTAAGAGTGACCACTCGGGTAGCCGACGTAGAGTCCTTCTTCAAGTCTTCAACGAAGTCTTCCAGCTCACTGGGGGTGGGGGCAAGCAGACCAGTAGGTGGCAGTGAACACCGAGACCCCCGAAAAAGGGCAGCTGTAGTAGCAAAGGGCCCATCCGAGCCTCCTGTTGCTCACCGCGGCCCAGCCTCCCCTGGCCTTCCGCTAAGATGGCGGCAGTATCTCGAGAGAGTAGCTTGGTGTGGCTTAAATATTCCTCTGAGGTGTAAGGCGGGTGCAAGGAGTTTTCCCAGGGCCTGTTCTTGGGGATGCCCAGGTTGGCTAGAGGGGAGGTGGTGGCTGGCTGACAAAGGACCCATTCTTTATTTTCAGTGGTGCTGATGCCGACAAAGGGAGGGGAGTGTGCATTTTGTCAGGTGATGGGGTGGGGGCAGGGAGCACACGCCGTAGCGGGGCAAAAGGAGGGGTCCTGATTGGCTTATATTAGCCTTCTAAACCTGAAACTTGATATATTGGGCTGGATAATTCTTTCCTATAGGGACTTGACCTGTGCATTGTAGGGTGTTTCGCAGCACCCCTGCCCTCTGCCCACCAGATCTAGTAGCACCCTCTCCCCAGCGTGTGACAAACAAAGATGTCTCCAGACACTGGGAAATGTCCCTGAGGGAAGTGGGGATGGGGTGGGGGAGGGGAGCAAACTTGCCCCTGATCGAGACCCTCTGGGTTATACTGATGGCCTCATCAGTAAGGACTGACTTTCCTCTCTAAGCTCCAAAGACGAAGAACGATCACAGATCTGATATCTGGTGTGTATGTGTGTGTAAGAGAGAGGGAGAGAAAGACACGCAGGTGCGCGCGCACGCGTGCGCGCGCGCGCGCGCGCGCACACACACACACACACACAGGTACTGCTAGTTCTGAGGTCTTCTGCTTCAAAATGCAAAGCAACCAACGAAACAAACCAACAACATCCTGTCTCCTGGGCACATTAATCACCCATCGTAAACACGGTTGTATCATTTCAGTTTGCCCGTAAATCTGATGACAGAAAACTTCTCTTAAGGTAGTGGAGGACAAGAACGTTGAGAGATTAAGAACCACTAGGTGGCGGTAGGCAAACAGCATTCACCTACAGGGGCAGTGCTAGGGGCTGGCGGGGAACAGGGAAAGAAGACACAGCGTATCTGTAAAAAGATGGCCTGCCAAGACCCTTCCCGCTAAGTGGGGGCGCAGATGGAGGTTATGGATGGCACAGCTACTGCAGGACGGATTCAGGCGGGATGCCATGTGTGTTTAACAAGGACCAATGGGGCAAACAACAAGTCCATCCGCTGTAGAGAAGCGAGATGGAGTTTTTGGTGATCTCTTTCATTCTATTATGGAAAATGGACCCAAATTGCCTGTGATCCCTTCAGATGAAATACTGCAACTCAGGACCCAAAGGGAAAGCCCCAACTGCTCACTGTCCACATTTGCAAACTATGGGAAGGTACCTGGTGTTATGGGAACCCACCCACAGGAAACTTCCTGCAGCTAACCACACCCCTGAGGAGACGATGTACGCCATCCCTCCTAAGAGCTCTAAATATGGCACCTATGTGTGCAAAAGTTATTTACCACTTCATCACCAAACTGAAATATCTTGGAGTGTAGACTGGACACACTGTCCAGTCCTTCCAAGTTCCGAGGGAAGAGCTAAGACCCAAATGTTATCACGGTTCCATTTACAACCCACAAGTCTGCCAGGTGTCAATGAATACTCCTAAGAGCGATCATCTGACCTGAAGTCAGTCTGCCTAAAGTTCTATTTTAATCTCTTTTACATGATGTGCCTTTGGGATTTCATAACTCTGAACACAGAAGACCCATAAATGTCACAGCTTTTCCTGGGTTGATCAAGGAATATACACAAAAGTGTATTGATATTATTGTACACAACAATGTCATTTCTGTTCATATGTTTATGATATATATTATGAAGCACTCAGATAAAATTTGTTTATTCAAAATGTAACAGAGATCATGGAGCTAAAATGAATGCTGAAAACAAACTTTCAATATTATGTAATCAATATGACTCTGGAGATGTGAACTTGGCTCAAAGGAAAGCCAGATGTTCACAGATACTGTGGTTTAGCTCTAAATCCATTCTATTTGTGTAAGTTGCTTTTCATACTATGTTAGTTAAAAGAAGCATTAATGTTTTCATTAATATATTAATGAAGTATATTTCATTTGACAGTTATTAGAAGCCCAATTATTATTTCCAAGTAGAAACCCACCAAAGAGAAATGATCTGGATTCCATTTCTCTCCATATTCTAGATCCAAATTTCACTTCTCTGCCCTCTTAATGGCTCACCAGCAACTTAGTCCAATATGACGCCCAAGAGAACTTATTTTCCAGTGTGTGTGTGTGTGTGTGTGTGTGTGTGTGTGTGTGTAAGGTGAAGGGCAGGGGAGGGGAGAGGAGGGAAGGAGGGGAGATTGTTTTCCTGATGTTCCTAAGTTGAAATTTCCAGTTGTCTTTTTTTTTTTTTTACATGTATTTATCTTTGAGAGACAGAGTAAGACAGAGCACAAGTGGGAGAGGGGCAGAGAGAGGAGACAAAGAATCTGAAGGAGGCTCCAGGCTCTGAGCTGTCAGCACAGAGCCCGATGCAGGGCTTGAACCCACAAACCGTGAGATCATGACCTGAGCTGAAGTCAGTCACTTAACCGACAGCCACCCAGGTACCACCAGCTGTCTTTTGTAACAGTCCATTTTCATTTGATTTCTCTTCCCATTCCTGTTTTTACTCCTTGATTCAGGCCTACTGACATTTTTTTAAGTTTATTTATTTATCTTGAGAGTGAGAGTGCATGCATGCAAGTGAGGGAGGGAGAGAGAGAGAGCGAGAGAGAGTATCCCAAGCAGGCTCCATGCTGTCAGTGCACAGCCCAATGCGGGGCTCAATCCCACAAAACTTGAGATCATGACCTGAGCCGAAATTAAGACTCTTAACTGATGGAGGGAGCCACCCTTGTGCCCCAGGCCTTACTGACTTTCGACTGGACTGTTCTAGCTGCTGCCAATATGGTTTCCCTGACACCAATGTTTCCCCCTCCAACAGTCCTGCACATGATCACCAGAGGGACCTTTCTGAAACACAGCTCTGCATCCTTTGCTGTGTTTCCTTGATCAAAAAACTTTGCTGCATCCTTGATCAAAAAACGTCAGTGACCTCCCCATCAGGCTGGTCAAATGGGAAGACACTTGAGAATCTCCCCTGGGTAAAATGCACATTCTTACGCTCCATCCAGAGAGGTTCTGGAGCTGGGGTTGGACCCAGGAGCTGCCAGGAAAAGCCAGGAATCTAGGTTTCTGTCACATGATCCTCCAATCTCGGTAAACACAGTCCCCGCACACACGGAGCAGGCAGGCAGGGCGGGAATGTGGTGTAAGATACGGGCAGGCATCATGCAAGGGGGAATGGCGTTACCAGACATGAGACATGGTCTAGTATCTTGCATCATCTCCGCCAACGTGGTCGGCCCCCAGTTTTCCAAGGACACCTTGCACCTTCCTGGTCCTGAGTCTTGCTGGCTCACAGGGTTGCTCTGCCTGGGAACTGCCCATCCCTCGCCCTGCTTTCACTGATGGAACCCCGCCTGACCTCCAGGCCAGCCTGGTTCGGCTTAACAAACCCTTTGTGAGACCCCGCTAAACACACGGCGCTGCCCTGGGTCTGGGGCCACAAGACAAAGAACTTATTTCAGGTTGTCTTCTTGATCCCTGGGGCCCGAAGCAATCTCTCCTTTGCGTAGGGTCACCTGGCACAGGTGAGCCACCTGTTTTGGGCTGTACACATACTCATATACTCTGCTTTGCCGGACCGGAGCTCCTCAAATGCCCTGTGCACATCTTCTCCAGGTGCAGCCAGCCCACAGATGAAGTGCTCTCCTGATAGGCTCCCCATGCCCCTTCCTAGCTCACTCCTGTGCTGGGCTGCTGGGGGTAGTACTGAGATTAAGTACTTTTTCTAGAGCAAAAGCAAGACTTAGCTGACTGATAAACACAATTCTTAAAAGAAGGAAATTTACTTTTTCGTGATTTAATTGGAAAACATAAAATATTCTTAAAAGGCTACACGTTTTTAAAGAAGTTTTCAAGAAGAATCTTTTAACACCTAGATGTAGACAACTGGGCCATCACAAAAACATTTCAGACAAATAATAGCCTTATCACCTCACGGTGGGTGATTAATGGTCTACAAATGAATGAACTACATAAAATATTAGAAGCTATTTTGAGATGTTGGTGAACAGTGGTCAAATTCTTTTTTTTTTTTTTTTTTTTTTGGAAAATTATAACTCTAATTGATTTTCTCCCCCCTCTGGACTGCTACTGAGAGGGACATTCTTATTTTAATTAGACACGCTGGGTGGGCATCTGGGGTGACACAGGCTCAAATATCAAACAGTTGATGGAAAATAACACTTTCCATCATGGAGACTTCCGGTCCTTCTGCCCATGAGAAGAACGTGAAAGTTGCTTCTTTCTAGTCCCAATTTGGGAGATTTAAGAGAATTAACAATGCTAGGAGAATCCAGAAAAATTACTACTCATTACACTAGAAGGTGAAATCATTCTATGATAAATCTTCATTGCATAACAAAACATAGATTACCATAAAAGATGTGCCCACCCCAGTGACTGGGGAGTAATAAAAGTGCTCATTTCAATAGTGGGGACTTGATAGATGCTTTCAATAAGAACCTCATAGAAGATTGATAACATTCAAGGAGGCATCTTTCATTCCTGGATCAGACATACTGTACACTTAAATTCTTCTTTTGTGCTTTTAACTACAGTTGAATAATAGGAAGATAATTTTAACACCGTTATTTTGGCTATTAGTTTTCATTTACTGAGATTAAATGCAGACTTCCCATTTATCATTGGGTTTTGCCATTTGCTTCCTCTCATTTTCTCTGTTGCCGAGCCCTACAAAGGAGCGCGGTGCTCCAGCTGTTAATGAGACAAGTGCAGTTGAACTTCCTGGGGTCTGGACAGAGGGGCGCTAAGTGTCCAAGGACACCCAGAACCAGCAGAACCCTAACTTGTACACAGTAGGTGCTCAATAAAGAAAGAGGGAGGGGCGCCTGGGTGGCTCAGTGGGTTAAGCGTCCGACTCTTGGTTTCGGCTCAGGTCATGATCTCACGCTTTGGGAGTTCGAGCCTTGTTTCGGGCTCAGTGCTGTTGGTGCGGAGCCTGCTTGAGATTCTCTCTCTCTCTCTCTCTCTCTCTCTCTCTCTTTTCCCGCCCTCCCGCCCCCTTGCTCTCTCCTTCTCTCTCTCTCTCTCTCTCAAGATAAATAAACTTTAAAAAAAGTTAAAAGAGAGAGAGGGAGAGAGCACCATCTAGGAAGGGGCTTCTCGTTGGCAAGGACAGTGTCTTTTTCGGGTCCAACGGGTGACTGGCACTCACCACAGCTTTTTGACGATCTTCTCCTCTTCGTGCAGGTATTTCTGTCTCTCTTGTTCCACGAGGACGCGCTGTCGCTGCACAGGGTCCTCCAGCCTCTTCATGGTTTCGATCACTTTGCCGCTGATTTCCAGCTCCGCCTTCTTCATCATTGCCCTCAGCAGCTCCTGGTTCTGCAGCTGTTGAACAAAAGAAATCAACTTCAGTTGGTGCTGCCTGACTGACATCGTGGCGACTGACTGCCTGACGGTCTTCAGAAGCCGGCTGGGGTAAACAGCCCTGCAGCTGAATATTTATTTCAGTGAGAAAGGGAAGGAAGCAGAGATTGTATATAATATTGCTACTTCAGCCAACATCTGAGGTTTACTGCCAACTGCTAACCAGACTTTCACGTCTGTGTCTGCAAAAAATAGGACACTTACTCCGGTCAGTGCAGCATGGACAACAGGCATAAACTCTCACTGACATGTTTTTTACAGGGAGCAGCTGAGAGCACTAGCTTTGGAGTCAAGCGCTTTTTTTTTTTTTTTTTTTTTTTTTTTTTTTTTTTTTTTTTTTTTTTTGCTGGTTGTGTAGCTCTGAAGATGCGCCTGGGCTTTGCAAGCCCCAAATTGAAACACGGAACTGAGCGTGTGATGATGCAGAACCCAGTGACCCAACCCACGCTCCTTCCTTGAACTCACGTGATCTTGGAAACATCACTTTCTCTTTCTCTGTGCAAGACTTCAGCTGCAAGAGTGGAACGTTTAGGAATATGGCTTATGGTGTTAGGAGAATATCTGTAAAGTTAGGAGAAGTGGTCTGTGCACCAAAATATTCCTTCCTGCCTACTGCAGCCTCCTTCCATCATGGTGCCCAAAATACCCGTATTAGTTGGCCTTTTAGATCTCAGAGGCTTTTTTAAAAACTTTGTCCCCCTTCACCCATTTCTCACACTCCCCCCCTCTGGAAACCACCAATCTGTTCTCTGTGTCCACGAGACTTTTTTTTTTATTATTATTATTCCTCATATAAGAGAGATCATATGACATTTGTCTTTCTCTGACTCATTTCGCTTAGCATTGTGCCCTCAAGGTCTATCCATATTGGCACAAATGGCAAGATTTCATTCTTTTCTATGGCTGAGTAATAGTCCATTGTATATAAACACCTAATTTTTTTAATTTTTATTATTGAAGTATGGTTGGCATACAATGTTATATTAGTTTCAGGTGTACAACACAGTGATTCAACAATTCTATACATTACTCAATGCTCAACAAGCGTAGTCACCATATAATATTACAATATTGACCATCCATTGGTGGACACTTTTGTTTCCATCTTTTGGCTATTGTAAACAGTACAGCAATAAACATGGGAGCGCATGTATCTTTTTGAGTTACTGTTTTTGTTCCGCTTAGATAAATACCCAGAAGTGGAACTGCTGGATTACATGGTAGTTCTATTTTTATTTTTAGAGGAACTTCCGTATTGTTTTCCGGAGTGGCCGCGCCAATTCACGTTCCACCAACAGTGTACGAGGGCTCCTTTTTCTCCACATCCTCGCCAACACTTTTCATTTCTCGTCTTTTTGGTACTAGCCATTCTGATGGGTGCGAGGTGATATCTCATTGTGGTTTTCATTTGCATTTCCCTGATGATTAATAAAGTTGGGTATAATTTTCACGTACCTGTTGGTCACGCTCATATCTTCCTTGGAAAATTATCTATTTTCAAATCTGCCCATATTTAAAAATTGGGTTGTTTGGGGTTTGGTTGATTTTTTCTTTGTATTGAAGTATACGTACTCTGGATATTAACGTTTTATCAAATATATGATTTGCAAATATTTTGTCCCATTCGGTAGGTTGCCTTTTCACTTTGTTGATGGTCTCCTTTGCTGTGCAGAAGCTGTTTACTTTGACGTAGTCCTACTTGTTTATTTTTTCTTTTGTTGCTTTTACTTTTGGTGTTAGCTTTAAAAATTCATGGCCAAGACCTCTGTCAAGGAGCTTACCGCCTATGTTTTTTTTCTAGGAGTTTCATGGCTTTAGGTCTTACATTCCAGTCTTAAATCCATTTTAGAGTTAAGTTCTGTGTTTGGTGAGAGATGGTGGTCCAGTGTCAGTCTTTTGCATGAGGCATCCAGTGTTCCCAGCACCATTTATTGATGAGACCTTTCTTCCCTCATTGTATATCCTTGGCTCCTTTATCATAAATAAATTAATTGACCGTATATGAATGGGATCATACTTCTGGGCTTTCTATTCTGTTCTATTGATCTACGTGTCTGTTTTTATGCCAGTACCATACTATGTTGATTATTATACCTCTGCCTTATGTTTTGAAATCAGGGAGTGTGTTGCCTCTAGATTTCTTCTTTTTCAAGACTGCTTTGCACTGTTCAGAGCCTTTTGTGGTTCCACTTTGGATCGAACCCCAAACTCTGGCTACCGTGAGACTTTGGCACGTTCCTTAGACTCACTTGGTCTCCATTTCCTTATCTTCAAGGATGAGGATTCATTTCCTCTAGCAGTGCTAGTCTGAGGATTACATGAGCTACTGCTTGGTATCAAACAGGTGATCAAGAAATGTTGATTTAGCCATGGACTATTTCAGTGTATTAGTTAAAAGAGAATCTATGTTTGGGGAACCTGGGTGGCTCAGCTGGTTGGGTGTCTGACTCTTGATTTCAGCTCAGGTCATGATCCCACAGTTCGTGGGTTCAAACCCCGCAGAGGGATTTGCAGGCTAACACACAGCCTGCTTGGGATTCTCCCTCCTCTGCTCTCTTAAAACAAATAAAGAAACTTAAAAAAAGAGAGAATCTGTGTCCCTCTTGTTTACACAGGTCCATGTGTACCAAATGCCATGTAATCACAGACCATGAAAACATAACACTTGATGTTGGTGATTGCAACAACAGTGATCCCAGAGGAGCTCAAGGTTCTTGGCAATTTGTTATTTTCCCTGGGTTTTATGTGGGCTGCTTGCACACATCCTGCCACGACATCCACATAACTTTCCATATACTTTCCAGAGCACTCTTGTTCCTTACCCCGGAGAGCAGAAGATGTGTGGTTTGCATCTGGCTTCAGAAGAATGTAGTCAAACGCTTGATTCCTGTTTCCAAGTCCTGTATTAAGTGTTTCTCTGGGGCAGGAGAGTTTGCTAATAGCACATCCATCAAGCGAATTCGTTCAACCAGCCTCAGAGACAGAAGTTACATGATAGCTATTGTATCATACCTAAAGGTTCCCTGAAATTTCCATTAGCTGTTTGTTTTCTGCTGTCATGGGCTGTAGCACAACCACTGTATGTGACCTCATGAGAATGATGCCTTTGTCAATTGTCCGCGATTTGTGCAAATGCCATCTGACCATGTGGCCCTCAACTCAAACCTTCACCGTGTCTTCTATTTTTGTTGAATAAAGATAAAACATTTCAACACAAGCAGCAAGCAGGGCCACCATCACGTTCCAACATCAGCTCTGTACTGATTACCTGCCCATCCAGCAAGACACTGCCTGGGTTCCATTTCTAGTTTTACCACGTGGTAGCCATGTGACCGTGAGCAAATTATTCATTGGTGTCTATCCATAAAAGGGGCAATAATCGTTCTTATCTCATAGGCTGGTAATGGAGATTCAGTGAGGGAATAAAGTGCTTACAACAGTGTCTGGCACAAACCGGGCCCTGGGGGTGGGGCCTGCAGTTTTGTCTGGAAGGGAAGCAAATAGAAACGTGCCACTCCCGGGTTACCTCCTCTGTATGACTCATAGTTATGCTCTCATGGCTTCTGCTAATAACGGCTTTTTCTTGTGGTCTTAAAAACAGTCAGTATGCTGCTAAAAGCCACCAGGTATGGAAATAATGCGTCGAGGGCAACTTCCTCCCATGTTCTCTGCAGCTACAGCTTTGCCCACAAGGCACAAGGAAGTCTCACCCTTTCCCACATCGCCAGTCTCTTCGCATGGCATGCAGCCGGCAGTCCCTGCTCCAGTCACACAAACATCCTTCCTTTCTGTTCTTCGACTGGCTAGGCTCCTTTCTGCCACAGGGACTTTGCACCTGCTCTTCCCTTCATGTGGTTAATTTCTGCTCTTCACAGAGTCTCCAGGATACAGGGCCATTCACGGCAGGTACTTAATAAATACGGATAAACGCCTGGACTAAGCAGTAATGCTGTTAAGAACAAACAAAGGAGAATCCGAAATTCCTTCCTAGATTGTAGATATATGGGCTGACCCATGGGCTCAGATATGCGGTGGGCTCACCTCTCATGCCCCGACTTGCTCTGACTGCAGTGGTTGTTGAATATACACAGCAGCACTGCCAGCTATCAAAACGGGAGGTCAAATCCCACAGAGCTATTTCCTTTGAAGGGGTGGGGAGATGAGGGGTCACAGGGATGCAAGGGCCAAATAAGTGCATGACTAAATGTGTTGAAAAGTGACTGACACCTGGGTGCTACCCCCTGAGAGACTGTGATTTCATTGGTCTACCGGGTAGCCTGGGCACTGGGAATTCTTTCAACTCCTCAGACGATTCTGATGAGTCACTCAGAGTAAACATTATGGTCTAAGAGAAGGGCTCTTGAATGGATGGATCATGTCACAGCCCTCTGTACCTAACCCTCCCACCAAATCTCACAGACAAATTCCAAAACAAGTTATGGTCCTGTTAGCAGCAGATATTAACAGTGGCTATCAAACTGGAAATTATTACTGGGATGTTTAAAATTCTGAAAATTGAAATCTGGACGATGGGAAAAGTGGAGCTCTGAGAGGTTAAGTGACTTATTCAGGGTCACTCAGTCATTAAGGGCAGAATCATGGTGACAGCCAAGTCTTCTGAATTCCACCTAGTCATTTTTCAACCACCCCAAGTTGCCCCTCTAACAAGGCAGGGACGTGTCTGTTTTATTTCCAGCCACCAAGCACAGTTTCTGGCACACAGTAGGTACCCACCACATATTTGCTGCACAAATGAATTTCAATAGAACATTACTCAGAAGTGCAGACATATAGAAGAATGTACATAATAGTCAAGTTATTCAACTGGTAACATGGTCAGATTGCATTAAAATTATTCCCCTTGGAGAGGAGGTTTGCCCGGAGTTCCAGGTTATAGGATCCTCCTTCCAAAAGAGGGGCTTACCAGAGCCCCCTGGAGGGATTACAGAGGGAATTTTCCATAGCCCAATGCTAGGCAATGATAAGTTAATCATGAAGGAATAAGCATGTGCCCACGTTCTCCTTCCCCTTTCCGCTAGTCCCCCTGCCCTCCTGGACGGTGTTCTGGCCAATGTCCCTAGGACACAGGACTATCCTGTTCATCCCAGCAGTGTGTGAAGTGAGCAGAAGGCAGGATGTAGATCAGCATCTCTCTCTAAATGCTTCAAATAAATTAGTCGTTAGCAGTTCAAATCATTACAATGATACCTACCTTTCAATTAACTTAAAAAAACCCTCTATTATAGGTTGCAAGCAATAAAATATACCCATTTTAAGTGCACAGGTCAGTGAATTTTGACAAATGTATACACCAATGTAACCACCACTGAAAAGATAGCATTTTTTATCACGCTAGAAAACTCCTTCATGACCTTTTGCAATCAGTCACCCAAACCCCAGCCCAGAGAAACCACCAATCTCTTTTCTGTCCCTATAGATTAGTTTTTCTGTTCTGCAGACACAGTATGTAATCTTCTGGGTGTGGCTTCTTCCCTTCTTCCCTTCACCCTTTCTGGGTGTTGTTGAGTGTTTTAATAGTTCATTTTTGTTTATGCTGAGTGGTATTCCATTGTGTGGATAAATCAATTGCATGGATTTATATTGTATATACTAACATTTTTAAATGTTTACATATTGACTTGATTCTGGTGATTTTGCTTTAATTTACTTATTTCTGGTAGCAATTTTTGTAGTCTTTCTGATTCTATATATATACAATCATGTCATTTGTGAGTAGAGCCAATTTATTTCCCTATATGTATGCCTTTTCTTTCTTTTTCTAGCCTTATTGCACTGGTTAGGATCTTAAGCGCAGTACTCAATAGTAAGTGAGAACAGCCTTCTTGGCTCTTGTTTCTGATTTTATGGGAAATGTGTAGTGTTTCACCATCAACTATGTTTTCTGTAGGTTTTTCAGACGTCCTCTACCAAGTTAAGGAAGTGTCCTTGTACTACAGTGCTGAATGCTTTTATCATCAGCATTGAATTTTATCACATGGTTTTTCTGTATTTATTGAAATGATATGCGTTTTCTCCTTTATTTCATAAATAAGGTCAAATACATTGATTTTTTTTCATGTTAAAACAATCTTGCATTCTTGGGATGAAAACCAGGATAATATTCTCTTTATATACTGCTGGATTCAGTTGCTAATATTTTGTTTTGGATTTGTTACATACACTTTCATGAGGGATACTGGTTTATATTTTCTTTTCTTAAAATATCTTTGACTGGTTTTGCTTGTAGGGTAATGCCAGCTGGCTTCATAAAACCACTTGGGAAGTGTCCTCTATCTGATGAAGGAGTTTTTTTTTTTTTTTTTTTTCAATACTGCAAAGATGTCATTTCATTGTTCCAGACTTAAGTTGTGTCTCTAATGAGAAGTAGGTGTTCATTCTTATTTATATTCCCCTATTATGTACGGTGTCTTTTTTTCCCCCTCTGGTTGCATTTAGAAAAATTCTAGCCATTATTTCTTCTAATATTTTTCTCTTTTCCCTGGACCACTTAATATCGTTTCACAAATCATTAAATTTTGGTTCATTTTCTTCAGTCTTTTTCTCTCTATACTTCAGTTTGAACAGTTTCTATTGCTATGTTTTCAAGTTGACTAATATTTTGTTTTTATACTAATAAATCTTCTGTTAAGTCCATTCACAGATATTGTGTTTTTCAGCCCTTGAAAGTTACACTTAGATTTTTAAAAGAATTTTGTTTCTTGTCTCATTGTGTTCATGTTTTTCTTTAAATCCTTGAGAATAATTATTATAGCTGTTTTAAAGTCCATGCTGCTGTTCTTGTTATTCCTGCCATTAGTGGTTGATTTCTATCAACTGAATTTTCTTAAGGTTATGGATCACATGTCTAGTAATTTTTGATTGAGTGCTAGGCAGGCAGTTTTGAATTTTGTTTTCCTTTACAGATGGAGTTTCTCTGGCAGATGGTTCTGTTACTTGTGGATCATTTTTGTTCTTTAGAGGCTTGCTTTTAAGCTTTGTTAGGGTGAATCTAGGGTAGCCTTTACTCTGGGACTAGTTTAGTCCTAAAACTGGAACATGGTTCTTCTCTGATCTCTATTGAATGCCCCACGTGACCAATGAAACCTCTTTACTCTTGCTTGTCAAAGTATGAACATCTCCCAGCCCTGTATGAGCTCTGGGGATTTTTAATCTTAGAGCTTCCTACTTTGTTTTTGCCTGGTTAGGTGGTCTTTCACACTACACATACGTGGCTTATTATTCAATAACAGAGCACAGATTTATATAGTCTTTTCTCTGCAGAGCTTTCTCTTATTTGGTACTCAACTCCACAAATTCTAGCTGTTTCAGCTCTCTAAATTTTTATCTTATCTCCTCAATTACACTGTCAGTGCCCTGCTTGGGTTATTGCTTTCCACATCATGATCTGAAAAGTGCCCCAGGCAGAAAGCTGAATTTCACTTCTTTGCTTTCATACTCCTAAGGATTACAATCTGTTGTAATGTAATGCCTGGAAACAGTTGTTTCACTTTTTTTTTCCTCCAGTTTTCTAGTTGTCAACAGTGGGAAGGCAAGTACAGTTACAGTTACCCCTCATTCTGGAAGCATAAATTTATTGTTGGGGCACCTGGGTGGCTCAGTCGGTTGAATGACTGACTTTGGCTCAGGTCATGATCTCATGGTTTGTGAGTTCGAGCCCCGCGTCGGGCTCTGTGCTGACAGCCCAGAGCCTGGAGCCTGCTTCTGATTCTCTGTCTCCCTCCCTCTGTCTCCCTCTCTGTCTGCCCCTCCCCCACTCATGCTCTGTCTCTGTCTCAGAAATAAACATTAAAAAATTAAAAAAAAAAAAAGAAACATAAATTTATTGTAAATGCTATGCCTTAGGAATAATGTTCTTGGCCATTAAATATTTAATTAAACCAAATAAGCTGTCCCTATCAACATCAAGAAACTAGGAAACTACCTGAAACTAATTTCACCCACTTCTAATTGGACAATGTGCCTCACATACTCAACCTTGATTTCTTAGGCAAAACCTAGGACTATCAGTCTAGTCCACACCGTCATATAGTGGAACTGACTTCCTGTTCAGCAGTGACACTGAACAGTGGTTGTACCACAAATCAGGAAGTTTCATGATGATAGCCAGACTCCAGAATGACTCCTGGCTACCTGGTTAATTAAGTTCCCCAGGCTGTAGGGAACGACATATAAGATGCCTGGTGACAACCACATGTTACCTGGGAGATGACTCCCCACCTTAGACAGCCTCCATGTGACAGTCTACCTAGGGCTTGGTGCATTGCATGGCAGCCTACTCATCAAACCCTGAACTATTTCCATTTATTATTTCTGCCCAATGGGTAAAAATAGATCTGCTCACATGGACCAAACTGTAGGGTGCTTTTCTCAGGGATATACATTCCCATGATCATTTTTTGGATGATAAATGAGACTCTCACACATTTCTATGAGGCACTATCTTATTTAAAAAGCCACCTTAAGATAACACTATTGAATTATATCATTTCAAATACAAGGTCTCTGTGTACTGCCATGTTTCTTTTTTGTGTTGGTATTTTACCTCCTTCCTCTCTTAGGAGAGCACAGTAAATTCTCAGTAGTCTTAAAAATGGAACACTACGTTCAGAACCAGCCCATTTTTTAGAAATTTATCAGGAGGCAGAAAAAGGAAATAGGAACCAAGGGGGGGAAAAAAAAACTGTGAGAATTAGACAAGTAAGACGTATTCATTCTCTCTTTAGGCCAAGTCCCATCTGGGCCTTACAGAACTTGTACCATATCTTCCAGAAGTTTCCCTCTCCCCTCAGCCCACAGAGAGGGGCAGAATTGCAGTCACTTCAGTGGATATGGGATTGCCTTGGGAAAATCCAAGTACTGTGGCATTTCTGAAGAAAGATGTAGCTCATCACTTAGGAAAAGTAAGCTTTTTCTAAATCACACCAGAAGAGGTAATGGATAAAGATAGTCTTTTGAAGGAAACATTTGTTAGGTATAAGGCCATCTATCTGTTTCTATTATTAGCAGCTAATTGCTGACCCGACTATTACCTTGGAAAGTTCCTTATGGCTCTTGCATCAATTGTAACTAAGTAGAGAACACGTTCTATTAGCCACTGGGAATGAGGTGCGTTGTTAGAAGCCAGGGCTTTGAAGTCATTGGGTGTTTTTCACACATACAGGGTGGTGGGTACCCCATGTGTTTCTGCTTCACTCTTGTGATAGCTGACTGAGATCACAACATTTCCAAGAAGCATCTCAATGGACTGAGCATTCATAATACCCAAGAGCAATAGTTCTTACCCTGGAGCATTCTAGAGTCACCAGTGCCTGGCCCCTGGTTCACATCAATGAAGTCAGACTCTGGCAGTGGTCCTTAGGGTATTAATGTTTTTGTTAAAGGCCTCAGGTGATTCTAATAAGTAGCCAGGATTAAGAACCATTCTCTTAGACCAATAATTCATGTGAAATTGGAGAGCAGAGAATTATATGAATAGAGCTTTAGTGGTTTTCTTCATCTTCTGCTTAGGCTCCTTTTGCCTCCCTTGACATTCTTTTTGCCCTACTTAAATCTACCCATCCCACTGTGTCCTCATCAAATTTCTATTCCTGAGAATAATCCATCAATTCTGAAAATAAAACGCTCAAATAGGATATGCTCTACCGTCTAGGATTTTCCAGTGATTTAATTATCTAATTACTGGAGCCGGCTGCCAAGCACAAAAGATTTCATTCAGTTTCACTATTTTATAACACAGTTCAAAGAACATTTGAATTTCTAATTTAATTTTTGTTCTTTCGAGACTCTTCTGCAGAGTTTCGTATATCTCTAATGATAGTTCCATTATTGGACTTATAATCACTTTGGGGTTACACTTCTTTTTTAGTGTATAATACATATGCCAAAGGAGAATTGGTGCTGAGATAGCTTAATTATTCTAAGCTGTTTTTGTCTTAAAGAGACTCCCCTGACTGAAAAGACAGAGGCTTGACAGGAAAGAAAGCTGACAGGGACACAGGAAACACAAAGATGACGTAGACACAACAGCCGTCAGGTTAGGTAACAAAGTGTTTAGCCTTCCCTATGCGTCTGCTCCTTAGAACTGCACAAACTTCAAAGCTCAAGAGCATGTCGGCTCCTTGTTCTTTATACCCCCGGAAGCCAGAAAAGCTGAGCAATTCTGGGGCAATAAAGGAACTTGCATGGTTAAGATAGCATTCCCAGACCTTGACCGAAGAGTTGCATTGTTTGAGGAGCTATGATTCCAAAACTCAGCAGCCACAGTTCAAGGTCTGCAAGGAGTGGCGGGTTGTGGGCAACTACCCCGACCCCCACAGCCAGTCAGGAAACCAAACAATGCCAACCGTCACCGGGGTGATGCTACAGCCACACGCATCAGCCTCCATATCAAATGTGCCACACTTCCGAGGTACTTATGCTAAAGCAATTCCCCCTCCTCCCCCATACCAACAAATGCTCACTTTGGAACACAGTAGGTACCACCATACAAACAATATTTAGGAATTTTTTTGCCCCGAGGGTCTAGGAAGGAGCGATCATTTCCAAATGGCCAGAAGGTGGCGCTCACAGGCAGACGCAGCGTGAGAAGGGGCTTTACCCTCCCCAAATCCCAGGTAAGATTAACCTGGGACACAGCAGACCCATTCTGGCCTGCACATTTGTCATTCGACCTGCAGGGTACTAAATAATTGGTTTTTAATTACTTTCCAACACTTTTAGAATGAATACGAATAAATCATACGAAACCTGTGTTTCCAGAGAGAACACTGGACTCTAATTCTGTCAGGTTAAGAGCTGGCTGGAGCTGAGTGGTGACTGACCTTGAGAAGGCCAACTTGCCGTTGTCCCTCCTCCATTTCACTTGTTAATTTACTGCCTGGACACTGTAGGCAGTGGACTTTGTCACCTGGCACACACCCTCAGCCCAAACCATGCACTCCACCACCACGAAGTGTATTTAAAATTGCAAAGTGAGGCGAAGTTGACGCAGAGGATAAGGAACGTCACGGATGACGTGGCTCAGAAGAGCACTGAAATGACTTCGCCTGGGATGTCTAAAGTATCTGGGACATTGCCTGGGAGACAGAGTAGCCTCTGGAGACCCGAGCACTGAGCAGTGTGGTCTGTTCTGACGGCCCTCACGGTCCAAGGTGGGGCCCCCGGGCAGGGCTCTCAAGGCAGCTGCCTTTCTGTTTGTTCCTCGTAGATAGAGGGCGAGAGGAAGTCGCCACCTTAGCTTTAATTAGGTGGTGAAAAATGTAGGGCTCAGGCCACGAGTGAGCTGAAGAGAGACACAATCTGGGGCGTTGAAGCCCTTTCATGTTGCAACTCCCTTACCAGCCCAGGAAGTTCTGTCCCCCTGGCTACTGACGATGCCATGCTCCCTGTGGCTGCTCAAGGTTTCCCAGTGGGTTGACTTCTACCAAGGTTTAAATGAGCTTCTTGAAGTCAGGGAAGATGCCTGGGTACTAAGCCAGCACTATACCTGCGATGATTAACCCATCACAAAGGTAGGGGCATGAGGCAGACACGTGAACCATCTCACAGAGATCTCCCAAAGCGATCTCATAAAGAAATGCCCAGCCCCAGCCCCTGATACCCGGAACCACCAGATACGCTATTCTGCTTCAATGGATCGATGGGACCCATTCACCAAGATTAGTGACACAAAGAGTCGTTTTCCCTCTCTGCTGATTCCCAGGCGGTTCATATATTCCCGAACAATGGAAAAAGGGAAGGAAAATATTACGGAACACACAATCCAAATAAAATGCAAATATTTTCCTCAACAAATCTTCCACGAGGGCTTCTTTTCCTTACGAATTCATCTTCTAGTCTAAACTCGTATTTCTAAAGACACCATAGTCGCTTGCAAAAAAAGCTTAGCTTTGTGCATACTCGTTGAAGAGAAGCCAGGAGCCGAAACCCTGCAAGCAGTAAGTCTTAACTGGCTATTACAATGCTCCACAGGCTCCTCTTTCTAGCCCTCCTCCAAAAAACAGATGTTTAATGATTTTTTCATGTGTAAAAGCATGCGTAGCTTCAAGAAGTGGTTATAGATTGACTCGAGTTGTGATGAAAGGCTCTAGACCAAGACGACGTGTTCAAGAGAGGAAACCGTGCCTTTAGGGTGCTACTCTTTATGTTTTCAGTTAGCCCTTAGGAGGGAAGGGTAGAGAGAGCCCCGGGAAGGTGCTGAGTGGCTACGGTTGTTGGAGGTAAACAGGGAGGAGAAAGCGGACTCTGGGGAACTAGGACAGAAGACGTTGTCCACAAGGAACTCATTCAGTACCTGAAGCTGTCGTATCTGTTGGAGCTGGAGCTTGAGTTCGGCCACACTCCGCCTCATGTCAAGCAGGCTCATGTGCATGGCCGAGGTGCCGGCAGGCAGGGGCTGGCTGGCTGGCCCTGAGGACTCCAGTGCGCTGACAGTCTTTCCCCCAGAAACATGGAGTGCTCCTAGGAGAAAAGAGTAGCCAAGAACCTAAGCATCCCAGAAAGGAAAGTCTAAATCCCATCCCAATACAGATTACTGGTAAGTCCTTCATTATGAACAAAAATTTTTTAAGTTAGGTTGGTCCTCTAAATGGGGAAAAAAAGGAATTGGGTTTAAAATTATGAAACATTCATGCATTATTATAGTATGTGGTCTGTAAATGTCACATCCTAGAAGGCAGATCATAGGACAGTAGGTATAACATAATGCCACATTAAGGAAGCTAGCTAGCTGTCTGTCTATCTTTTGTGTGTCTGTCTATCTATCTATCTTCTTTAAATACACAGGTTTGCACAGAGCAAAGATTAGCTGTATATATAACAAAGTGTTAACATTCTCTCCAGCTAGTAGTATTCCATGAGTTATATATTTTTTTATATTACTACTTTTTGTAGTTTTAAATCTGCATAGTGAGTATGTGGATTTTTACAACAAAAATATAAATTTTTAAGTTTTTTTTTTTAACATTTATTCATTTTTGAGAGACAGAGAGAGACAGAGCATGAGCGGGGGAGGGGCAGAGAGAGAGGGAGAATCGGAAGCAGGCTCCAGGCTCTGAGCTGTCAGCACAGAGCCCGACATGGGTCTTGAACTCATGAACCATGAGATCATGACCTGAGCCAAAGTCGGATGCTTAACTGACTGAACCACCCAGGTGCCCCCAGAAAAATAAGTTTTTAAATTCTGGGACCTAACACAGTGCTTATATGACTACTTCCTGCAGGCAGATGTATCCTGAGAACAGGCACTTAGTTCGGGGCAGATTCAGCCAGTCACCAAGGGAAAAGTAAAAGGAACAGGATACTCTCATGGACCTCTTCAAGGTTTTCAGACCAAAAGAAGGACTCCTGCTCACATCTCCTTCAGTGAGAAAATCAGGTATGGTACAAAATTCTCTAGGACAAGAATAAAATCAGGCAGCAGAAAGAAACTCTTCCTAAATAGTTTTCTAGCTGCCATAAACTTGTGCTCTGTGGGTCCAACTTAAACAAGCCTCGTGGATTTCATAAGTCCATCCGGGAAGGGCCTGATTCGACAAAGTGTGCTTTAGAAAATGCCTCAAAAAGGATCCCAAGTACCACTGACAGGATCAGCAAGGTACGGGAATCAAAAGAAAGTGCTGTTGTATTTATAGGACAATGCAATTCTCTGGAATAGGCCTCCAGAGTAGACTCGGAATTCACATTACACACACGCACGCACACACCATCTTCTGGTTAGCTCTCTTTTCTGCAAAGGACAACGTGGAAGGTTGGCGATAGGCTGGGCAGGCCTTCGAGGACAGAATCCTGTTGTGACTCTGCACAGTCTGAAGTGGACGCAGCACAGGGGCCTCTCTTTCCATCTGGGCTCAGCAACCAAGGGATCCCTTCCCTCCCCAGCACACACAGCCCTGAAAGCCTCAGCGGGGCTGCTCCAGTGTCTAGAGGGCGTGCCAGTGAGGGAGGGAGGGCACAGCTGTCCTCTTGCTTGGTCTCAGCAATGCCAGTGAGAGCTGACGGCATACCAAGTTCCTCACCTCTAGAGAACCACTTTCCCAGCCCTCTCGTGGCCCCCTTGCGGAAGTCAGGATCACAGAACAGAAAGCATCATAGGGATTTCCAAAGGAACCCCAGCAAAGCAGACAAAGAGCTGGTCTTTGTACGAGATAACTCCTATCATCACCGGTCGCGGCTCTGACCAACTTTTGTCTGTTCCCCCTCAAATCAAAATCGCCCCCAGAAGAGCAAAGTGTTTCAAAGAATATTCTCCCAGGGGCACCTGGGTGGCTCAGTCCGTTGAGCGTCCAACTCTTGCCCACACCATCGAGGTATTTCTCCAGTGAAAACCACACGGTGCCAGCTAGCTACCTCGCATGCGGCATTCAGAACTGCTCCGCTATTCTTCAGCCTGGGAAGGCACCCCTCCCTTCTACCTCCCCCTCTTCCCCTTACACACCGTGAGGACACCACAGCGCTCACGACCTCCTGCATGGAGGAAAAGCCGGAGACGACATACCATCTGTGAGAGTTGAATGCTGAACACTGGTTTTAAAAAGTACCTCTCACCACCAAATGTCTTTATGGAATCTCCACTCATTTGTAAAATTCCTTCACCTCTAACCTAATCCACTAAATCTGGTTTCTAACTCCATCGTTCACTGAAATGGCCACCGGTCAGGGGTCACCCCAACAGATGCTGGGCTGACATGAGATCTCCTTGGCGTGATGCTGGGCTTTGTCACTCATTTACTTCTTTTTCAGTCAGTTTTAACTGTTCCTATCCCCTTTCTCCTTACCTTTCTGCTGCTGCATCTTGGTCACTGTCTTTTCTGATTTTTTCCTCAGCCAACCCTTTAAACCCTGGTATGTTTTCCTGGGACTGCTTCTCCTCTCCCTGGATCTATTTCCACCTGCAAATGTCTCCCACATCTTTGTCTCCAGCATCCAGTTATCTTCAGATGCACGTACCAATACCTTCCCATCGCTTCTGGACTTTTCCACAAGCAGGTCAAATTCATTATTTCTCTTCATCTTCTCTAGACCTCTGTCTCTGTAGGTCTAATTTTAGCCAGTGGCACTATTATCCTCCCAATTATTTAAACCACAGCCCTGGAAATCATTCTCAGTATCTACTTCCTAGTTGTGTGACTTCACGTAGGGAACATGACCTCTTTCTCTCTCAGTTTCCTCATCTGTAAAATGGACAAATGGGTAAATTGTGTAGGATAATGGAGCCAACGCAGGTGAACTGCTTATTCCAGTGTTTGGTGCAGACAGAACCCCCCACTGCAGTTAGCTGTGATTATTATTTCTCTGAGAAGAGGGGGCAGGAGTCTCTGCCAGCCTCCCCTCCTCACTTGGAGGGTCAGCAAGTGGAAAGGCTGGGGGAGCAGGTGCCCTGAAATCTACGGATGGAGCTGCGATTGGCGGGTGGGAACTTGAATGCTAAGTGAGTCCCCTTTCAGACGAGACGTGCACAGGATGTGTGCTTGCCACGCCCACACGGGAGGTGCTCGTACTCTGCTCCCAACAGGCCTGGACTGGTCAGGAGAATCAGGGTGCAGTCTGCAGACCTCACTCCTTTCCGTGCACTTCGCCCTTTCCAGGCAACGCCCACCCCCACCTTTCTCCTACCCAGCCTGCCCTTAGGTCATTCACTTCAGTCAAGTACTTTGTAATGTGAACCTTATTAATGCAAAGATGATGTGATTTTAATGTATCCTGTTGTGACAGAAAGAACACAGGTTTGGGAACTGGCAAGACCGGCCATGACTTCTACTAGCGAGCAGTGTGGCTCACATCTTCCTTAGAGGATTAGATGTGTTCAATGATATAACATACAATATAAAACATCTGGTATGTCCTTGAAATGGGAGGCTCCTTCTGTTCTCTTCTATCCACAGTAAACCAAATATTCCTAAAGTAACGGGAAATCTGGGTTTCCGTTTTTTGGTTTTTTTTTTTTTTTTTTTTTTACGTTTATTTATTTTTGAGACAGAGAGAGACAGAGCATGAACAGGGGAGGGGCAGAGAGAGAGGGAGACACAGAATCTGAATCGGGCTCCAGGCTCTGAGCTGTCAGCACAGAGCCCCATGCGGGGCTTGAACTCACGGACTGTGAGATCATGACCTGAGCCGAAGTTGGACGCTTAACCGACTGAGCCACCCAGGCGCCCCTGGGTTTCCGTTTTTTATTTACCCTCGGCCAAATGAGCTCCTTGACTTCTCTATAATTCCCTGGACTTGTCTACAGAAGAGGGATTATCCTTTTTTGTCTCGTAGCTTACTTCCTAGGATTCTGGAAGAATTGATATACTTTGCACCCCCGTACAAGGCTGCTATGGCCACGAGAGCCCCATGGACCACATCTAGCCCTGACACATTAGAACAAGAGACACCAAACCCAGCAGAGACTCGGGGAACAACGCGCGTGCAGTTGCCAGTGGCGCCATGGGCTGGCTCAGCCTTTCAGAGGAGAAAGCTGGCAGCATGTTGCCAGTGCTACTACAGCTCGTCCCTCTGGACTTATTGATTCCACTTTGGGAAACACATCTCAAGGAAGTTACACCTGGTCTTCTCCCCTGGTTCTAAAAGAGACAGGGACAAAAATTTTCAACACTAAGAAATGAAACAGCCTACATATCTCTAAAGAGATTGGGGCACCTTCACACAAAAGAATGAGGTAAAACGACAGGTGGGACCATGTGGCTGTGGGTCACATGTGGGGCCATACACTCAGTCTTACCATCTGGAGCATGGGAATGACAACTGTGCCTATCCTGCGTAGATGTGTCAGGAGCTAATCAGTTCACGCATGAAAAGCACTCAGAACGGTGTGTGGCATAGAAGAAACACTCACTAAGTGTTTCCCATGATGAGCATGATGATGTCACCAAAAGTGAAAAGGGGTAAAGGGACAATGTAAAAGAGCACGTACGCATTGATTAGAACAATGGTGTCGGGTACTCATCATTTCTAGAATCGAATCCAGAGGAACGGAAGGTTGCAGTGTTCGGTAGGCAAACTTTGTTCTCCCCAGCTTCACTGAGACTTAATCGACACACAACATTGTGTACCTTTAGGATGTGTTGATTTGATATACTTATATATTACAATATGATTACTACCACAGTGTTAGCTAACACGCCCATCATGTCACATGATTTACCATCTCTTTTTTGCGGCAAGAACATTTAACATCTATTCTCTTGGCAACTTTCAAGGGTACAGTTGAGTACTGTGATCTGTAATCACAATGCTGGGCATCAGATCCCCAGAACGTGTTCATCTTCTAAATGGAAGTCTGTACTCTTGACCAACACGTCCCCGCTTCCCCCAACCTTCAGCCCCTGGTGACCACCATTCCGCTCTCTGTTTCTATGAGTTCACTAGGTTCTTTTCTTCCCCCTTTACATTCATAATTGGTGAGAAAATAAAAGAAGGAATGAATATCTCTCAAACAAACTGGCAATCGTTCTGAAGACAGGTTTAGCAATTTCTGCTAAATAATTCTCTGGCTGAAGCCAAGGCCACTGATTGATTTCTGAGTAAACCAACAAATCCCATGAGGATTGGAAATGCTGGACGCCCAACCCTCCTGGCTTTACAGCTCAACTGCCTGTAGTCAGCTAGGACGGAACCAGGTCTAACAGTGGACTCAGCTGAAGTCCCAAGGTCTGTCCATTCTACCATGCTGCACGACACTCTGTGGCTTCCCCCAATTAGGGGTTTCACCCAACTTGCCACATGCTTCCTGTGTAACTCACTAGCCAAACATGTTCCTGGTCATGATTTCTATTTCTAATCCAACACAAGGGAAGACCTCTTACTCTTGAGAGGAGGCCCGCTTTGAGCCTGTGGCAGAAGACGTACATTAAATATACCTGGATAGTAGGGGACTCCACTGGGCATATAATTGGAGCTTCTTTTGGGGGGATGCTGGCATTTAAAAAGCTGGCCTTGGTCCAAGCACACCTTCTCTCCCCACCTCTATCACTGGCTCCCTTCTTGTCCGTCCCCATTCTGCAGCTGGGCTGAGGTCCTTACTCATCGTCCAGTGGCTTCACTTTTTGCACTAAGAGTAATATCTAAATTCCTTACCACGGCATTTGCTCATGCCTCCCCTCCCCTCAATGGCTCTTCCTCTCCCCACTCACTCACCTGAGTCCCATTCATCCTTTGGGCCTCAGCTTATGTCACTTCCTCAGGGAAATGTCTTAGTCTAGGCTAGCTCTGTGGATGAAACACTCACCTTGCGCTTCTTCTTACCACTCAGAATTACTCGTCCTGTATCTGTTTCTCCCCCCGGCTTAGGAATTCAGGCAGGCAGCCCTGTCTGAATTATGCCCACTGTCTCTGCCCAGTGCCAGGCACATATATATTTGTGGGATGTATGGCCATATACGCGTGTAAATGAAAGAAGAATGAATGAATGAATGAATGAAGACAGAAAGGAGAGGACTGAAGGGCTTAGGCTATCTCCCCTCCCCTGAATGAATGACTCATCTGGAATTTCAGCGTTATGCAGGGAAGGTGTGGGGGGTCAGGCGTCATCCAGAAAGCCTCTGGAACCATACCAATTAGGCGACTTAGGGAAAGGTTAAATGCTCCGAAACAAGCCAGAGCTAACCAAAGGCAGCCTGCAGAGGCTCTGAGGGACACTTACCTGCACCATCTGTGTGGCTCTTATTGGCTGTGGATTTCATCATTTTCTCACTGAATAAAAGAAAAAGAGAGTCAGCTATACGGTTTCCCAAATGCCCTTTTTCTCCCCCCCTTCCATTGACTATTCTAAGCAATCAGCAGCAGCTAGTGATGGTATTAAGCAATGTGTTTTAGCATCAGCGTCACTATCGGCCGGGATGGAAGAGGCTTCCCAGGTAGGCGTCTGACACTGCCGGTGGAATGCGGCTGAGGCACGCTCACGACTTTCGGATGAGGTGGATGTGGAGACGTGTGGATGGCGCTGGCAGGCACTGCACAGTGGTCCATGAAGCCACATGCACTCTGGGAAACCCACCTACCCTCCTTGGGCCAAAGTGTTACCTTCGACCAAGAATTACCAGAAGGAAAAACAAACAAACAAACACACAAACCACGATTCATAGAGATGTGCATATTTTCAGCCTTGAGATGATTACAAGGAAACGGATTTGAATGAAGGAATGATCTTAATGATTAAAGAGAAACAGATCGAATTATCTGTAATTGGTTTGCTTTTCTTCTTTTTACCTAGACGCATCTTTGCTATTACTCGTAATGGGCCCTTTAAAAAGCGCAGACTGAACAAGACCAGTTAAACTGGCAATCTGTTTCTCCATGGCTTGCATCCTCTCTCTGGAAAACAAGAGAATGGTTTGTTAAAGCTATATTGGCTTTCAGACTGGTTTGTCTGGGTGAATGATCACCTGAGGGTTATAAAACGTACCACCTAGGAGGCTGGCAAAGTTCACCCCATCCTGGCTCGGGGAATGTTGCAGAGCCGACAAAGCCCTGCTGAGTTCAAGAGTCGATGATCAGAGGTTAATATTAACCCAGTGATCTCACTGAGAAAACACCGGTCAGATGAGAACAGGCCTTCTGGAAAATCGAACAGCGCCTCCTTCGGAAATGAGTCTGTGTGCGCGTCGTGTTTTTGAGGCTCTCTGCCCTGCTTTCGCTATTTTCTCTCTGGCGCCAGCGGTGTCCCAGGCCAGCTGTGGCCTGGTGGCACAGACTTCCAAGCTGTCCTCGTCAGCTGGGAGGCTGCTGCCTGATTTTGGTGTCAATGACAGAGATGTTTGTGGAGAGTGGAGTGATACTTGTTTCATAGCCCAAAAGCAACGCACGTGAATGTCTTTTAAGGAAAAACATGATTGGGATCAATCTCTTGACTTGGGGGTAGGGGATGCTCAATGTAATGTCATAGGAACCTTAACCTGGGGCCTTTTACAGGATCAAGTAGGAAGACAAATATCCCTAACAGCTTCGGTCATCTTAAGACACAAATGAAGAATCCCCTACACAGTTATGTCCCCTACACAGACCCCGCACGTTAGTGTTCGGGGCCCTTTCATGCTCCATCACAATTCATCGGGCCTTTGAAACAGGCTCACATTGTACCTCGGACAATGGCAGTTTTACAGAACGATTAGCATTGTTTTCAATACATTATACACACGTCACCACAACAAAGTAACCTCTACTGAGTAATGGGCAGCACAAATGTGAATTCAATTACCCTTATGTGGTAGCTTAAAACAATACAGGGAAGGGAGTCGAGAACAGTTTGAATAGTGTGGGCACCTCGCCTGCCAACATATCCCATCAGCAGATGTCAACTTGAGACAGAGAAGTGAACCCACTCTTCACTGTGGATCTCCACCCCACAGACCTCTGTAGTGTCAGCAACAGTGATTCCTGTGCTACAAATGGTATATGCGTACATCGTGGCTTTTAAACACAAGCCAACTTCTTTATCTGGTACCCAATGGAAAAAATCACTGTGGTCTGTTCCTCCTCTAGAAAAAAATAATCGGTTAAGTTGGACTAATTGAGAGGTGATGTATCTGAATCTCAACGTTCATGGCAATCAAGAGGATTTTTAAGGGTCATTTTGCCTAGACACAACCTTTAGGCCTTGCATTTTGCCTTGGGAGTATAACCTTTAGCGCGATATGAATCACTGAAGTTAATTTCCCAATTACGAGTTTCTGACTTCACAATTTCATGCATTTTCTTTAGCTTAAAATGGATCGTTCTGTCCCAAGACCGAGTTTCTTGGATGTGAGTCATACAGTCTGAATAGTTACCAGTTCTGAACACGATAAGGAAAAAAAAACCCCAACTGACGTATTAATAATATGATCTCTTTGTTCTAATGGTATGGAGAGGAGAAATCTCAAATAGTCTGAGCCGAAATTCCATGGAATGGCTTTCCAGGTATTTCCAGGCAGAGCAGTGAAGACCAAACATCAAAGCTGCAGAACATTTTGAGTCTTACACCTGTGCTCTTGGCCTTGTCTCTGCCATAAGACAGAACGTGTGCCAAAGAGACAAGTTAGTAAGAAATTTCAGTCAAGAAATCAGGTTAGTAAATATCCAACGGAAATCCCAAGCTTATCAGACCCATACGGCAAAGAAAATATGGGTGGTGGTCGATCATGCTGCCTTCATGTGGGAGACACAGCCTTAGTCAAATGGGCTCGTGGGAAATGAATGACTCCCAGCAGCCCTGCTGAGCACTGGATGGAAGTCGTCCAGTGCCTCCATTCTTCCCACGGTAATGCTGGAGTCAAGCTCATGGCCCTAAGGGTGCAGGTGCATTCAGAACCACCTTGAGATATACTAGCTTATTCAATTCTAGGAAAATGCAAAGAATTCTTGGATTCCTTCCTTCCTTCTTTCCTTCCTTCCTCCCTCCCTCCCTTCCTTCCTCCCTCTCTCTTTTTTAAGTGGGATGACATTTTTAGAGTCTAGGCAGCTTTGGTTAAGGAGTGGCTTAAAACAGTCCGTGAAGCTGGAATGTGGGATAGGAAGGCGCAGTGACAACCTATCCAGACACGACGACAACAAAGTTAAGAAAGAGAAGAAAAAGGGGCCCCGTGGTGCTCAGTTGGTGAAGTGTCCAGGCTGTGATCTCGCGGTTTGTGAGTTCGAGCCCTACATCGGGCTCTGTGCTGACAGTTTAGAGCCTGGAGCCTGCTTTGGATTCTGTGCCTCCCTCTCTCTCTGCCCCTTTCCCACTCACGTTCTGTCTCTCTCTCTCTCAAAAATAAATAAATATTTAAAAAAAAAAAAAGAAAGAGGAGAAATGGCTAAGTCTATGACTGTAGGGAATAAAGGAGAATCTGACAGGCGGAAATAGCATAAGGGATTCTAACATCACCCAACCTGATTAGGGCCCAATCAGTGTTCTCTCTGATCATTGCTCTCTAGTCACCACTTTCATTACCCAGTTTAACAAAGGAGGGCAGCAGCACAAAACAGCAAGCAAAGCACCTGAATCATTCCAGGTTCAGAGCACTGCTCAGTCATCATCACGGGTAGAAGTGCAGAATGTTACAGCACAGGTTGGGTCCTCTCCACATGGGTGTCCATGGGGCTTCCTTCTTACACACCTTTGGCTTTTTCCTTGGCTCAGTGGGTACTTGGCTTCTCACTGGGCCCCCCCTGACAATGGTTTTAGGATACAGAGAAAGACAATACCTAACCAGCGCTCCATTCTTCTTTCCTCACGGAGACATGATGCGATTAAGTCAAAATCACAAAACTGCCTGGGGTAAGAGTTTGGGCACCGTGGAGCCCAGCCTCATACCCAGTCCTGGTACACACACACTTGGTTCTCCCTTTCGATCTATGAGAGTATGGTCGTGAATACTCCCTGAGTGGCCTCCTCCAGGCTATGTCACTGGTGGGGCCACCAGGAAGGAGACATGATCTGTCAGAGGCTTGAGAGTTCGGAACACTTGAGTCTGATGGCCAAGAGGGAGCAATTCTCTCCCACTGTCCAGGAAACAGCGGGGAGGGTACACGACCGAGGCATCACACGTACCAATTTGCACACGCGTGTCCCGCTGCCTCGGCCAAACCCGCTTTACAAAAATACAATTCTTTTGACACATGGTAATGAGAAAACTTTTTCCCTCCTATTTAATCATCAAAGTGTTTCTGGTTTCAGGATTCATTTGAGGGAGATTATCTGATTTATAAATTCATAAATAAGATTGTCTTTCCATTTCATGGTTGGTAATCTGGAAACAATTTTATGGTTTAACTAAATTACAGCAACTGGAAACTTATGCAGCCTTCTCCCATGATGAAATGTTATGAAGGATGTTTTAATGTGAAAAGGAAAAAAGAGAAATGCAGTGGAAGAAAAGAAATTAAATATGACCCTGTCATTTAATTGCAGTGGCAATTTTGTATGATAATCGTCAGAATATTAAAAATGCTTAAGCTAATTCTTGCCAATATTGCTTGGTTTAAGGTATTACAGAACTGGTATAATTACTGTTGAAAAGATGGTTTAAAAGTGATTTCATAAACCATTTTGTATCATTCCATAAACATATTTATGTGATTAGGATGTATGGTTAACTAGTCATTTAGTGCCATAAAGTCAGCCTGGCTGAATGCATCTTCTTGGGACCCAAGCGTAATATTAATAAAAAATTCAAGTCCAATCCAGGGAAAGTGCTGATCCCAGTATTTAAATTCCCTCTGCTACAACCAGCTTTCCCTGCAAACCCATGTCTGCCTGTGATGAAGCAAAACCCTGACTGGGCACAGTCTGATCTTGTCTTCAGAGTTCAGGGAAGGAAAGAGTCTGCATTTGAGGGAACGTTTCAGCCAGTAACTCCATTTACACAACTTAAAAAAAATTTTTTAATGTTTATTATTTATTTTTGAGACAGAGAGAGAGAGAGAGAGAGAGAGAACATGAATGCAGAGGGGCAGAGAGAGAGAGGGAGACACAGAATCCGAAGCAGGCTCCAGGCTCTGAGCGGTCAGCACAGAGCCAGATGCGGGGCTCAAACCCACAACCTGTGAGATCATGACCTGAGCTGAAGTCGAACCCTTAACTGACTGAGCCACCCAAGTGCCCCATTTATACAACTTCTTGATTCAAATTTCCACCTTCGACATTTTTTGCCTAGAGACTTGCCTTTATGCTGACCGAGGCCTCGTTAAACCTGAATTAAGTCCTTATCATTGTACATCTAAGTAAATTAATGGCTATTAAAAAACAAGTCGGTGCGGCAACAACTAGGAGACTGGTAATTCCTCCATAATGAATCCCTAAGGATATGGTTTTAAATATCCAGAAGTGTCAGGGAGCTGATGGAAACCAGTCAGGCGAGCTGACGGGATCAGCCTCTGTCGGAGGCGCTCACCTTCCAAACCAGCTACCAACGCTGAAACTCACGGGTACAGGAGAGTCAATTACAATGACATTAACCAGGGCTGTTCTTCTGGGAGTGCTTACCAGGTGGCCAATCAATTCATTTCTAGTTCTAATATTTTGTGACTATTTTTGTGTTTGGTTCCTGCTCATCCCGTCATCTCTCTCTCCCCAGAAAGTCAGAAACACAGTCAACAAGTCACCAACAAATGTTTTTGAGCACTTAATATGTGCTAGGCATGGAGCAATCCGCTGTGAACACAGGGGTGAATAAAGTACCATCATTCCTTCACAAAGTCACTTTTTTTTTCTTTTCTGGGAGAAATCTAAGTGAACTAAAACCCTTCAGTCTTGGCAGTGACAAAGGCATTTTCCAGAGCTGAACAGTGAACAGGCTTAAAGCTAGGCGATGCCCTTGTTTGCTCATGCCCTGATTCTCTGGTATGAGGGGGAAAAAAAAAAAAACCAAAGTAATTAAAGACACTGTTTTCAGAAGAGTTCAACAGAACACTGGAATTCAAATTATCTGAATTTGTGGTAAAGCTTCAAATAGGACTCTCAGCAATGAACTTTCTATTTCTGCCTGATGTTAACCTACTGGTGAAAAAAACTGTAGAACTAAAAACATTCCTCCAAAAACTCCCCATAAATTTAACTTCTCATGGAAACATCTAGATTTATGGAGGAGACACTGATGGAGTTGGTAGTCACTGCAAAGGGGCTGCAATGTTTTGTATGTATTAAGATCGACCCCATCCTCACCCCACTGCATGCTGCTCAGGGAGAACGACCATGTCTGGCAATTTTTCTTGTGTTCTCAGTCCTTAGATGAAAACTGGGCACACAGAGGGTCATGAAGAAATATCGTTTCTAACACTGGCCTTGAAGGCTGCTATTTCCCTCCTTGTCCTCTGCTCACGGAGAAGGAAGACTGGGTATGTTCACGTTTCCTATTACCCCTTCAATTCATTATTCTGTCTGAGCTCACAACATCTCCCATGCTTCTGAATTCTGAGTTACTCATCTGTGAATGTCCTACGAGCATCTAGGAAGTTCCCTCACATCCTTGGAGAACTTCAGTGTGGGAAGCTGGCCTCCTGTCTGTCACATTCCGATCCATTATCTCTTGTGCCTTCAATATCTGCTCGGATAACCTTTCAAAGTTGGCCAATACAGACCTTCAGCGCTTCTTCACAGACATGCTCTGACCTTACATTCTTACTTGGTATGCTTTTATTGTCTAGATCTAAAAGTCCAAGTTTTCACCAAGTCAAGAAGGAAACCGTGACCGAAGCTGAGGTGTTCACCTGGAATGCTCTGCATTTTACTTATGGGCACAAAGATACATGCATTTAACGGCACCTGTAAAGAAACAGGCAAAAATGGAGCCCCGTTTACAAGGGGCCAGGGAAAAAAGCTATTTCTAATCTTTCTTCATAAACTCATGGAGGCACTGAGAAAATGGAGGTTTGTAATAGGGATGTTAAGAGAGAATTTTGTGAGAATGACAGCATTCCTCGGAATAAACAGTTCTTCACATATTAGCCAGTAACTGATGCTGTTTCCCCTAAAGGACTCAGATGACATTTGAAGGCCAGCAACTTCAACAATCACTGAGTGTGAGTGCTGGGACGGACACTGAGGGGGTAAAGGATGCCAGTCTTTCTTGCCGACCCCAGGCTTCAGAGGACCCCAATGGGGTGGGCACAGCTGGCTGAGTTCTAAGAGGTGCGTGTGCTCCAAGCAATCAGGTGCCCCTGGATGATAGACACAGAGCAGTCTCCTGGGGAAGAGCACCTCCTCCTAGAAGGAAATGTGTGAATGAAGCCCAAGAGAATAGGAGTTAGCAGAGGGAGAAGGGGAAGGAGAAGAGAGTAGAAGAGTGTTCTAAGGGGAGTCCCAGGGCAAGAGCAGAAGCATTAGACTAATACAATTTAATGGAAGCAAAAACTGTGGACCAGGAATTAATCTAGACCTGTGCTCTGACTCCAGAAGCGGGCAGGGGCAGGGTACAGAGACTTGGCAGGAGGCAAGGGTAGCAAATCAGGTAAGAGTGGTGGTGGCTGGGACCAGGGTGGCATCCATGAGGTCAAGAACTACGGCTGGAGTCAAGGAACCTTTGGTACTGAACTAACAGCATTCTCTGGTTGTCCAAATGGGGAGTGAGAGAGCCAGCAATCAAGATGGCACCCGAGGCTTTCCACCTGAGTAAGGAATGAATGAAGCCGCCGTGCCTGAGATGAGAAGACAGGAGCTCATCTTGGGACACACGGGGTTCAAGCCAACCAACAGACATCCGAGGGGGGTGGGGAACACAGAATCTGCACTCACACGTCACTTAATGCCTCCAAGCCTCAGCTTCCTCAACCGTCAAACTAGGCTAACAACAGCCTTCCCTGTCCCACAGGGCTGTCATCCTACAGAGGCCCAGGAAATGACGGCAAAGGAGAAAGTATATGTGCAAACACCTTATAACCCACAGAACATTAGGGGTGCACGTGGCTTCCTTTTACCCCTTTGACTTCATTCACTCAGCAGATATTTTTCTGGCATCGACTGTGTGCCAGGCACAGTTCCAGTGGCCGGGGGATGTAACGGTGAATGAAACAGAGGGCTTGCTCTCATCGAATTTACATTCTAGGGGATGAGGGTAATGGTACAACAACGATTTATGTATGTGTATAAATAGATGTATATGGTCTTATATAGAAATATGTATTTTATGTATTTAATTGTGTGTGTGTGTGTGTGTGTGTGTGTGTTGTAACTTTAATTACAATGGCCGGTAAGGGCCTCGCTGAGCTGATGGTGTTGGAGTAAAAGCCCTGATGTTGGTGAGGAGCCAGTCAGGTACACATGTGGGAAAAGAGGGCACAGGGTAGAGAAAGAGCATATGCAAAGTCCCTGAGGCAGGAAAGGCCTGACAGGTTCAAACACAGGAAGCCAGTGATGGAGGAACTCGTGACAGGTTATGCAAAAGGCTGAATGAGCTTTCAGCATGCAGAGGAAATAGGCCCTTCAAAGTCTCCTGCCCCTTGCCAATCTCCTTATGCCCAACACTCAAATACCATGTCTGAAATGCTGCCAGACTTAGAATTCTAGAATTACAGAATTTTCTGGTTGGAAGGAACTTATTTAGGTCCCACACATTTACAGATTTCCTTCCATTCTGGTTCAGTGATCTTGACAAGCAAAGAAAAAAAAAAAAGGTGTGGCAGGCCCAGCAGGTCAGGCAAAGCACAGCCGCACCCAGGTCTGTTCTCCCAAGAGTATAATCACTCCTTGCAAACGATGTTCCAACCGTGTTCTGCCCAGCACAGCGAATGCGCCTGGGAGTTCTCCAGGTAGCTTTTAACCTATTTCACAACTTGCTTTCTGGGCATGCTGTCCTGGCCAGGACCAGAATACAGTCCCAAGTCAGGCATGAGGATACCCACATCCAAATGGCCAGATCCAGTGGCCCTGCAGGAAGAAGTCAGTATTGCTCTTATTTATAGAGAATTTTCCAGTTCACTGTCCAGTTTCTACCCATGTTGATTAAAGCTGCACAGAACCACTGAGAGGTTCCAGCGAAGGGCATGGAGGTTTAGCAAGGCAGAGGTTCTCCTAAAGACACACAGCTAGTTCACCTGCGATCCCATGATCTGGTGCTCCCTGCACGGCTCTGAGTTGCCTCACACAGTGACTCATCATCTGGGGTGAGGCACTCCACATTTCCGTGGGGGCCAAGAACCTTCACTCTCCAGGACAAGCCCACACCCCCGCGTATGAAATCACCTCCTTTGCATTTTCTTTCTCTTCCCTGAGGGGAAGCTTTCATATTCATGCTCTGGAAGTGACATCTCACATTTTGTACAGGTACAAACCGGTAGGAACAGCCGTTCATTCATGTCCCAGCTACCTGAACAGGGGCCTGTAATTCACCTTCCAAGGAGAGATAGCGTCAGCGGTGATGGATAGATGGTCCCTTGACTGGTCCTAAGGGAGCTGTGACAATAAGTTCTCCACTCCCAACTGCTTTTGATCTGTGAAATCGCAGCATGAACTCAAAAGATGATGACTCGGGAAAAGGAAGGAAGACATTTCCTACCGTTGGCGTCTATCATGTCTTTTTGTATTTTGTCTTCTTAGATACTTGTGTTTACTGGGGAAGTTAGGGACATACTGCCTTTATTACAAAGACAAAAACCATATTGAGACAGTTTGACAGTGAAAACATCATGTGGCTGGAGTAGCTCAAGACATGGGGCTTTTCTGTTTCTCCTACAACGTCAATGATGAGCACAGTGGTCTCTAAGACCCCTTCAGCTCTGAGGATGGACAGGGAGGGAGAGGAGGTATTCACTAGTACTACACGAGTGGAGTGGGCAATGCAGACTTTTTAAGACCTGAGGTTTTTGGAAGTTTGAATGAATCCTTAGACCTGGTGATATTTTTCAAACACTTCATTCATGAAAAACAAACTCCAAAGATTCAATAAGGACCAGTGTAAATCTCCATCTCTACCAGACAGAAGGACAACCAATCACAAATGAGGCTAAAATGCATCCCTGACATCACGAGGACCTGGGATTATCCACCTCCTGGGCCACGGGGTTACTTACAGGAATCCTATCTTCGGGCTGGCTTTGCATTGCTTCGGGCAAGACTCTGCATTGAACTGTTCTTGCCATAGTTCAAGGAGGAAGAACCTGTACCTAAACATTTTTTCTTCTCTTTGAAGAAGGCAAGGAGAAGGGAGTATCTGAGTCGCACAGGATGTAGGTTACTCTGGCTTTGCTTCTGGTTTCAGACGTCAGGCATCTGACAGCACCTCGTGAATATTCAAAGAAGATACAGGGTGCATTTAATTTCATCTAATTAGTGACAGATGATGGCTTTCCCTTTTGAGAAATTGGTTTGCTTAAAGTAACACAGACCTTGTGACATTCATTCCACTGGTATTTTTGGTAGAATAGCCCTTGTGTAAGAGCAAAGCTACCTTCATAAACTTGTCAGTTCGTTAAGTATTGTGTTTACCAGTCAGTTCTTGCCTGCATCTAGCAGCCTAAGGAATGACAAGCAAAGAATACTCAACCATGAAGTTATATTCCTGTGAATTAAGTAATAATTCAATTTATTGGCGCTCATTTGACTTCTGAGGCTGGCAAAACGTCATATCCAGATGCCATTTTTTATAGTACCATAATGGCAGAAATAGAGCAAATTTTGAATCGAGATCAGTCTGTCTTTCCAAATGTTATCTTTTCACTTCGTTGTGTATGTCCCTTAAATTGTAGTCCATTCCGACATTCTCATGAAAGCTCCCAGACCAGTGTAAGTTCAGGAAAGTTCTCTTTTCTTCTGAATTCACAGCAATTACTGTCTGTATCACTTCTTTTGAATTAATTATGCACAAGCAGTCCCCAGATGATGATAGCCTTGTAATTGAAAAGTTTACTTGTACTTTCATTGTTTAGAACTCGGAATTGGTGGTTGGATTTCCAGCTGGCCCACAGAAGCCTCTTTAACCTACAATGTATTATTAGTGCTATCATTGTTCCCCATTGTTTTCAAGAAAAAAACGTGTCCTGACTTTCCAGCTGGACGTGGAGGTGTGAGAACAGATCTCCCCCTGGAGTCCCAGCCTCAGGGAGAGACACTCTTTCCCCCTTAGTGGCCTGGCATGGCCTCCTCCCTTCTTTCTTCTTCACTAGGAGATAGTGTCACTCTTAGGTGACAACAAGGACATCCCTGGGCACCACCCGTGAATGAAACCCTACTGCTGTGGTTGTTCCTGCGAAAACAGTTATTTAACCTACAATTGTAGCTCAGAAGCTTCCCGTACGGAACTGTGGCACAGCTTATCTGTTTGTGTCATGCTTTTAACGTTTTACATGCTGTCTTCCTGATTTCTAGTCCTTGTGCATGGGGACCACATCTATGTTTCTTTGTACGCTGTAAAGCATCCAGTCCTCAGCTCAGCACTTAAGAGGGGCTCAATAAACATTTATTGATCCATAATTAGAGCTACATGGGAAAGCAATTCAGACAAGGGCTGAATCAGTCAGGCACTGTTAGGCATCAAAACAGATAAACTCATAATGTCAGCTCTACCTGGTAGGTCTCTTTGTCATCAATTAGATAGCTCTGGTGCATTTAAAAGGATGCCCTAATCCCGGCTTGTCTTTCTGCTCCTGGACCCAAGAAGAGATGTAACCCCGACTACTCTCCTGAAATGGATTTGAAAGTGGCTTTGATATTCGCCACATTCTAGTTTGGATCTTTAAGCCCAGTCAATTCTGTTCTCTGTTCACACTTCAGTTTTATGGTCTCCACACCCCCCACCTGCATTATGTTCTTCCTGGTGATACACTCGACAATTTGTTTCCTGGCTTCTTTAGGTACGGTCTTGTGTCCTGGCCAGCTCTGCGTACTGACGTCTGTTTAGCAGCATGCAGCAGAGAGCTTTGCTCAAAGTGGGGACACTTGAGCACTTACTATGTGCCAGGCACGGGACATGGCACTTAACTGTCATGAGTTTTTCTACTCCGTGAGGTAGATTCGTTACTATCATCTCTATTTGTCAGATACGCAAACTGAGACAGAGATTCAGTAACTTGTCCAAAGTCTCTACTGCTGGCAAGTGTTAGAACTGGGAATCGAACCCAGGCAGTCTGGCTTTGGAGTTCACGTTCATAAACAGGACACGTTGTGGCCTCTCCATAAATGGCTGATCACAGATTGATTGAATCATAGGTGACAGTACCAATAGTACGTTCCCACAGTAATGAAGTTGCTTTCCCAAGAGGTGAAGGGCAGAATTGGAGCCATGTTTTATGAAGGTCACAATTGGCATTCCTTCGTTTCTCCACTTCATTGAGTAGAAAAAGTCCACATTTCCCTTAGAGGGGTGCTTCTCAAACAGGGGCATTTTGCACCCATCCCCCCAGTGCAGGGGGTGCATTTGGCAACCTCGGGAGGTATTTTGATTGTCATGACTAGGGCGGGGTAGAGGGGAGTTTTGCTACTGACATCTAGTGGGGTAGAAGCTGGAGATGCCACTAAATATCCTTTGAATCTCAGGGGAACCCCTCCGTCCCCGCAAACAACACGTTATCCTGTCCCAGATATCAATTAGTGCAGAAGTTAAGAAACCTTGTTCTAGAAAGATCCCGAGTGTAACTACTTAGGAGGTCTCTGATGTGGCTCACTTTGGACTACACATTCAGGAAAAGGAAAAAATTTATTATTTTTCAGTCATTCAGGCTCACTTCTCCAGTAGGATAGAGCATAGTTTAGAAAACCTTCAAAGGTCTACCAGTCACTGTGAACATTTAAAAAAAAATTTTTTTTAATGTTTATTTTTGAGAGAGAGAAAGAGAGACAGAGCACAAGAGGGGGAGGGGCAGACAGAGAGGGAAACAGAGAACCTGAAGCAGGCTCCAGGCTTCGAGCTGTCAGCACAGAGCCCGACGCGGGGCTCAAACCCATGGACTGTAAGATCATGACCTGAGCCAGAGTCGGACGCTTAACCGACAGCCGCATAGACACCCCTACTGTGACCATTTTTAAAAGACATAAATTTAAAATTTTAGACTTTCACTCAATCAGTTGTGCAACCAAGCATGCATCCCACCCCTCAAAGCTACCAACACAGTAACACGTAATCCTCATAAAGTAAGAAAGTGAGATGAGGTGATTAAGGACAGACATAAGCTACCAGCGAGCATGTGGGCTTCCTCCCGTACACAGAAGCTCCCTGTCCTCTTCTAATTGGCCCAGGGCAGGGAACTCTGCTTCTCTAAATCTGGGAATTCTTAGAAATCACGATGGGATCTCACATGGCTTTTCTTTCTCCACATACAGGTGCCTAGGCAGGGCAAGAATTTGCTCCCTGCTGGATTCTTCACTCATTTGTTGAATTTAGCCACAGTAGTGTGGAATGGTATAAAAATATGAGTTTACCATGTCTTGAAAAATATTACATTAGGAAGAATCTGTTATACATTTGGAAGGAGAGCGATTAGTCACTTTGCAATGAGCACTCTTGAATTCTGAGTGTTCTTTCGATAAAGATACTTTACATTATAGGATCCACACTATAAATAGAAAGTAGCAAAACATAAATGTCCTAGATTTTTACAGTTCTTAAGGGCTGTTTTATGTGCCGTGAATAGAAATAACGATGCAGTTTAATGAAGGAATTTTATAACCTAGGGAAGACAGAACCTCATGCACGGAGTCATCTGTCACACGCCCTCCCCTACCCCGGGCACTCCCTCATAGCCACATGGACCAGTCTCTTCTTGGGGTCCCAGCTGAAGGGACGTCATCTGTGTAAAGCCACTTTAACACTTGAGATCATTTTCCTTCTAGAAGCTCAGATAGAAGAATTGCTGTCTTGAAAGTCAAAGTGGCTGGAATCTGCTCCCCTGCCCCCAAGATCCATGGCCATCTCAGGAGGAGAGCCCTGCCATCATCTATGTTCTATTATATACGCTATTTTCCCCCCAGATCTTCTATATATAACTTGTCATCACTAGATGCCTTGTGGAAACATCTTTATAAGAAAAGAGAAGCCAAATTCTTTAGATCAAGGCACATGACTAAATATAAGAACCGACATGAAATTTATCTTTAACTCGTCATTTTCAAGTCAATAGAGCTGTTATAAAATCATGTTTCTGACACCCCCCCTCCCCCCCAAAAAAGCTACCGTTGGAGGTTTCCTAAGTACAGATGGGAAAGAAAGAATTTTTCTCTCTGATTTCAAACATCCTGCAGTTATCTGGGCCATTTCATATACGATGCTCTTCTGAACAGCACTTGAATTCAGCAGTGCCCAAAAGAAAGCAACGCTACTGATTTCTTAGTCCCCCTCCTGTGTTTTTGTAGCTTCATATCTTAGATGTAAAATTTCGCTTCAGAGTTTCATATAAAAAGCACTCTCAAGATTTATTTGCTTTTTAATATTTTGCAATGGCAACAGAAATTGATTTGGCGCTTTACAGGACCCTGCATTCACGAAGGTGGACTTTTAAGGGTTGAACTCTTAAAAGTATACAGATTAAATGCATCCAAGATGACAGCACAGTACAGGGGGAAACAATGGGCTCTAATTTTGTGCTTCAGTAATTGTTTCCGGCGCTCTTGTTTTGAAACTTTTACTTTCACAAAATACGATTCATTTTTTGCAAATAAAATCTATCAAAAACGTTCTCTTCTTTCTTTCTTTCCCCATTGCTGCATAATTGCGCTAATATACTAGCTAGGGCAGTTATATTTTAAATGGCCTGTATATACTTAGCAGCATAATTATGCAAATGCTACCATGTTTATGACTGTAAATCTCCTTCAGGAGCAGTTACTTAGCATCCGGTCCTGAAACAAATTTTGAAGAATTCTAGTTGAAATGCTCAGAATGCACACCTCAATTTACCTCTCTGCTGGGTAAAGGTGTAGCTCATAAATCCTCACCCATCAGGCAGAATATTGCACAGTGGTAAAAAAAAAAAAAAAAAAAAAAAAGTATGGACTCTTTAATAGATATGGACATTCTATGCCACTTACTGGCTTTATGACCTTGAGGAAGTACTTAACCTCTCTGAGCCTCAGTTTCTGCATCTATAAAATAGGGATGATGATGGTATGTAAGTGATACTACCCTTTTGGTGAGGAACAGGGAATAGTGGTTCTAATAAAGTGCTGAGCAACTGAACTCATATGTGACAACAGGTAAGATGCTTAACCTCTTTCAGACTCCATTTCCTCAACCAGATTTTTAGGATTATAATGATTATGTTGGCTTCCTTCAACCAATTCAGGCTAGAGAAAGTCCCTCTATCAAAATTAGCTTTTCTATTATTATATGAACTTTGGAGGGTTTTAAAAATGGACTGGGCTGGAAAGTTATAAAAATACATACATTAAAAAAGAAATTTAGATACTCGGAGTGTCTCATTCCCTAGACAAATTTTGCTGATCTCAGTACCGCTTCTGAATGAGTATTAAATCTAAACCAATCTATTTTTATGCAAATTCATGCTTTATCACCCTAGATGACAGACAGTGACACATTCTTTCCACTTCCGAAGGCCAGATGAGAAAGCAAAATTGCACTCTATAAGGAAAAACACAAATGGCCATTTCGAACACTTACAACTTGAACCACTCACTCCTCTTCGTGCACAGATCAATTCCCATGAGCTCCTGATCTCTTAGTCCAAATGGTTTCTGCTGATCACAATTTTCTTTCCACTTATTCAGATTTACGCTGATGACGACGTTAGACCCATGCCCCCCCAGGCTGGCGTTGCCCGCAGCATGCGTCACCGCACTGTGTGTCTGCCCCCCGCCCTTTAGCATGGCTACTGGCCTGCTTCACTTGACCCCCCCCCACTGTTCAGAAACTCCTTGCAGACAAGGATGGCCTTTGATCCTCCTCTGTGGCTTCTCCAACCCCCGCAGGGCACGCTGCACAGGGCTGGT
Source organism: Panthera uncia (assembly GCF_023721935.1). Lineage (NCBI taxonomy): Eukaryota > Metazoa > Chordata > Mammalia > Carnivora > Felidae > Panthera > Panthera uncia. Next base: position 22,188,833 of record NC_064809.1, on the reverse strand, counting down.
GCTCAGTCGACACCTGTTCCCTCGGTTTGACTCTCAAGAGAAGTCCTCAATAACTCCCAGGCTGGGGCGCCTGGGTGGCGCAGTCGGTTAAGCGTCCGACTTCAGCCAGGTCACGATCTCGCGGTCCGTGAGTTCGAGCCCCGCGTCAGGCTCTGGGCTGATGGCTCAGAGCCTGGAGCCTGTTTCCGATTCTGTGTCTCCCTCTCTCTCTGACCCTCCCCCGTTCATGCTCTGTCTCTCTCTGTCCCAAAAATAAAATAAAAAAAAAAAAAAAAAAAAAAAACAAAAACTCCCAGGCGCGCGCAGACCACCCGCGGCCACCCTCACCAACTTACCTGGTCTCTCTATCTTTGGGTATTGTCGCAGTGCTGTAAGCAAACACTTGCTTCTCAACTAGAGGTGGGCCGAAGTCCACAATGCTGGATAATCCTGGAGCGGTCCGTGGTTTTTCAATATACACCAAGGTGCCGGGCTCCTTTTTGAAGGCCTGGCGGCTTGGAGAGGCCCGATCTGGCTGCAGGGTGTGAGGGGGCCCGTGGGCGTTATGGTGGGCATGGATGTCTACCATTCTCAGGTCACCGACTCGGTGGGGAGAGGCGGGAGGTGTTTTGGCGCCCAGAGTAGGCAAGTGGCTATCTGGGTATTTCCTTGATTTCTGTCTGTACAGTGACTGCTCCATATGCATTTCTGCTTGCAAGGAAGGGTTGCAGTATGCACTCGCCGAGCGAATGGCCGTGCGGTGATATGCAATGATGTGATCAGGGACATCCAGCGGGTGCCCACCATGGGAAGAGGCTATGCTCATCCGTCCCTCGTGATAAAGGTAGGGATCAGTATAGAAGCCCTCGTTTCGGTACATGGCAATGCTCTTGCCACTCATGTCTTCGTCCGGCTTCACATCTCTTCTTTCCAAAATGGCGCTTGGGCTGGGTGAGATGGATCTGGAGACTGGCAGGCTGGAGAGTCTGTCTCTGGGGATGGTGGCGTTGCCAGGAACAACCATCGGGCGGGTGCCCCCGTAAGGAATTCTGGATGGGGAAGGAGGCATGGAATGGGGCACAGGAGTGGATGGTGGAGAACTTGGAATGGCATGGGGTGGATGAGCTGTGGATCCAGGCCGAGAGGCACCAGGGCCATCTCCTCTTGCATAAACAATTTCTCTCTGCATCTGAAAATAAAACAAGACGTTAGAAAATCTCCTTTGATATTCACGTTCGTAGAGACGTCTCGGTGTGACGGTGTGGCTTTCCTGATGTAGCAGGCTGAATCACGGCCCCTCCCTCAGCAGGATGCCCGTACTCTAATCCCTGGAACCTGGAACTATGTCACCTTTTGTGGCAAAAGGGACTTTACGGATGTTCCGTTTTAAGGATATTGAGATGGGAAGAATATCCGGGATTATCCAGATGGGGCCAATGCTATCCTACTATATGTGCAAGAGGGAGGAGGGGGTCAGAGTCAGGGAAGGAGACGAGAGGACAGAAGCAGGGCCAGAGAGAGAGACTAAAAGATGTTCTGCTGGTAACTGTAAAGAGGGAGGAAGGGGCCAGGAGTCAAGAGTTGCAGGTGGCCTCTAGCAGCTGGAAAAGGCAAGGAAACGGATGCTCCCCTAGCGCCTCCAGAGGGAGTGAGGCACGGCCAGTACCTTCATATTGCCTGTAAAATCCATTCTGCACTTCTGATCTCAACAACTGTAAGCGAATGCGCTTTTGGTGTCCTAAGCCACTAAGTCTGTGGTAGTTAGTTACAGCAACCCCAAGAAACAAATACGCCCAATAAAGAGCTCAACATTGTGAGGTTTTGGGGGGAAAACACCGCAGTGGTTTGCTTTGGCAGGTCATAGCTTCTCAGAGACACTTAATAAATGCAAGTCTAATGTATCAAAAGTGCTAAAATATTATTTTCTAAAATTTGTCCGGGGCGCATTTTCCAGTATTGGCCCTGGAAAGTAGTTACTAAGCATCTCTCCCATCTCTCCAAGCAGAGACAATCTAGAGACGTGGCCAGAGAGGGTAATGAGATGCACAGGGAAAACTTGGAAGTAAGTTTCATTATTTCACCAGCCCTCTACTGGAGAAACCAGCTCCAAGAGGTTGGGAGAAAATAATGATCTGAGAGGTAAGAATGTAATTGGAGGCAAAACTCATGGTGGTGGGGGGGCGGGTGGGTAAGGTAGAGAAGAGGGAAAGGAATCTGAGGCATGGTGAAGAGTGAGAATCCTAAGAAAACCCTTCTGGGTCTGCCATGTGATAAAGAGCCTGATGGAGCTGACCGTCATAAGCCAAGTACTTCTTGCCCAGGCAGCAGTGACTTCTGGGTGGTGTCATTACCATCCAGTCCAGGAGAGTGAAGACTCCCACTTGGTCTTCCATTAGCTCTCCTTTGCACGAAACGAGGAGTAAAGAATCAATGACTTAAGAATCATAGACACAGAGAACAGACCGGTGGTTGCCAGAGGCAGGATGTTGGGGTTGGGTGAAATGGGTAAAGGGAGTCAAAAGGTATAAACATGCAGCTGCAAAATAAATGTCATGGGGATATAATGTATAGCATGATGACTATAATTAGTAATACTGTATTGTATATTTGAAAGTAAGTAGAGGAGTAGATTTTAAAGGTTCTTCTCACAAGAAAAAAAAACTGTAAATATATATGGTGATGGATATTAACTGGACTTATTGTTGGTCATCATTTGCAATATACACAAATATCAACTCATTATGTTGTACATCTGAAACCAATATAATGCTACCTTGTCAATTATATGTCAATAAAAAAAGTATCAAGGTAAGGGGGCAAGGGGAAACTGATTTGCAATTACGCTACTATGTGTAGCAAGGGGCAGAATAAAAAATACAAATTAATTCAAAATATGAATATTTGATACACTTTGTTTTGGTCAAAGCCAAAGAAGGTAATAACTAACTCACCGAGATTCTCCAAACGGCTATAGGGAAGGGATGGACAGACAGCTTTGGCACCTACCAAGCTCACTCTTCAAGTTCTATTTGTACCATCACAGGAGCCCGTATTCCTATCTAGACTTTTGGCAGATGTGACAGACAGGGGGAACATGAAGGGTTGGGAGGTGGGTGAGGTAGGGGCATGAGGAAGAGAGGAGGTGGGCTCAAATGGACCAAAACCAAAGTGGGCAGTCAAGAGACCCACAGTGTGAGTGATGGGGAGGAATAGAAAACAAACAAACAAACAAACAAACAAAACAGAGGCAACAGGAGAAGGCTGAATGAGGATGAAACAGAGACCAATGTTCTGAATACGTACTGTTTCCTTATCTTACAAATGCATTCATTTAGTAAGCAATATTTACCAAGCACTTGCGAAGAATAAGGCATTGTTCTAAATAAGCCCCCAAGTTCCTGCCCTTGAGAAGGTACATTCCTCTGTATGTTTCTTAGATGAACACACAGAGGAAGAAGCCTTGGGAACCCCACAGCTTCCTTATCTTGTCTCTGGAAGAATCCGCCAGTGCAGAATCCCTGGTCCAGGAGTTTTATAAATGATGCTGGATTTTCTAACAGAAATGACCAATAAAACACATGCAGGCAAGACGCAAATATGTAGGAACCAAAAGGAACCTTCCGAGGGTGTGTTACCTGTGCATCACTGATTTGGTTCCTCAATCCCCTGGTGGGGGCCCCAGAGTATGCAGGCTTCTCACGTGCAGCTACAATTTTATCTCCACTAGCCCCACGTGCACTCCCACAACAGGCTAGTCTGTTCCCCCCTCTAAACCAAATCTGGGACGTCCTCAGGCTGTCCTCACCCCTGGGACTCTCTCCCCATTTCCTGGCCCTTGTGGATCCAAACCAAGACTGAGGGTCAAGGTCTGGCTCCAGGTGCATCTGCTCCACGTGGCCCAGGCCTGACGCCCTAGCCCACATGGTCCTCCCTCTGCTCACTCACTTGACACCCTCGTAACTCAGGGGCTCCGGGCCTTAGACCAGGAGGGCATCCCCAAGGTCAGTGTGTGATGACATACAAGACTGTCCTCCCTGGGGCGCCTGGGTGGCGCAGTCGGTTAAGCGTCCGACTTCAGCCAGGTCACGATCTCGCGGTCCGTGAGTTCGAGCCCCGCGTCAGGCTCTGGGCTGATGGCTCGGAGCCTGGAGCCTGTTTCCGATTCTGTGTCTCCCTCTCTCTCTGCCCCTCCCCCGTTCATGCTCTGTCTCTCTCTGTCCCAAAAAAAAAAAAAAAAAAAAAAAAAAGACTGTCCTCCCACAATGGCTGAGTAACCATACGTCAGAAGTTCTGCAACAGATCTACACAGATCCTTCATAAATATCTCTACCACCCCATCTTTCACAAGGCAAGGCTCAGCGAAAAGAAAAGTGGTTAAGTAAAGCAGGGCTTCATAGATCATAAAAGACAAGAGGCACTGGCTTAGGCAGCAGCACATATCTGGCCAAACTCCCCACGCAATCAGACCACACAACACAAGATTTAATCCAAACAAAGGTAAAGATAAATTCATACAGATTCAAACATGCCACTGTGTGTAAGACATAACACAGCGAGTGCGCAGGGCAAATCAAGTGCAACGAAAGACAGGTAACTGTTGTCATTACTGATACCATTTCTTAAAAAAGGTTCCAAATGTCTGTTGTTTATCCCTCTGGATAAACAATAATCCAAACTATTAGTCGTCTTTATCTGGCCTCAGATTACATCAGGGTTTGGGGGATCCAAACTGACCCCAATTAACACACAGTGAACGCCCCCTTTTCCTGGCAAGAGAGTAAGAAGACACATTAATAGTTCAAGTAGTACAGAACTGTCTAGAAGGATGAGGAATATTAATGAGAGGAAAATAGAAAATTAATTTTAATTAATGAAAAGTTGAGTAAATTTCTTTTAAAACAACAGAGATACCAGGGCGCCTGGGTGGCTCAGTCGGGTAAGCAGCCAACTTTGGCTCAGGTCATGATCTCGCTGCTCATGAGTTTGAGCCCCGTGTTGGGCTCTGCGTTGACAGCTCAGAGCCTGGAGCCTGCTTGGGATTCTGTGTCACCCTCTCTCTCTACTCTTGCCCCACCTGCACTCTGTCTTTGTCTCTGTCACTCTCTCAAAAATAAACATCAAAAAAATTTTAAAAACAACAACACAGACACCTGCATAGACATTAAAAATAAAAAAAAACAAGTTTGCTGATGTGAGAAGAAATGGTTGGGAGGTACATTATATAACGGACTTTTAAAATAAAACACACCCAAATCTCTAATACTAGACTTTCTTGGTGCCACGTACAGATGAATTCAGAAAGAGAAGTAACAACAGTAATTCTGATAGGCTGTGCACTCATATGCAAATGTGGGTGATAGTCAAAATATTTACCATCTGGTAGCTAATGTCACATGGGTGCCAACCAACTGGAATGGGACTCTGGCCAACCAGGATGGATCCTATCTGTACGCAATCAGCATCATGTACCCAGTGGTAATGCTGCCTATCAGCCTTGTCTTGTCCATCTCAAACCAACGTTGCCATCACCCCTCAGGGTCACTGAAAGAATCGCTGTCCACCTGAGTCATCCACAGTGGCGGTGAATACAAGGACTCAGCTATGACAGAACAGGTGACCTAAGATTGAATGCCTCCATCAATCCTGGTGACTTGGAGGTTGGAAGTCTTTGGCAGAATTCCTATCTTGCTTTGCCAAGCTCTGACTGACTTTACAAGACCCCTGATAAAAGAACCCATGGTAATGTCCTCCTCAGCAATTCCCCTCAGCCCAGGAAGAGAAGGACACGATGGTTCCATCAGACTGTGGGAAAATGTTTTAAGCCTACAACTAGGATGAACCTTTAAAATTTTAAAACTGAGGTTCATCCATGAAAGGATATGGATCAACCAAAGGCACTCTCTCTGAAAATGAGGCAGAAGCGACGGGGAGATGAAAAGAGAATCTTTTCCAAGTCTTCGCCATGATCACCCAAGGAGACCACTTGCTGTTCCAGGAAAAAGTGGACTTTGTAGCCTCCAGGGGTTATTCACTCTCTGGTTGGCAGTGAGGATGATGGTTAAGATTCTCTAATACATAATCTTAAGAAGTCCCAGTGTTACAGCTTAGTGCTCTTTCTGTGGAGAGATCTCCTAGCATCAGGCACCTGCACGGTTTTGTTCTGTTTTCTTGTTTAACACAAATGGCATTAAATGCATATTGAGTTCTTCCTGCACTAGGCCTGGAAGTCAGACCTCTTAGGAGAAAATTATGTCAAACTTCAAAAGTAAAATAAATTAGCAGCACACACACACACACATCACACCCTATTGTGACTCACCTTATATCTGTATATCAGTATACAGTATATCAGATATCTGTACATCTGACTCGCTTTTTCTCCCGCCAGTCTCTGATGCCACTAATCCTATCCTGTTATTTTTCTCAAAATATCTGGAACCCTTGTGTCACGGATACTTCTGTCCCAGAAGCCTTCAACACTTAATGTCTTTATGTAGGCTTTGAAGAATTTCATTTTACAGCAAGAAAAAGCTAACCTAAGCCCAGGAATAAAGGGTCTTTTCACACCTTACCGGAACACAACTCGAACCTCGGCCCAGACAAAGAAAATACTCGATTATCTTCACTAGAATCACTGGCAATGTATGAACCAGACAATTCTCCTTACTCTACGCCTTCCTTTGTTGAGCATCACTTCTCCCTCTTGCCATTACTGCCCAAACCCCTGCTTTCTCTTGTTTGACTGCTTCCAGCTCTTATAAACAGTGGGGCTTCCTCCGGAGCTCAGCACCGTGGCTCTGACCGAGAGGCCACTGCCCCTGCCCACAGCACAGACCTCAGTACGCTGTTTGGGCCACACTTCCTAGAGACCAGAAAGAATCTGGGGGCAGTTTCAAATTGATTATCTGAAATTTGAGTTAGGAATCCTAACATATATCTATATTTCATTTCCCCGAAACACAGTAAGTTAAATCAAACATTGCTCACTTAGAAGTTGCCTGGATGTAAGATAAGAAGGGGCAAAAATCTTACAATTGTTTCTGGAAAAAAAAAAAAATCTAGCATGCAAAATGTTTATTTCAAATCATTTTGGGAAGCTGTCTCATGTAATCACGTCTCTTTGTGGAGTATTTAAAATATATATATTCTTTGCGGAAAGGGAGTATTCTGTACAGTTTATTGTATTTCAAACCCCACCCTTCCAAGTCTAGAATTTGTAAACACACCAGTCAGTCAGACCACACAATGAAGTAACCGGACAAAACTGAAAAGGATTGTTATAAGACTCTTTCATCCTCAAAGAATTAAAGCCACTTACTTTTTCTTAAGGAAATCACCTGTACAACTAACGCCGTGAAAAAAGCACATTGGCTCAGCTCCCAATTATGCGCTTTCTTTGTTTGCTGGTTTCATCTAAATCCTCAGTTCCACTGTTGGATGTTTTAGACAGCTTTGTCTTCAGGGAAGAAATCGCAAAGGCCACAGATCCTAAAACGTTCCCAGGTTGAGTGTTTACAACCGGTAAAAAAAACCATTCTGTTTCCCCCAGTCTTCCGAGTGAGGCTGTCACACGCATGGATGAAAAGTAGTCCTCCCCATGATAAGCCAGTTTCTCCTCCCCTTGGAAATTAGTCACTGAGTAACCTCAGCTCACATCCAACCACAGGCTACCTCACGGGTGACTCAGGCCTGTAACAATTGCTTACACGGAAAACACACACCAACGAACAGACTCCGAGAGGCCTAGGTAAATGGGTTAACAGTGAAAGGAACGTGACAAACTAGACCGGACGGAGAGGCAAACAGGATCCCTAAAACAGACAACCAGCCACCGCAAGACCATCGGAAACCCCGGGACGCTAATTACCGTAGTGGACCAACTCTCCGAGTGTGATCCGCTGAGAAAAATCTAGATAGGCCAGCAGCACCCAACACTCATTCTGCTGCCACACTTTTGAAGTTGGTGGCCTGGCAAGTGAAGGGAACGCGAGCCTCTCCCCTCCTGGTTTTGAACAGCAGAAAGAAAACAGAGGGGTGATTAAGGAGGCTGTCTATTAATTAACCAGCCTGGTTTTACCAAGATGCACTTTGGGTAGCAGCCATGAATCACTCCTACCCAGCGCCGGGCAAGTAACTGCGATCGTTCTGGGAAACATACCTGAGAGAAGAGGGAGGGAAAACTAGGGCTACGCCACGAGGGGATTCCAGAAAGGGAGCCAGAATCCTTCTGCCCCACCCTCAACAAGGCTGAGGAGCAGAGACCAGGGCAGTCTCCAGAGGCACCCAAACCCCTCCCCCCCATCGGCAACTGCTGTCAATGCAGCTGATCTCTTGCGGGGCGACAGGCACAAGAAGGTGTGTGTTCCCAACAAGAAGTGGCTTGTGCAGCGCTGAACAGAGGACAGGTATCAACGCCTCACTCACAAAAGGTGAGGGAGAAAAAGCACTTCCTTAGCTGGCGGGTAGGCTCTGTTTAATCACCACCATGCTCTCTGAGCCCTTAGGGACGGAGGGGAAAGGAAAGCTATCCAAGTGGGAATCCAGCGACAAGTAACTCGAAATGCAGGGCTGGAAACCCACTGGCCTCACTCCACACCCCGCGACCAGGCTCTGGGAAGCCTGTGCATTTTTCAAACATTTTAAGGCTTTTCGAGGCTGTTCTTGCTGACCCAAAGAATTCCATGACGTCTCTCAGGTTCATATCCAGTCAGTGCTTCAGGCTTTCTAAAGAAAACTGTTTACTGCCATCAGAATGCTTTGTGGCTATTAAGGGCGGGGGACCACGGAGCACGGGGCACTGTCACCCTCCTAAGATGCCTCGTTAGACACAATATTTGGATGAAGTGGTTGTAACAGATGCCACCTAAGAGGTCGGAAAAGAGTAGAAGGAATGAGAAAACGCTTGTTTCGATGTTTAATCTCATCAGCAGGAGTTTGTGATTTCTCACCAGAGTATGGGAAGCACGCGCGCTATCAGCCCCTGGAACATTTGGCACACATTTGGCAGGGTTTGCTTCTGCAGTCAAACACACGCTTTCCAGGAAGGGAGATGTAGGGGTTGGTCTCCCTTGTCTGATTAAGCCATGATTCCACCCCTACCATGTCCCCCGAAGACCCCGCTTTCCGGCATCAGATGTCCTAACGGCTCTTCTACTGATTTACCTGCTGCTTACACAAGCAGGACGGCTTGTAAGAACGGATGAATGAATGTGCAGTGTCTGGGCCACACTGTCCCCCCCGGAAAACAGACGCACTGAGCGCTCACCGCTGTTTCGCTACGTGCCTCACGCCATACTCCACACGGGCGTCCACGCCGGCTACGGCGGAGACAGGTGGCTTCTGTCGACCCAGCTGCCTTGCAAGTCGGGGTGGGGGGTGCAAGGTGAGAGAAGGTCTGGTTTACGTCTCCCATCTCTTCCTTCCCGTCACGTTCAGAGCAATTTCCTTTCACTTTTCTGAAACGTTTCAGGGCACGGTCTGGAGAGCACGCGCGTGGCCTCGTCATGAGGAGAGCTGTAATTCACCATCAGGAGTTTGAAAGCTGTGGTGAATCAGGATGAGTTAAATATCCTCCAGTACGAAGCACACAGGTCACCCTCGAGAGAGGACCCTAAGGTCCTCGAGTGCCCGGTGAAGAACCAGGCGGGCTAATTTCCTAAGCAATATCCTGGTGCTGTGCAGGATTTGACTTCACCTGTCCGGCTCGTGCTCTCCAGAGAACAGCTCATTCAGGAGAACTCACCCCAAAATGTGGCTCATTCTGGGTGCGGCCAACCACCGCGTCCCCGCACTCTGGCGTCCTTTCTTCGCCCGACCCTCCTCTGCGTGACCCACCTTGGGAGGCTACAGCCTTTGTGAATTTGTTCTTCTCACTATCGATGCCCCTTCTTCCTTTCATTAACTGGCACGATAAGCAAAGTGGAAGCAATTTATTTCTTTTGAGTTAGTATTAAAAAAGAACATGCTAGTAAATATTCAGCATTACCTCAACAGGAAATAATTTTTATGCTCTGGTAAGGCTAACAGTCTTGGGGAAATTTATTTCTATTTCCTCTCTCTCATTCATTTCTTTATTGGCTTTTAAAAAATTACATATGATAAAAGGAAACCTAAAATGTGCTTATGAGCATGAAGACGGCGTGGTGAAGGGAAGTAATTACGATGTTGGGAAATTTCAAGTCCGTCTTGCTTACACTGTTAAAATTGGAAAGGCGGTCATTTGTGAGGTCTTCGCGAAACTATTAACGTTTCATTTGATCATAAATGGAATGTCTCCCAGACACGAGACAGACAGACTGTTGCCAAAATTATTCAATTCTCAGCAAAGAGATGGTCCAGTCAGTGGTTAGCTGACGGCTATATTTAAGAGGAGCGTTATTTCCACAAATATTTTGACATGGGAAGCACTGGTGAGCCCTCCGGTACCGGGACCCAGCTGACGTAACACTGCCCAACGGTGATTAAAGATCCCAGTCTGGAACAGAATGAAGGGATGTTAAATAAATCACTCAGCTTCCAAGCCACAGTCAGTAACTGTGTGGAGCTGCAGGGCAGATAAAAGAAAAATGTGCTTCTCTCACTGATACTTAATCTTCTGGGATACTCCTGTATCATCCAGGCCAAGGACAACCTCCTTTTGCACCTAAAATAGTTACAGTTTATAAAACAGTTATCTTCTCTCTACCACTTGTAACAGATAGTGCAAATAAGTCCTCGTTTTTCATCCCCATCTCCCTGCACACTCACGCATTTCCCGTAAGGACGCTATTCTTTTATGCATCTCCCTTTGGGGCTTGTGGATTTGTTCTAGTGGTAAGTCATTTCTGTCACCCAAATAGAACTTTTCAGTGCCTTCGACTTTATTTTTCCTTTCCTGACTGTTCCCTAAACTCCCATTTGGCTTGTCAACATGCACTCTGCAACATATAATACATTGCTTTGTTTATTGACAATGTTTCTCATGCTATGAAGGATTTTCGATGGTTACGGACACACCTATCCACATACACAAGACGGTCACCCAGCCGTCTGCAGCTTACAATTGTGATTCTATTTCGCGGACCTCTGAACTCGGGGAACCACACACAGATCTGATACTCCTATCCCCATGTGATTGGTTAGGAAAAGGAAGCGTCAGGAGTTTCGAACCTCGCCCAACTTTGCGTGGTGACAAAGTCGTGAGGCGGCAAGAATGCCCGCCTTCAGGTTCGCCACCGTGTCCCTGCTTCCTTCACAGTTTAAGTGGGAAACCACGTGTCCTCTAAGACACTGTGTGCTGCTCTGAGAGGAACCGTGCCCCCAAGGCCTTCCCCGCAGGGACTACTGAATGTTTATCTGCTTGAGCTCTGAACTTCAGCAGGCAGCGTGGTGAACTCGGCTTGAGCAGTACCTTGTCTGCTTCACTCTCTGATCCAGATTTTCACAGCAAAGGAAAAAAATAATAGACATCTCAGGGGACTTTGGATCCAATTATCCAGACACTGTCTTGATTACTACTAGGTTTTATCTACTTGCCTCAAAATTAGTTACATGTATGGTAGTATATGTCTGTATACATTACACTTGCATATACGTACTTCTCTGTTCTGTATCACTGATTATCACTATATAGATATCACTGCATCACTAGTCATATATGTGCAAACGTGTATATACACACACATAGACTTTCATCGGTCACAGATGCCACATGACTTATGGGATAAAATGTCTAGGCTTCTTTTGATTGGCATTCCTCACCTCTCTGACTCCAATCCCAATGCCGAATGACATTCCAGGGACCGTATCTCTCAGAGGTGTATAAGTCACTGAAAGAGCTATTATAATTCTGTCACTGTATCCTACGCCCCTCTAACATTTCATCAGGGAAACCGACCAAGTTGACTATACGATGAGTGAAAAAAGTTGATATAACACTATAAAGCTTTAGGATGTTCACGACAATGTTAAGAATATTTTTACTACATTTTTAAAATAAGTCATCATTTTTTTAAGTTAGTTTATTTTGAGAGAGAGCGCACGAGCACGAGCAGGGGAGTGACACAGAGAGAGAGATAGAGAGGGAGAGGGAGAGGGAGAGGGAGAGGGAGAGGGAGAGGGAGAGGGAGAAAGAATCCCAAGCAGGCTCCCCGTTGCCAGCCCAGAGCCTGATGTGGGGCTCGAACTCATGGCTGTGAGACCATGACCTGGGCCAAAATCACGAGTCAGATTCTCAACCGACTGAACCACCCAGGCTCCCCTCGATGTAAGAATTTTTGAAAAAACAAAAAAATCTCGGTTTGATGATATGACACATCCTCACCGTATCTCAACAAACTGATGACATTCTGTATAGAATTTTATGCTCACAGACACAGCTTAAGGATAGCTATTTCTCAGTGGAAAAAATGGTGTGTAAACAAATTGACGGCTGATAGATGCCTAGCTGGAAAACAAATGGTCTTTTGTTCTTGGTCAGTCGCTGTCCTGTCACTTCCCAGGACCCCTGTGGCAGTGTCCAAGAGTGTTCCCTGGTATGTGTAACTCCTTCAGGTCCACTCCCTGTCCCTCTTTCCTCATGACTTTTCTGAAATCGCCCCTGTGGACCCGGGTTACAAGTGAGGTCCTTCTAATGGCATCACCCCACTGCCTGTATGCTGCTCTGTTTTCATATCAATTAAAGCAAAGCATGTGCTGGTTCTATTAGCAAAGAATAGAACAAACACACAACACAAGGTGAGTTATGCCAGCAGAGTCAGTTTAAAAGGGAATTTTACACAAAACCACAATGAGATACCACCTTATACCTGTCAGAATGGCTAAAATTAACAACCCAGCAAACAACAGATGTCAGAGAGGATGTGGGAAAGGGGAACCCTCTTGCACTGTTGGTGGGAATGCAGACTGGTGCAGCCGCTCTGGGAAACAGTGTGGAGGTTCCTCAAAAAATTAAAAGAGAACTACTCTACGACCCAGCAATTGTACTACTAGGCATTTATCCAAAGGATACAAAACTGCTGATTCAAAGGGGGCACATGCACCCCAACATTTATAGCAGCACTATCAACAATAGCCAAAGTATGCAAAGAGCCCAACTGTCCATCGATGGATGAATGGATAAAGAAGATGTGGTATATATATACAATGGAGTATTACTCGGCAATCAAAAAGAATGAAATCTTGCCATTTGCAACTATGTGGATGGAACTGGAGGGCGTTAAGCTAAGTGAAATTAGTCCGTCAGAGAAAGACAAAAATCCTATGACTTCACTCATATGAGAACTTTAAGAGACAAAACAGATGAACATAAGGGAAGGGAAACAAAAATAATATAAAAACAGGGAGGGGGCCAAAACAGAAGAAACTCATAAATATGGAGAACAAACTGAGGGTTGCTGGCAGGGAGGTGGGTGGGTGGGATGGGCTAAATAGGTGATGGGCATTAAGGAGCACTTGTTGGGATGAGCACTGGGTGGTGTATGTAAGTGATAAATCACTAAATTCTATTCCTGAAATCATTATTACTATATGTTAACTAACCACATGTTAACTAACTTGGATTCAAATTAAAAATAAAAATGAAAGTAAATAAAAATAAATGTTAAAAAAGAGGCTTCTGATGTACGATTTTTTAGTTCTGCTGTTATTCTGACCTTCAGCTGAACAGTATTAACAAATGTATCAAAAGCAGCAAGGATCATGTGAGGGGAAGAACCCCAGAGGATAACACTGAAGGACAGTAATTCACAAATCCACCAAGTTCAATTTCCCCTTAAAACAAACATGACAGAACAACAATGGAGATCCAGATCAAAACAGCCCTTGTGCCAATTCTTCATGGCTTCAGAAGAGCCAATCGCTCTTCTCTTGAGCAACAACTTTCAACCCCCAAGCAACTTTCAAACCCTAAAGAAGTTCCATGGGTATCCCAGGTGTATTGAGTGTGTGAGCTGAGAAAATTCTCTCCTGTAAGACTGAAAATAGATGCGATTTGTTGTATAATTATATAGACTCATAAACTTCCCAGCTCTCATTAGTTATGAAAGAATCTAAAAGGTTCCAGGCCTATAAATTAAATGGATATATCTTTGAAAACGTGTCTGTCTTCCTCAGGTGTGACTGGAGTCTGTGGCAAAGATCACAAGAGCAGCTGCAAGTTTGGACCAAGCCAGGGGTCCCGGATGCCCCCATTCAGGGTGTCTTCCAACAGTCATTGAAGCATGGTGGAACCTGCATTCAGAACCAGATGCTAACATCAGGTTCATTATACATAAACGAGAAGTCTCATCTAGACTGTCCCTATATGATCACATTCTGTGTATCCATGACATATTTTCTAAATAGTCATTCTGTATACGAAGCTCAGGATTAAGACTGATGAGGGGGGAAAAGGATCTTTAAGACATACTTCTCACCTTTTAAGAGCTTACCTTCTAGCAGGGATAATGAGGCACGTACATGAATATTCAAAGTAAGACAAAGCAAGAATAACTCTGGCAAGCGTCCAATGAGTGCAATACACAAATATCCTCGGAATCTACAGAAGGGTAAGATTCTTCTGGCTGGGATAGTTGAGGAACGCTGCTCTGAAGAGGTGAGATGAAATGAATCCACACATTATGAGCAAGACTTCAGTAGAGAAGAAAGAAAGAGGTTGCTTTCTTAGGTATTCCAGGCAGGAAGTAAGGCGTCATTAGAGACCAGAGATGGGGAACGCCAAGTGACCCAGAGGAACGGACAGATCTCTGACCCAAACAGCAAATGGTTCTCCAATTTTAACCTACATTAGAAGCACTTGCTAAAATACAGATTAATGGGCCCCACTTCCAGAGTGTCTGAGATAGTAGGTCAGCGGTTGGGCCTGAGAATTTGCATTTCTAACAGGTCCCCAGGTGATGCTAAGCTGCTGGTCCGTGGAATGTTCTTGAAGAACCACTGCTCTAGGGAGTAAAGGGGAGTGGGAAGTGCCCATCAAAATCTTCCTTCTAGTGTGGGTTTGGTTAAATCCTAATTCAGGAAGCTGACCTTATTAAACTTTGGGTGACAATTTTAATTACTTACGATTTCTCTATAAATAAATACTTTCAACTAAATCTGCCAGGAGAAAACGGAACAATGGCAAGGAAACTCATGTTTTTGAAGACTTCCTATTTACCAATGCTTTCCAAAACCAGCTCATTTAATTCCCAGCAGATTCCCATCAGATAAACATTATAATCCCCATTTTACCGATGAGGAACTGGGGCCCAGAGACTTCAAATGTCTTACCCAAAGTCAAATAACAGGGCCAGGATCTATGAAGTGCCAGAAAAATCTCATACTCGAGTGTTAAGAAATCAGTGTGGAGGCTCGATCTTCTTTGAATATTCTTCAAAGGAAGGCAGCGGTTCAGGGATCCCTAAGATCAGTATCCTCACCATGTAAAATCGGGTTCAGAAATACCTGAACAAAGTCATCTGTATCGAATGTTACAGAAGACCCAAGAGAACAGTAACATAGACCAGACCATGTTACCGTTATCTACAAATGTGGGGAAAAACCACCTTCCAAATGATGACCCCAGGATGTTCGTGAGCCCCACAAGAGGGCTCCATTTCAAAGAAATACCTTTGTGTGTTCAGTTCAAATATCACGTCAAGTCAGCCAGCAAGCCAGTGGACATGGCTCAGAAATCTGAGATGGTCAGCAAAACCACTACTTCTCCTTATTTGGATAAATAACAGCCTCCAAGACAACCAGTTTGGGAGCTGTGCATACCCCGAGGCTGGGTTTGGCAAGCCTCTCCACCCACGCCCTGCCTGGCCTTGCCCTGTTCGACAGCTGGGGGAGTTTGGCCAGTCACCGCTTCCCACTGGGTTCCAACACTGCCAGAAGCCTCCCGCTCCGAGACGGGATCTGCTTCCCTGTGTCCCAAGAAATGCCGGACTTTGGGCATTCCTACATTCAAAGGAAGCCCTGCGTTCCCAAATCTCAGCAGCTCATGAGAAACAAATGGAGAGCCACTAGCTCAGTGACTCCATGTTAAAGAAGTCACGGTCCAGGGGCACCTGGGCGGCTCAGTCGGTTATGCAACAGACTTCAGCTCAGGTCGAGATCTCACAGTTCGTGAGTCTGAGCCCCGCGTTGGGCTCTGTGCTGACAGCTCAGAGCCTGGAGCCTGATTTGGATTCTGAGTCTCCCTCTCTCTCTCTGCCTCTCCCCCGCTCATACTCTGTCTCTCTCTCCCCTTCAAAATCAACAAACATTAAAAAAAATTTAAAAGAAAAGGGAAGTCACGGTCCATATGACAAAGCTTCCACATCGGGTGAGGGGGTGGACATGGTGTAGTTGTCTCCACCACCCCCCGCACCCACACAAAACCACGGGAAAGAATCCTCTGTCACACAGGAGGCAAGACAGGTAAAGACAGTGCTCTGTAATCTACGGAGCCTTTCGAAGTTCATGACTAGCAGCCAGAGCTTTCAACTCACTTCAAAAGCAACATAGGGACAAAGCTTCTCCCAGAGAGGACAGGAAGACAGGGGTGAACACACAGACAAAGGGAGTTTCTTATACTTGGCGCAGTGAGACACGGGCTTCATTCCGATGGCCCTCGACCTCAACTTGTCCTTCAACAGGCTGCAGTCTACAAGTTAGTTTCCAAAACAAAACATTTTTAAGGGTCTAATCATCCTCTTCCATCAGTACTCCTCCGCACCATGACGCCCAAGGAAGGCGGTGGGTTGTGATGGAATGAGTACTGGATGCTGAATGAAAACACTCTGTTTCTCCTCCTGAGGATCTCCTCGCTTGTGCTCTTACCGCCACGATTGTGGCTCCGCCACCGAACTTTTCTGAACCTCTGGTTATGCTGCTCGGTTGCTTCAGGAACACCTCCTAGTTCTGTGAACATCAAGTGAGCTGAATTACTCTTGTATGGCTTGCACGCAGGGAAGCGTGAACCGCGTGGGTTATTATTAGAATTGCCCACAAGCATTCATGGGCTCACTCAAATGAGAGCAAAATGAATAGAATGGATAATGTTCACTTTAATATATTCATAGGAGCACGATGAGAATGACACACTTTCATGAGATACACGAGCTCCCAGAAAGAAAGACTGGATGGAGCTTCTGAAAGGAAGCGTGCCATGCCGTATTATATTCCAAAGACATACCCTTGAGAAAAAAGTCTGGTTATAGGCAATGGACTCACAGTCAAGAAAGCGCTTTTCCTCATTCCCATTCCCTAATTAATGGGTGATTCTGAAGCCGGATTAGGCTCAGTAAAAGATTTCTAATCAACTTTATACTGATAGAGATTCAAACGTCAGTTATTTATAAACATTATGAGATGGGCCATTATCCACATCTCCGCTCTTGCCCTTCTCCTTCCCTTCCTGTGGCGCCACCTGGGAGAACCTGTCTTTGGGAAAGAATCTTGCCTGTAGCCAGAATAAAAGTTTTGGGTAGTGAGGGCAAGGATGAACCAATAAGCTAGACACAAGTTTTCTGGATCCTTTCAGAATTCCAACTATATTGTTCATTCTAGTCTCCCACATTTATATTAAAAGCAAGCATCTGTGTGCTTTAGGATAGTCCTTGATAGAAAAACATCTATCTTGCCATATTGCTCAAAAGATAGTTTTTGGTGCTCTTTTTTCTTTCTTTCCCTTTCTTTCTTTTTCTTTCTTCTTTCTTTCTTTCTTTCTTTCTTTCTTTCTTTCTTGAGCTGTGGTTATTTATTTATTTATTTAATTATTGCCAAGCGTGGTGATTTAATGCAAGTGTCATGGAAGGACGCCTGGGTGGCTCAGTCAGTTACGCATCTGACTTGGGCTCAGGTCATGATCTCACCGTTTGTGAGTTCGAACCCCACGTCAGGCTCTGTGCTGACAGCTCACAGCCTGGAGCCTGCTTCAGATTCTGTGTCTCCCTCTGTCTCTGTCCCTCCCCTGCTCGCGCTGTCTCCCGCTGTCTCTCTCAAAGATAAATAAAACATAAAAAAATTTTTAAAAATATGCTGTCATGGAACTTACAGGTCAAGATGGCCCTTCAGATATATTCACTGCATCTACATTTAAAATACAAAGGAAGGTTTGGGTAGTTTTTATATTATTAAAATGGACTATATACAGGAGTACTTATCTATGGATAGAAATTCTCTGTCAAAATTAAAAATCTCAAAATACCACATCTGAATCGTTTTTATGCTCTAGTCACAAAGTGATACTGAACAAAAACTTATTAGCATTTCCCTAAATTTCTTCGGATCATTGTTACGAATAATAAAAATACAGAAACATTTTAAAACAACATATTTCAGTCTTAAAATGGTCATATTAACATAATTATAGCCTTAGGTTGCCAAGAGTGGCACATTTCTCATTTTCATGAGAATGCAGAGGTTCACCCAGATCGCAAGCTAATAGGCTCCTTGGTCTAAATATATACAATAAAATCTACAGCAAATTTCTGAAGCATTAAGATCAGAACCCTGGAGATATCTAGTAAGTAATTTGCGCTGCAGTGGAGCAGATTTTTTTGTTTTGCAGTTACACAGCTGCTAGGAAATATATTTTTAGATTTGCTTTTAAAAGCAAGCAAAAATGGTATCCACTTCGTAGATATGTATCCAGAATGTTCCCTCAGTCCCTCCTACAAGGAGTCCACCATGTACAGAATGCTCTCTCGGTCGCCCTCCTTCTTGTTAAGTCAGTGCAAGGAACAGCTCTAGACGCTCATCCTAGACGAAAGCTATCACACCCTGACTGTCATACCTAATGCCCTGGAGGCTTGCTTTATGAAAAACATGCATTGAAGTTTAAGCAGGTCTCTGCTATTTCTGAATCACCTCATCACTGACATCGTTATGATTTCTTACTGTGGTTGGGGTTTGTGTTTGACTGCTCTTCCTAAGATATCAAGGGCAAATGAAAAGGCACAGGTTCAGAGAGTTAAATCAGAACAAGGGAAAGCGTGAACTTTGATTTCACAGGAAAAGAAAAAATAAAAAGAAAGAAATCAAGTACATGTGGCGATCAACCGAGAGAAACATATTTTCTGTGTTTCAGGAATATGGAGTGAGTTAGCGCCACCTGAACCACGAGAAGGCGTCCCTCTGGCTTAAATGGCACACTGGATATTCACCCCTTCTATCCGGAGAGCCTCAAATCAAGAAATCTGCACAAAAATGATTTAATGAACAGCTTTTCTTTTGTGCCAAATGACAAGGTGCCGGAGTTCTTCAGAACTCCTAAATGGGAATTAGTTCTGATTCTGACATCAAAACGGTTCATTTTTTCAACCATATAATCTTCAATGACGTTTTGCTCTGTCTTCACAAACCCCTGACTGGCCCCTTGTCTCAAAGTCTCCGTTTTTACAGTTTACTCAGTAATAAGACACTGTCACCATTTTGGCCACTTTCTCATACCAACTGTGCTATTACCCATTTAATGATTTTCTTTAAGTCAATGTTATTAATTGATTGATTGATTGATTGATTGATTGGCTGAGTTAAGGAGGCTTCACATCCAGCATGGAGCCCCGTGTGGGGCTTGAACTCACGACCCTGAGATCAAGACCTGAGCTGAGAACAGCTGAGAACAGTTGGATGCTTAGCCGATTGAGCCACCCAGGTGCCCCAAGTCAATTTTAAATTGACTCTTTTTTTTTTTTTTTACTTAGTTGTGGTGAAGGAAAAATATTCATTAACTCTCAAGCTGTTTGTGCTACTTACCTAATATTCATTAAAACATTACACAATTATTAAAATTTCAAAACCTGTTTTACGAGGTCCCACCGAAAATCACTGGTTCCGTGTGAAAAACGACTTTGAAAGTCATCTGAATGGAAATACATTAACATTTCAAACAGAGTTACCGTAGAAGCCATTTTCCTTAGCAAAAAGGCTGACTTTTGAAAATAAGGTTATAAGACTACACACCCCTTTTAAGCCAGTATGTATTGTTTTATTCAAAGCATCCCATAATTTGAAGCAGCTGCTGTTTTTCAGATGACTTGAGGGCTTATTCTCCTTCAATAAAAATATTGGATCATCTCAATCTGGTTAGTTCAAAATCCATTTATTTTTGGTCCAGGCCCATGCATTTCCAATTAATGAGGTTTGGCCCCGCTCTAGACACGTGCTGCTCTGGATGGTAGGTGAGGCCCGGCTATATTCAACTACAACAATGGCTGGCTACGAGAAGTCAGGTAGGCAACACTTTGCTAAATCAATCAAGTGAGACCCAGTGGGGCCAGAGCAAAAGCAGGGAAGCCCTGGGGGATGGACAAAGGGTTAGCCTGAGGGACAGGTGGCTTGGGTTCCAGCCCTGTATTTGTTCTTTCCTTATCTTGTGATCTTGTCTCTCCAAGTCTTTGCAACCACACTAGACCCCCTAAGTCTCACCGGATGGGTTCTAAAAGCTGATGCACGGGACCGTCTCTCCACCTCCAAAACCCTAGGATTCCGAATAAGTCAGGCCCGTTGCTTGAGGTGGTACCAACTACTAGGTCAGGTATCTCCCGGACCCAAATCTATGGGAGCAGACAGAGTATCGCTCCTGCAAAAATGACGCGCAAGCCAAGGGATCAGCAACCCGATGGGAAGAAAAGCAGGGCAGAGAGGAAATGGCTTGCCAACAGTCGATATGGATGTACCTTAAAAATATATTTTTTTTCTCTGTAAGAAACTAACATGCACTCCCCTCCACCTCACGCACAAATTTAAATAAAAGCAACACATACTTACCTGAGAAATTTTAGAAGAAGTGTAAAGGAAAGAATGGTCATCTGGAAGCCCTCTATTGGGCAAGATCGTGGACGGAGGGAGCCTGTGCATACTTGGTAGGAAACAATTTCCTACGGTCTGGGTTACCCTGATGGGGACCCACAAAGAAGGCAGAAAAGCTAAACCCCGGGAAGAAAGCAGCATGTAGGTGCACCGGTTACAACCTGAAAATACCAGGACATATGCTCCCAGTCAAAGGCAATTTCCGCTAACATCTGTATTTACAAGAGCCAAGAAAAGGGATGTGGTTTGGATATCAAAGGGCGGAGGGTGTGGTGCAAACCTCTCCTGAGCTCTCCAGCACTGGCACAGGATTCTTTGGGAACAACCCCAGTACCTGCTAAAGGAAGGTCCTGCTCCAATCGACTTTCAGTTGAGGCGGCTGCTCAGCCAGCCCCGGATTTCATGCAGAAATGGTGTTGGAAGCTGGCTGTCTCGATCCCGAAGCCCAAGTGTGATGCTGGGAAGAAAGAACAGCTGCATCCCCTGTTGACGCCGTTGGCAGTGATGACTTCGCATCACAAATCACCAGGATATTTTTGTGGCTGGAGTGGATGCCTCAGTCTCCAGGAGGGGGTGAGGGGAGCAGCAGTCCCTGGTCCCGAGGTGGCTCGGCCGGCTGCCCCCACTCCAGAGCCCTCCGCCTTCAACGTTATTCAACGTTCTCCCTGTCCTCCCCCAATGGCTCTGCCGGAAGCCTGACAGGCTGCGTAGCCTGGCATGTGGGCAGCTCTCCATTCAAAGACACTTTCTCACTTCCAGATCAAGCTCACGAATAAGCTCCCTGACCCGGGTCTATGAAACCAGTTTTCGAGTGACACGGCACAGGGAGCAAAGAAGGAAGGAGCAAAGAGGAAAGGGTAGTTTGTCTAAAACTCTCCCCACACTGCCTCCTGTTTACCGTTCTCGTTCCACTCAGAGTAAGTTGTAACCAAGTCTCTGACACAACAACCAGTCTGATAGTAGGTTTTGGATGCTACAAATCTAAACCAACCAACCAACCAACACCCCCCCCCCCCACCTGGCAAATTGTACTAAATAATTTATCTTGAGCCAAATAAAGATTGCTTATTTGTAATTAGTACTTTCAAGTTAAGTTCTCTGTATCTGACTTCAGACTTAGAGCTCTTACCTACTAGTGAGACAGTTGGCCTGGGCTTGAACTTCAGCTTTGCTACTTACTCGTATGGGATCTCGTTACTTAATCTCTTGGCCTCAGTTTTTCCGATCTAAAAATGGGTATAACTGTGTCTATGAAATTGAGCTATTCTGATGATTCAATGAAATATTATATATTATTTAGACCACACTAGATAACAACTTTTCATGCTTATTAACTCCTCTCGAAAAGGGGAAAAAGATAACCACAGGGATCTGGATAAGCAGATCCATGCACACATGAACCTTTAAAGGGACATAGACTCATTTACAATTTAATTTCATTGCCGTATTGAATTCTTTTTTTAAAAAAATGCAAAATATTGTGACTTAACTATTACAAGAATAAGACAAAATAGCTATGTCTGGTAAATAAAATTTCTGCCAAAGAGTTTTTTCAGGCAATCAATAAGCCTGACATAATAGGATTATATCTGTTACATAAAACCCTAGAAGTTTTAAGTGTTACTCATGAGGCTTACAGGGATATTTCTTTTAAAAAAGTCAAAACCGAGATACAAGAGCTATTTTTAATTTACAATTTAAAGTGTTTTTCACAAGGAAAAAAAAAACCCAACAAATAATTTTCCCTGGAGTGTTGAAGGACACAGACTAAGGTTCCCCTCCCATTGTATCACATCTTCAAATCTTCTACGTTTGTCTTAGAAACTAAATACGAGTCAACATCCTCATGAAAACACTGAAAACGGTCACAAAACACTTACATCAGTGAGATCTATACTGGCAGATAATGTTGACACCTTCAATTCTTTCTAATAAGGTTAAAACAGAAACTAGATCATAAGATTTACAGATGAAAGACAACCAAATGTCATTTAAGTGGATTTTTGAAAACAGACTATTGCCAATAAAAAAGGACTTTCCTTTTAAGCAGTTTGTAAAAAGTGAAAATTAAAAACCTGGAATTTCAACTCTTCATTGAATTGAACTTAAATACAGAAGACCTGCCTCAGTTGAAGGCAGATGTCCCACAGCATGACAAAAAAAAAATTCTGACAATGGTATTTTGTTATAAAGGCACAGTCCTTACCTTACATCTTCCGTGAACCTTTCTCCTCTAGAAGAAACTTTCTAGACTTGCAGAGACCTTGAAACCACCCATCTCTCGAATGCTTCCAGCTCTGTCTTTATGGTGACTAAATGCAAGGCTTGGGTTTTTTTTTTTTTTTTTTTTTTTTTTTTTTTTTTTTTACAGAAGGAAGCTTTTAGTCAAAATATGTGGTTTAAAGGAGCAGTATCCACCCTTGTTAAAACCATTTCACGGACATTCAGAGGTTTTGTTTCTACTCTATGAAAGTTAAATCTGAGTAGGAAGGCATTTTTCCTGTCCCGGAAATCAGCATAACTAAAACCAATGCTGAGCTAACGAGAAATGTTTCTTCCATGTGTTCCGTCTGGCAGAAACTGCAAGCCATATCAAGGAAACACGTGATGTTTATAAATACAATATGGCTCATGTTGTCATAACCTCTCAATGACAAAAAAAAAAAAAAAGTGCAAGGAAAAGCAAGCAGCCACACAGCAGGAAAGATGAGATTTGTATCACTTGGAAGCTGTATATCAGATGTGCATATATTACCCTTTCTTGTTTCTTAGAAAATAAAAGAAAGGATTACTGGAAGCAGCTAGGGAGGAAGAAAATCTCTACCGTGTTCTGGATAGCCACTGGATTCAAATGTGTTTGCCCCCGTAACCATTTCAATAAGAGTAATTCCTTACCAACTGTAACATAAACATCTTTCGGCAGGTCAGAAAAGCATGACATAAAAGGGGCATAATTAGATACATCACTCAAGTGAGTTCCACTGTGCTAACTCGAGCAAATAATAGAACGGAGGCAAGGATTTCACGGAGCCTGGAACTGATTTGAAAATGTACAGATGTCTGTATCACGACTGATTATTGACCTGTTGATTATTGACTTCAGATCTTCTGCTAGATTAGAAGATTTGTGAGGGCAGTCACCACACTTGCTCACTATTACATCTTCAGAATCTCGCACAAGAGCCAGAGTCAGAGGAGGGGTGTGATGCATAATGGCTGGGCAAGTGAACCAGTGAACCTTGGGGGTAGGTGAACTGGTCTGAAATCATCAATCCTACTTTGTGAGTTTGGAGGTATTGGGAATTCTGACCAACAACGCAATCTACCAGCAAATTTGTCCTACTGAATTATAAAACACAGCAAAACAAGATCTGTTATATTTAATTGGGTATCCAGAGATTAGTGTACTTTCTACCACAGGTGAATTTAACTCCTGAAAATAAAATTTTTAAAAAGGGAAAATATGTGTGCTTTTCTGACAATCACTTAGTTCACTCCGACAAATCTGTTAGACTCATCTTAAATGTTAGGGTTATTGGGGTGCCTGGGTGGCCCAGTCCATTGAGCATCCAACTTTGGTTCAGGTCATGATCTCACAGGTTGTGAGTTCGAGCCCCACATCGGGTTCTGTGCTGACAGCTCAGAGCCTGGAGCCTGCTTCGGATTCTGTGCCTCCTTCTCTCTCTGCCCCTCCCCTGCTTGCACTCTGTCTCTCTCTCTCCCTTTCTCAAAATAAATAATAAGCGTTAAGAAAAGTTAGGATTATTAACTGTTATACAATTTTATTGATAGGATGGGAGAATTTGTTAGGACAAGACAGGTATTCTCATTTCTCATTTTGGTCAGGAACTACCACTAAGATAAGCTAGGGAATGTGTTACAAATGCTCATACTTCTATTTACAAATCATTGTACTGATCTTAGCAAATAGGGCATTCACGGAAAGTTTGCAGTAGGAAAAGTGCTGAAGTGAACCCCTTTTTCATCCGGACAGTTAATGAGAATTTCCTCAGAGCAGGACATTGCCAGAGGGAAACACAGGGAGCATGAAGATGAACTGGAGGAAAACTTCACCCCTAAAGAAGCTCAGGGGTTAGAAAGGAACTTCTGGTGTGTCCATGGCAGGCACGAAGAAAGGGAAGGAGATGGACAGCTAAGGTCCTGTGGAGGTTCTGAGACAGGCTTGGTGAAAGGAAATGGTAGGGAGGTCATGTTAAAAATACTGGCTTTTGAGTTAGGTCCTCAAACATTAAGCGGCACACGGACATTGCTGATGAAGACAGCAGAGTGGGGAAGGACAGTCATGGCCACCAGAGTGAGCAAGAAGGCCAGTCCTAGAGTTGGCCTGCCTGGTTCCAAAGCCAGTTCTACCACTGAAGAGCCATGTGGCTTCGAGCAAGTTCCCTAGCCTCTCTGACCTTCGGCTCCCACATCTGAAACAGGGGATAATGAAAATTTCCTTCACACTGGGTTGTTCTGAGAATCAAATGAGAATGAATAGGGGTGCGATGTTTGGAGCAGTACCTGGCAGAGAGTCAGCAGGTGATGAATGATAGTCACTAATACCACTGCTGGTGGTGGTGGGTCAAGGAGGAGGACCTTGAATGATGAAAGAGTGTTTCTGGAAACTTCCACTTCTTTCCTTTTTTTAAAAAAAATGTTTATTTTTGAGAGAGAGTGCACAAGCAGGGAGGGGTAAAGAGAGAGGGGGACAGAGAATCCCAAGCAGGCTCCATGTTGACAACTCGAGAGCCGTGAGATCATGACCTGAGGCCAAAGTTGGATGCTCAATAGATTGGAGCCACTCAGGTGCCCTGGAAACTTCCATTTCTCTGGGGTTCTTTCCTCTTCCATTTCTATAGGATTACTTCATCCCTCCCCAAATCCCGAAACCTTCCTCTCAGCCAGAACACTACCCCATGGAAAAAAGCTCTAAGGCATGGCCATTTCAGACATACATACTAAATGACATATGCTTCCTCTTCTTTTACTTTTTTTGGGGGGGTGGGTGGGAGTGGGGGTAAGGGTGGAGAGTATCTTTTTAGCTTGGCCAAAAAAGAATGCAATGGAGCAAAGTTAAATACAAAAAGATGCCACGAAATAGATGCATAGTAGAGTTAAGAAAGTGAAACAGATATTAAGAAAGGATATTTACATGTTCTAAAATCTCATCAGGAGCATCATTTCAAAACTTTTAAAACTTTAATAGAAATATCAAGGAAGGGAGGCTAGAACTGAATACAAAGAGTTAGAAAGAACTGGGTTCAAATCCGATGTCTGACATTTACCAGCTTGTGGGCCTGGGAAAGACTCACTGGCCTCAGTCGTATCATCCATAAAGATGGAGACAGTATACCTACTTTGCAGAGCTATGGACTAGACAGTATGTAAAGTATTTAACACATTGCCTACTGTAGAGATACAAAAAGGTCTCTTACCTTACATTGAAAAAAGACAATGGTATAGAATGAATACTTCTTATATTCTGCCTGATTCCACAAAGGAATAGAATTCACATAAATCATTACAATTTTGCCCCAAAAAAGTCAAAGTGGAGCATATGACAAAAAGATAAAAATAGGAAAATTAAAAAAGAGAGGCCAGGAACGAAGCCAACACACAAAATACACGCCGCAAACGCCTGTACGCTTGTTGTGGGCGGGCCACAAATTTAATTCCAAGCTTTAGAGTAGCAACACAAAGAGGGAAAATGATCACTTTCAAGATTCAAAGTGTCCATATGACAAAAATAAACCAGGAGAAGCACAACTATTTCTGGTGATGAGAACAGAGAGATATTTTTACAGTGGGTTCTCGTTAATGACAGAAAATGAATAATACAGTATTTACAGCACTACCATGATAGTACTCAATGCATTCCGTGTTTACACTCACCATGGGTAGGACACCTCGGCCGACTTTCTGAGGGATACAAAGATGAACACGAGACGGTTTATGCTTTTGGAGAATTTACAGTCTTGCAGACTGAGATGAATGTGCATCTAAATGATTATAATACCATGGGGTGCCTGGGTCACTCCATCGTAGAAGCGTCTGACTCTCGGTTTTGGCTCAGGTCATAATCTCATGGTTCGTGGGTTCAAACCCTGCATTGGGCTCTGTGCTGACTGTGCAGAGCCTGTCTGGGATTCTGTCTCCCTCTCTCTCTCTAACCTCCCCTCCCCCCCACATGTTCTCTCTCTTTCTCTCAATAAATTAAAAAAAAAAGTGCTATTACTTAAAAATAAATCGATAAATAATGATAACACAAGGACAATCTGCAACGTGCCCCAAAAAAGGAAAGATAGATTCTGACAGAGCATTAGGGAAAGCTTCATTGAGTAGGTGGTCTTTCATTTGGCCTCTAAAAACAAGCTTTTGTGTTTTGACAGATCTTAATGCAGATATTTTCAACCATTCAGAAACAGTGGAGAAAATAATACAGTGAATTCCTTTCATCTATCTTTGACATTTTTCAGCAGTTTACTAATTTTGTATCACCCATGTCCACTTTTTGGGTTTACTCTGCTGGACTATTTTTCAGCAAGTCCCATTTATCGTGCCATTTAGCCTGTAAACACTTAGTATGTCTCATTTTAAAAAACATAACCAGCAAGCCATTATTATACCCAACAGAATTACCCGTTATCCCCTAATATCATCCAATTTCTAGTACATGTTCGGATTTCTTAAAGGGTTTCAAAGGTTTTTTTCTTCTTTTGTTAGAGTTGGTTGTTCCAATCAGGATCCTGACATGGCACACACATGGCATTTGGTTGTTAGGGTATAGATGTGACCCAGGAAACGTAATACTGTCCCCGCCAACCCTTTTCTCAGGCCAGTGGCTTATAGAAGGAATTGGGCAACCGTTTTGTAGTGTGCTAGATGGATAGAATTTTGGAAGGTAGATATTTGGGGAAGGAAAGGCCACCTCACACACCTGGAGTAAGAACTGTGAGGCGTCTCTGCTTGGGTGTTGGGGTGCAGATGATACTGTCCATCGGCCTGTGCTATTCTTTGCACAGTGGGAAGGTGGGCTTAGGGGTATGGCTTGGGGAACAGTCGTCGTTAGACTGGGGTGAGAAGAGTTGGAAGCCTGGCTAAAGACCGTTGCACGACTGATTGCTAGGATAATACTGAACGTCAGACCTAGAGCGGCAGAGTCATGTTGCCAAGAGCTGAGGATCCGGAGCCTACCTACCTGGGTTCAATTCTCAGCTCTACCACTCTCTAGCTGTGTATTCTTGGACAAATTTCTTAACATACCTAAGTGACTGTTTTCTGAGCTATAAATATGAGGGCTTATACCGATACCTGCCTCAAAATGTTGTCCTGGGGATTAAATGAGATCACCTGTAGGAGTGTGTAGTAAATGCTCAAAAAAGTTAGCAGTGGTGCAGGCAATGGTAGAAGGATCATCCATGAGAGGCCTTGCTGAGTGGCCTGCATGAGCTCCGGTGACCAGGGATGTGTTGAGAAACAGGGGTCAGGCACTTAAAGAATCACTGATAGCTCAACTTTTTAAGTCTCTTCTTCCCCACCCTTCAAAACACATGCATACACAGGCACCCTACCATGTGCAAAAATAGAAAAGCAAGCAGGAAAATGACTTAGGAGAAAAAGAAATTAGGATTTTTTTCAACAGGATATAACGGAGACATTGGAAGAATATCCACATGGAGATAGTCACTGGAAGTTGAACACTGAGCTCTTGAAGTCTAGAGAAATGGCAAAGTTAGGGTTATAGCTTCTAGGGTCATCCACGTTGAGGTAAGTGAAGCCAGCAGTAAGATAAAAACCACAAGTGAAAAGGTGCAGATTTAAACAAAAGCAAATTCACACATATACACACACTCAACACACACACACACCGTAGTGAGTTCTGCCTGAGCACACTGAAGACGGTTTAGGGGCAGAAGGAAGAGGAGTTAGTGAATGAAGCAGGCTGAGATGTGTTTGAACATACGTAGGGGATTTAGAAATGGCGCTGTAATGGGAACCAAGATTTCTAAGGAAACCATTGGTTGGTGCAAATGCGGACCTGAAATAAAAGAGGTCTGGGAGGCAGCGACTGATTTTGGTATTAGGAAATAATTTAGGATGTAGGGCCAATTCTGGGGAGTGTGTTCGAAATGCATATCTAAACGCAAAGCTGTCACATATCAGTAAAAATTAAAGACACACAAGAGGGAAAGAACTGAAAGATGGGAGCAGAAAATCTCAGGTAGTAATCTCAAAGTGAGTAAAAAGGTAGAAAAGGCCCTAACTGTGAAAAAGCCACTGGGTTTGGTGAACAGGAAGTCACTGGTACCTTCTGAGAGCCACAAAATGGAATGGCTCATCTTTGAGTTGTACATTTGTGAATTGCAAGCCCTGTGAATGCATGCACCATTTTTTGCAAGAGGGCCTCTTCCATATGGTGAGCTCAATCCCTTGGGAACTAAATTTCAAAGCGACTATCTAATTTTGTAATAAAACAAAAGCCATGTGATTAAATTAGATCAGGGTGATTTGCACCCACGTGTAAAGAATCAGGAGCCGGGTGTGCTCAGTTCCAGCAGAAAACTACAAGTCTCCTTCCACAGGCTAGCCTCAGAAGTGCTCAGCTAGATGCTAAATGAAAAACTAGACACATGTTTTCCCCAGCAGGCATATTCTGTGCATGCTCTGGGGCCCACAACCTCAAAGTTAATACTTGAGTCTAACATGCTTCCTGAGTAACACCACCGCCATCATAAAACTGCTCTGGGGAACGGACTGTGGTGGATTCGGAGTCTCACGTTTTCTTGGGTTTTGCAGGTAAGATCTTAAAGGCACCGTTGCCAGACGGTCTCAGGGGCCACTGCCAAGCTCTGGTGTTGCTGTTTTTGCACCCCTGCTTGATCCAACCAATGTTTCTGCTGATATGCGTATTTGCTGGTAATGAGTGGGCAGCCGGGCGGGCTGTCCCAGGCTGCATCTGGAGGCTGGTGGTTGAAGGCAGATGACATCAGGCGCAGGGCTGCGTAACTGACTCATACGAGTAGTTATCATCAGATTCCTTCACGGCCACGCGCACATTGCAAACATACGGAAGGATGGAGCTCCCCTAAGCCTACCACGCAGCTTGGTTTAGTCTATAACAATTGATCCCTGCTTTGTTCTCTCTTTCTGTTCTTTACCATAACTGACGGAGTAATGCAGCTGGGCTTCAGGCCGGGCTCACCAAAACCTCCTTTCCTTTAATGGCAAGGCAGCCACGCTCATGGAGGAAAGAGAGAGAATTCCATGTCTCTTAGCTTCTGGAATCTGCAAATCGGGGCCAAGTTACAAACTGCAGGCATGATCACACCTCGTTGGTTTTAAAACCACGTTCTGTTTCTCATATCTGAGTAGTCTTCATGGAAACCTAAAAGCGTGTCTGTGGGTTGGATGGCGAACATGTGCTGTCTTGTCATCTGAGGACAACAGTTGATTTCCTCACACACACACACACACACACACACACACACACACACCCCCCACTGTGTAAAAGGAGGCTGTGGGCAACACAGAAAGATCGCTAGGGTCTCCTCTAAAAGTGAAAGCAGGACAGCTTTACTGAAACTCATAGCCAAAGTTCTGAATCCTAACGGGTTTCATCCATATGGTTGATATTTGAGTCTCTACGTGCTCACTGCTGGTCTTTATGTAGGTACCACATCTGCTTAAGAGTTAAAACAGGTGTCCTCCCCAGCCATAAACAAGATTTTCAGAGGCGATTCTGGGGCCCCTTGTGGCCTCCACGTAACAGAAACAGAACTGTGACAGCCACGAAAGTCCAGTTCGAAGGCCAGACATATCAAAAAAATAAGGATACCAAGGGAACAAAGACACTTAAGGACGTCAGTGAGAAAAAATAATGAAATAATAAAAAGCAAGGGTACTATGACACTCAGTCCATGTTTCATGATCAGCATGACTCAATCTGTCTTCACGTGGTGCTGGTTTACATTTAAAGTGAAACTAGCTAAAAATAAGCCTCAAAATCCTAGATTTTCTGAAGTAGCAACACAGCCTTCACTTCAAATTGCACATCATTTCTGACATAAAAAAAAGCAGTTGAGGACGCAAGAAGCCTTTTTCCCAAGGTGTCGGCTCTGTCCCACAATGTCATCACTCATATTGCAGTCCAGCATTCCCTAGAAATTCTTCCAGTGCTTTCGATCGGACCTCCTGGCCTCTCGGTCCTAAACTCACACACCTTGTGGGGGACGCAGAACAATCGTCCCCCAAAGATGTCTGCATCCAAATCCACTGAACCTCTGACTATACAAGAAAGGGGGATTAAGGTTGCTGCAGAGCCGACCTTAAAATAAGGAGATTATTTTGGAGCACTGGGTGGGCTCGATGTAATCACAAATGTCCTTAAAAGTGGAAGAGGGAGGGTTAGAGACGTGATGATGGAAGCAGGGTCAGAGAGATGCTATTTGGCTGAGTCTGAAAATGGAGAAAGGGGACCACAAGTCAAGGAATGCGTGTGACCTCCAGAAACCGGGAAAAACAGAAACATTCTCTCTAGAGCTTCCAGAAAGGACAGCTGATGTCCTGTCAGAGACTCCTGGAGTTTATAGTCCACTGAGGACCGTGTCAGACTTCTGACCTCGAGAAGTTTAAGATAGTAAACCTGTGTCATTTTAAGCCACTAAACGTATATTCATTTGTTACAGCAACAACAGCAAACTGATACGTGCTGTCCGGAAGCAGAGACAGCCTTACCTCGGGAATGCTACCATGACACGGACAGACAGTGCCTGGGTCTCTTTGACAAGAACACCTATTCATTTACTTTTTTCTAGTTAAACTCCAGCATCCAGCAAAGTGCTAATCCTCAGAAAGGATGATATAAAATGGTGCAGCATCTTCTAAATTTGTGTGTGTGGTGGGGAGGAGGTACAGCTGGAGGGGAACGTAACATTATTGTTAGAAACTCAATCCCTTTTTAGCGAACCTGCATTAATGTGATTTTAAAAATCTGCCTTTTCTGTTCCCCGGTGCTTTTTTCTTCAAAATATCCCTGTGTGCTTTGAATGTTTGGATAATCTTTTGAGATGATCTACATCTAGAGAACTTTAGCTCCCAAATCATGCAGATTTTTGGACTATGCCTTCAACGTGATTCAGATAAGGTCTGATAATATTAATACAGTACAGCAGCAAACGGTCTTCAATTCGAAAGGGAACAATTTAAGCAGAATGCTTGGAATAGCTGACAGGAGAATGTTAACAGATTCTACGTGGAACTGTACATTGGTTTTTTTTTGTTGTTGTTGTTTTGTTAGTTTTCATTGGAGAAAAAAAGAGCAAGAGATCCTGTGAGTAAGTTAATTGTACGTAGACCACAGATACTTTTATGCAAAGATTCTCAGGATCCCCTCGGAGTGAGGGCACAACGAAATTCCATGCTTAGAGATAAATGAGGATGTGTCGGGCCCTATATCACTCCCTTTGCCCCAAATGTCCAGGAAATCTGATTTCTTTGCCAAGGAACAAACAGTGAGTCATCAGACAAGATGAGTGTTGAGCACCTTTAAGATCTGACAGTGGACTGTGGTTGCCATCAGGAGACCATGCCAGAGAACGAATGGGTCGGTCTGACCTGTCGAACAAAATTAAAAATAGAACGGGAACACTTACCCTCATGTCTCCATTCACAGTTTTCGGTGTGTGATTGAATGCGTGCGCAGGGTCCTTATTGTACACTTTGAGGAGCGATCGGTCCTGAATGTTCCTGGAATCAAACACAGCAATAACTATGGCAGATGAAAGGAGCCTTATTTTGGCCATGTCCTTTGCCTGCCCTGGAGAATCAGGTAAAAGACATGAACAGACACTCCAGCTGTTGTCTACAATCAACCAGACAAAAAGTCCCTTCACCACAAAATAGGCAAAAATAAATAAGGAAAAGGAGAAAAGTGACTTCGGCTTTTCTATCCTGTTTTTGTTCTTAGGAAAGTATCAGTCTTTCCCCAGAGTCCTCCACCCACAAGTACCAGGTAGCACGGGCTTTCTTTCAAGATTTGAGCAAGGAAAGCTAACACTTAAAGACACAATAAAGCTCCAATACTTACAATACGTTCAAAGAGATGTGGTTAATATTTAAATATTTAATAGTTTACTTTGCCCAAACACCTGGTTTTCTGCTTATCTCATGAATGCGCACAAATGCAAATGGTTTCCCCTTCAAATACTGTCAGCAAGGAAAAGAAAATGTATTTGCAGTCCAGAAAAAAAAAAAAAAAGTACCACCAAGATCAAAACTAGTATCCTTCCGATGCTTTTTTTTTTTCTCTTCCACGGTGGGTTTTAAAAAGACTTTTCTGCATACAGGTTGACTTACTGGACGTGCAGGGTGTTTAGAAGGAATAGCAGAGAAAGTCTTCCGCTGGTCTGTTTCTCCTTCTGAGCCCAGCGTTTAGAGCTCCAGTGTCAGCCATAGGGCAGCAAAGGACAGAAGTCCCACACCTTGCTTAGAGCCCTACCTTATAATTGTTTAAAAGCCTATGAACGTCGATGAAGTCCTTCTCCCTCCACATTCAGCTTTCATCAGCAGAATGGCCATCCAGGGCACTTTCAGCCCCGTCTACACTGAGTCTCCCCAAGGCCGGTGCGCTGAGCTCAGGGAAATGTGTGCAGGAAGACGCATTCCTTTCCTCCAGGTGCAGCACACGCTCTGTGGGCTGATCGCAATCTCTGGCATTACTGGGTTATGTTTTGTTTTACATGAAGTGAGGGATTCTTGGACTGGTCTTGCTTCCCTCCTTTAAATATGTCAGTAATTGCTTTGAAGCAATGACTAGCCCAAGCTTGCATGGCTGCCCCAGGCTTCAAGTAGCTCATTACAAGCCGGTGTGAGAGGGGTTGGGTTACTGCGAAGGCAAGAGCTCACAGAAGTTGAGGATACAGGAATTCCCTAAAGGACCCTCCTGTGGCTGGAGGGGGGGGGGGGAGTCACAAGTGACAATATGAAGAAGCTGAAAACCTTACTTGAGCCATGAAAAAACTTAGTGTGATTCTAAAGGTATTTTAAAAAGATGAGGTTGGTTTATGATTAATTTAGAAACATGCTCATCCAAGAGGAACCAACAGTAAAGGCCCAGATTGCATTTACCATGGCAACATTTACAACATGGGATTTCAACCTGACCGCTCTACAGCATTTCCCTAAGGAAAATACGAAGAACCCAACACAATGACGAAATAGTTAAATGTTTAACAAATACGCTCTCACTTCAAAAATACTAGATATGAAAGGAAATTTGTCTCAAAAATACTGGATGTGAAAGGAAATTTGTCTCTGGGCTCAGAAGATGAAAGCCATTGTCTTCAGTTATAATCTACATGGTACATTTTGTGGGGAAGGGGGACACTGCATATAATGCCGATGGTGAGAATTTATTCTCCCATTCAAATAAAACGTAATTGAGGCATTTTATGCACATGAGCAAAGAAAGAGAGTAATTCTTGGGAAAAAAACCTACATTTGATCACCTAGCATAAACATTATATTGATCACGAAATAAAAACACTTTACCCACTTAAAATATTTGTAGGTCCATTTTTATAAGGAAATCAAAATACTGAAAAGTAAAATTATAGACAAAGTTATAAATCAATGACTTTCCAGTTAAACATTAAAAAAAATTTTTTTTAACGTTTATTCATTTTTGGGAGACAGAGACAGAGTACGAGCAGGGGAGGGGCAGAGAGAGAGGGAGACACAGAATTGGAAGCAGGCTCCAGACTCTGAGCTGTCAGCACAGAGCCTGACCCGGGGCTCAAACTCATGAATCGTGAAATCATGACGTGAGTCGAAGTCGGACGCTTAACCGACTGAGCCACCCAGGCACCCCACCAGTTAAACATTTTAAATGAGATTAAAATCACTTTCACAAATGTAAACATATTAACTGAATATTATTAATGTTTAAAGAAAGGATCCCATCTTCTCTCAAGCACTATTTTTATCTATTTTATCAACTGACTTTGCATCAAGGAGAAGTATCTCAGTTTGACATGTGGGGCGACCTCTTCCTCTTTGACCTCCCTCCCATCTCTTTTTCTAAGACTTCCTTGCAACACTCTGGAAGAACGTGTAGAGGAAACCCTAGCAGTAACACCCTGAGTTTGGGAAAGTCTCCAGAAAATCGTGACTCATTGCAGCTTAAAAGTGCTTGCATGAAAACAAATACGTAAATAAATAAAAATGGTTGCAAGACAGTGGGGTCCAATTGTTTCTAATCACCTCATCAGGCTTGAGCTCCATAATGAAAAGTGGCTTCGTGTAGTGTCATACAGATTTATTATTCCGGTACTCTGACTGCACAACATGGAAATTCAAGAAAATTGCTGTAAAACAATTGCTGTATGTCTGTGTGAAAATACTACATGCGATCGTATGACCGCAAACACACTCTTCAGAGATACTGCGATCACTCCACGTTTAAGTTCATGCTCTATAAATTCGATTTTGTTTTTTTGGTGACAGGCTGATTAATAATTTCTTTCAAAAAACAGACATGAATTTTCTGATACCCATGAATATTTAAACGTGTTTTTTAAAAGCAGCAAGGCCGTGCAACAGATGTAGCACCCATACCTTAGGGCATGCGTCAAACTTTGAAAGCCTTAAATTACTCATACACTTTGGCACACGCCTAAATATGTCATCTGTGATCATTGTTAGATATTTATCAGTTTACACTCAGTATGCACTAGGAGGCATATTTTTAGGAAGTGGTTCTTATTAATTTCATAATGAAGAAACAGGGCATCCTGTTGTCCCCATGGGGAAGGGACCCAAAAATCCAAGTTGTGGACCAGGTCAGTTGGTCAGGGAACATTCCGAGGGAATAAGAAACTCGTCACCAAGGATGTGGACAGTCAGGCCTGGGGCTGGGCTTGGAAATAACCTGGCTGTGTGATCTTGAATGAGCCCTTTAACTTTTACACATCTGAGTTTCTGGTCCCATAAAATGAAAGGGCTGAATTAGTCACTACATAATTTTTTAAGTTCTAAAATGTCTAGAGGCTATAGGAGCGACTGCTTTTCTGTGCTGACCTAAGTCCAGTTTGTCAGGCTGTTTGGCTGGAAGAGATCAGATGGGTCCCCTCTGCTCTGGACACACCAACACCTCAGTAGACACAGATGTTTTTGCTTCTGTGCAGCCTGCTGTGGCTTGAGTCTGCTTAGCTTCATCTGAGAGGACATTCTCCTGGGGGCCCTGGAGAAAGCCCACCTGGGAAGTGAGATTCTTTGGTAAGGCCAACTATTTAAGAAAAACATGAAAAAGGACAATGTTTCTCGGCCTTTTTTCTTGTGGACAACAGCACAGGGTCCCCTGCTTCGACTCTAACCTGTTGTTAGATATGGCGCAGTGGGATCATTACCTAAAAGGTTTCACAGCCTCTGTGAGGGAAAGAGCACTTGAGAAGGAGCTGGGAAAGTTCCAGTCACAAGCATGGCCTTATGGTGTTGATCAAGTCCCTCCACTACCTTCTGGGCCTCAGTTTCCCTAACTCTTAGTGGACTAGATTATTTCTTAACATTCTTTTCAGATGTAATAGGCAAGGATCTATGTGGAAGAAGTCTGTCCTCATCTTTGTAAACCAGACCTTATAAATGGATTATAGAAAAGCAGATCGTGAATCCACACCTGGGGGTAAGATAAGCCTACCAATCAGGGTAATAGCTGTGCTTTGTTCATGGGGACACGGAGAGATTAGGACTCAGTACAAACTGTAACAATGCTAAATGCAGTATGTTGGACATA
This sequence comes from Panthera uncia, assembly GCF_023721935.1. Lineage (NCBI taxonomy): Eukaryota > Metazoa > Chordata > Mammalia > Carnivora > Felidae > Panthera > Panthera uncia. The sequence goes on along the minus strand of NC_064809.1, from coordinate 22,152,310 downwards.
CACATACACACGCACACACGCGCGCGCACACACACACGGTGTAACTACCTACCTCACATCGTTTAGTTCATAATAGACATTTCTGCTTTCGTCTTTGATGTAAATGGCAACACTGGGCGACTCTAGCATCTTCATGGTGAGCTGCTGTGGAAAGGCACTTACGAAGAGAGCACGGATTGTGTCTGCACTTGTGATTTCATTCGGCATCCTGAGCTGCTTGGTTTCATCCCCATACTGGAGATAGAGAACCCCTGCATGCAAAATGAACAAGGTTATCAGTCCAGATCAAGATGCACACAACACGCAGCAAAAGTTCAGCCACTCCTGTCTTACCACAGACAGCAATGTTCAGGACAAGCTTGGAAAGAGTGTAACAAGAGACATTTGTTTGGAATTTCCAAAGATTCGCATAAATATTCACTTTTATTCTTTGGAGTCCAGGCAGATGTTAAAGAGGCTAATTTTCAACTCTTAAAACCAGAGACAGGAAGCTAACTTCTGGTAGCCGAAAGCAAAAGACAATACTTGATTCCCCTGAAAGGAATATTTAGGAATTTGACTCCGTAGGGTGATTTTCTCCATGTCTTTCGCTAACAAACAACACAATCATTATAGCGATGGGTACGCTATATAGTTTAAATCTTTATAGTCCATTCAGAGACATGTTAAGTGGAAAGGCTACAATATTTCTGTGGCTCTAATACATATTTATTGCATGTTTATACCAAATGAAACTAGCTAAGAAAAGAATCTGGCACCCCAATGTTTCAGAAAGAAAATGGAGCAAACCAGTTACCCAAAAGACAAACGGAAACATCAGATCACAGAATTTTGGAGTTCCAGGGTGTATGTGGCTTCCAATGAACAATACCTCCCGGTATTCATACCCCTGTGAGTGTAATCCCTTACCACATTGTGTCTGGGTTTGACCATGTCTCACTTGTTTTGACCAATGAGACATTAGCATGCAAAATGCAAAATGGAGGCTTGGTAAGTGCTTGCACACTAGACCTTATCTTCTTGATGAGTGTGGTCTTGGACGCTCCCCCACTGAACCAAGCTTCTGTGAGTCCAGCTGAGCCCAATGGCGAGGCCACGTGAAGAAGAATGAAAGTCCTGACTGACAGCCCCCACTAAGCCCCCATTCGATAGCCGGACCACTGGCCAGTCATACGGGTGACCCATCTTGAGAGCACCTCCAGCTCCCAGGTGACCTGCTCCAGCTGTCAGATGGAACAGAAATGCAATGCCCCCTCCAAGCCCTGCCGAAACTACAGAATAAAGCAAATAAATAGTTGTTAATTTAACTCACTATGTTTAGGGTCCCTTGTTATTCAGAAATGTATAACTGAAACAGGATATCAAAGATCCGGACATTTCATTTGAATCCACTTCCTGTGAGAATCTATTGAGGACAGACTAATACCCTTAGAGTAAGCTTTGGCAGGAGAGACTCAAAAGAGAATAGAATATGGTTTCTGATTAAAGATGGCAATTCATGCAACAAATTCGTCTCTATCTCCTCCTGAAAGTCCATTAAGGTGACAACGAAGATTAACAAAGCGTAAATTAAAGAATTAAGGGAATGAGAGAGGAAACAACAACAGACAAGAGAAAGTCAACGCCTAAGTCTTCAAGGGGAGAACTCACACAAAACATGCAGGGCTGGGGCGCCTGGGTGGCTCAGTCGGTTAAGTGTCTGACTCTTGATTTCGGCTCAGGTCATGATCTCAGGGTCGTGAGACTGAGCCCTGCATCAGGCTCTGTGCTGAGCGTGGAGCCTGCTTGAGATTCTCTCCCTCCCTTTCCCTCTGCCCCTCCCCAACCTGTGTGCGAACTTAAGCGCGCACTCTCTCTCTTTCAAAAAATAAAATAAAATAAAATAAAGAAATAAAATAAAGAAATGTCCCTTAAAAAAAAAAACAACAAAACAAAACAAAGGAGGCTAACAAACAAAAAACATGCAGGGCCAGGGAAGCTCCAAAACCAAAGCAACAGATCCTTCTGAGGGGAGGAATTCAGACTGAGTGCAAAGCATGAAGCCCGATGGAACTTTTCCTTCTTTTTAATGGTGCTGCAAACTGTTTGAAACTCCCCTTCTATCCCACTCAGCCAACCGACTCCCTACAGAAGAAGACTTAAGAGGTAGAATAAAACAGACTGGATTCTGGCTCATCAGGCACAGGGGAGAGTGGGTGAGGTGCCTTCTGACAAAATGCTTGCAAAGAGGTGACCCTCAGTCAGGAAGCTGGAGGAACCCTACAGGGGTTCCATTACACTTGAGGGTAATGGTCAAGTGCTGTCTGATCACCTCATTGCGAAGTGGCCCAACCCCATATGAAAGCTTCCAGTTAGTACGACTATGCCCCACTCACAGACTACCCAGGATTAACAGACATTTCACAGAAACCACTAACATGAAACACCAAAATAAACAGAAAACAGAAACTCAGAAAAGATGAGACTGTCCAAGAAAAGGGGAACATTTGGAGAACAAGGGCAGTCTCTGGGAACCATGACAGCAGGAATTAAGAATTGAGGGAGAAGAGGCGTGCCTGGCAGGCTCAGTCAGTAGAGCATGTGACTTTTGATCTTGGGGTTGGGCGTACAGATTACTTAATTAAAAAAAAAAAAAAAATTCAGGGAGGAAGAAAAAGTTGATGAAATCACAGAAAGTAGAGCAAAAAGATGATGGGACAGGAGACAGTGAAAAACAGTAAGAAAAGCAGAATTATTTCAGAGCATCCCAAGTCTTACTAACCGGAATTTGGATAAAAGAGATTAGTAAAAGCAAAAGTTCTACAAAAAGTATCCTGAAAAAATGTTCCCCCACACTGAAGGACCTGACATCAGAGATCGAAAAAGCTTATGAAACACACCACAGACTCGGGCTTGTCACTGAGACATTCCAGATGGTAAGGGGAGAACAGAAGGTCCTACAAGTTCCCAGGATTTGGGGAGGAAGGTCACAAAGAATCAGGAGTCAGAAAGGCATTAGAACAGCCACCCGGAGGGGGCTTGGGTGGCTCAGTTGGTCTAGCCTCTGACTCTTGATTTCAGCTCAGGTCATGATCTCACAGTCCTGAGATGGAGGCCCCCATTGGGCTCTGTGCTGGACATGGAAGCTGTTTAAGATTCTCTCTCTCCCTCTCTCTCTGCCCTTTCCCTACTCTCTCTCTCTAAAAAAAATAAATTAAAAAATTTTTCAATAAAAAAGTAAATAAAATGAAGGAAGGAAGCAAAGAAGGAAAGAAAGGAAGGAAGGAAAGGAAGGAAGGAAAGGAAGGAAGAAAAGGAAGGAAGAAAAGGAAGGAAGAAAAGGAAGGAAGGGAAGAAAGAGAAAGAAAGAAAGAAAGAAAGAAAGAAAGAAAGAAAGAAAGAAGAAGGAAGAAAGAAAGGAAGAAAAAGAAAGTCAGTCAATAGCAACTCAGAAACCAGAAGACAATGGAGAAATAGCTTTGAAAATCCGGAAGGAAATATTTTTGATCTCAGTCTATATCCATGCAGACCATCAATGAGGTATTTATCATAATCAGCTTCTCATGAGGCCTTTCCACCTTGTCCAAAATTTCAGCAACCATTCACCCTAATACTTCATACCCCCATTCTTATTTCATTTCTATTCCTCAGTAACATTCACATACAGTGTAATTCATATTTTAACTCTTGCTGTTATTTGTCATCACTTTCTTCCTCGAGACTGTAACCTTCATGAGGTCTGGGATTGTTTTTTAAACTTTTGTTGTTGTTCACCACAGAACCCTTAGTGCCTATAGATACCACCTGTCGCGCAGCAAGTCCTCAACAAATGTCTGTTGAATGAATGAAGGAATGAATGGTTTGTCAGTCAGCCAAAAGGAATGTTCGTCTGGGGTCTGTGCAAGCTGTAAGGGCTTTTGCTACATGAAACAGCCTAGTAGTCTTGTTTCTGATTTGTACACAGATTAGAAATACTTTCTGAAGTAGCTGTTTCCTTATTCCTTGATTGGAGTAGTCCTTCTGCGCTGAGCATAAGCAGCTAGATTTCCCCTCCGAGGAAATTTTGATCCTCAGCTTCTTCAGGGAGTGAGTTTTTCAAAATATCCATGCCGTTACACATTCCTCAGGGTTCAGAAAAATCCTTTCAAGTCTGTCTGATCACACAGATCTTGCAATTTTTCGTCCCAAACGGGAGACGTGGTGACTGCCCCAATGGGATCGGTAATGCCGTAGCAAAATGCCAAAACCACTCTTGAGGTCTGGGACCCGACCATGCCTGGGCGAGGCCCCCGCCAATGGGTTACTTATGGCCTCGCTACAGTCAAATCACCCAGAGGGCCTGGTTCTCATTCCCACATCTGCATTCTGTACGTGTGTGTGCTTGAAATAGAATTTGTAGGCTCTGAGTGAAAAAAAAAAAAGAAAAGATTGGGCCCAAATGACGGTTACCTCAGGGTCTGGCTGGTGCAGCTGCCAGCTGGGGCTACGAGTCCAGTTAGAGATCGTGAAAATGCGGAGAAGACGGGAAAAATGCCTTTTCAAACAGAGGGGAAGAGTCTTTTTACACTGGATTCAGTTTGCTTTCTCGACTCAGGAGAGGTATTTCGAAATGCTTTAAGTCAGAAGGCAATCTCTTAATATATGATGGCGTTTTACTGGCACAGCGATGAGATTCAGTACACGCTGGCTATTTTCCTAGCCCTCGGCTGTACTGCCTGATCCAGATTCCAGGGGCAGTCTGAAGGACTTTGGATCATAAACTCTCATTTTGTGAAGGAGGAGGACAGGGAAACGCCTTTAGAGGTCTGCTATGTGTCAGCAACAGGATGCACGTTTTTCCCATCAGCACTGTGTCTCCTGTCAGGTGGCTATGATGGCCCCGTGTCACAGATAAGGAAAAGGAAGATCAGAAGGTCCAAGGTGCCTGCCTAAAGCGAAAGCTAGTAAATGGCTATCTAGCTTCGATATCCCATTCTGTCAATCCACAGACCCCATGATCCCTCCCTTGACGCATAAGGCGTCTGAAATTCTGCACGGAGTCTTACCCATCTCCTCCAGTCTTCCTCTCTGGACAATGCTAGCTGTCCTCACACTCTTCTCCTGCCCATCTGCTTGATGATACTGAAGCATGATGGGGGTGGGGGGCAGCTCAGAAAAAAAGATTCCCGTCTTTAAGTCTACTTAAACGCTGACACATGGTTGGAAACAATCCACTTTGCCAAGGGGAGCCGGGGCAGGCATAGGGCTCTGAGAGCAACAGTATTGAAATCAACCTCAAGACACCTGGAGCCCCTCTGAGAGGCCAGAATGTCCCAGGGTTCTTCCACCTCAATGGCCCTGCAAAGGCAATGCGGATTTTTCACCAAGAACTCTTGGTCACATTTTACAAAACAGAAATAAAGTACGCTTGGCAGGTCACGCTGGGGCTATACATCCTTATAATCTTTTGAATATTGGAATGAGTTCCGGAACGTGGGACATCTCAAATATTCCTTGTCTTGATGTAGTTAAGCAAGGATTTTCACCCAGTCGCCTAGCTACGGACTGAATGTCTGTGTGCTTCCCCCCCCCCCCCATTCTTATGTTAAAACTCTAATCTCCCAGGTGATGGTGTTTGGAGGTGGGGCCTCTGGGAGGTAATTAGGCCCCCGAGGGTGGAGGACCCCGATGCCAGGAGTGCCCTTCTAAGAAGAGACACAAGAGTTTGTTTTCTCTCTCCGTTCTCTGTCACATGGACATAGACTGAGAAGAGAGCCATTGGCAAATGGTGAAGTGGGTCCTCCCCGGGCACCAGCCGGATTTGCTGGCACCTTGGTCTTGAACTTCCAGCCTTTGGAACTGTGACGAATACGCTGTTTTAAGATACTCTGTGTATGCGAGTTTGTGACAGCAGCCTGAATGGGCCAATACAGACCTCAGTCTCCCATTGCTGCCCTATTACCCCACACCAGGCCGCAGTCCTATGGCACTCTGGATGTGCCGCAAATCTTGCTGTTCTGTGAACTCAGCATGCACGCTTGCGACGCACGCTGCACCGCCACCGTGGGTGACCTTCCCACCAGTTTGCTCGGCACACACACTACCTCCTCTGAGCGATCTTCCCCGACCACTCCTCTGTCACGTTTCCACTGAGAATCGAGGGATTAATTTTTCTTTCTTTTCAAGTTTATTTATTCTGAGAGACAGAACAAGAGAATGCGTGTGCGTGCACGCAAGCAGGGGAGGGGCAGAGAGAGGCTCTGTGCCGTGAAGGCAGAGCCCGACGTGGGGCTCAAACCCACGAACTGGGAGATGGTGACCTGAGTTGAAATCAAGAGCTGGACGCTTAACCATCAGAGCCACCCAGGTGCCCCAGGAATTAATTTTTCTTACACCTGTGCTCACATTGTGTTTTACTGAAATTATAAGCATGGCTTTTTTTTTAAAAATTAATGTTTATTTATTTTTTAAGAGAGAGATCGAGTGCAAGCAGGGGAAAGGCAGAGAGAAAGGGAGACGTAGAATCCGAGGCAGGCTCCAGGCTCTGAGCTGTCAGCACAGACTCATGAACCGTGTCTTTTTTCACCAAGGAAGAGTGTGAGGACAGCTAGCATTGTCCAGAGAGGAAGACTGGACTCAAACTCATGAACCGTGAGATCGTGACCTGAGCTGAAGTTGGATGCTTAACCGACTGAGCCACCCAGGCGCTCCACAAGTATAGCTTTTAATTCCACAGTATGATTACCTGCATTCATCAGATGGGAATATATAGTAGAATGTTAGACTCGTAGTAGATGCTCACATATCTTTCAGCTGAAATGAATTCAATTCTCCCTGTAATGTGGCCAATCTAATATGTATGCTTCCCTTCTGGCATGCCTTCCACAATCTCCCCTAAATGGCATTTCCCACAGGCAGATGATGGGGACAATCCAAATGACCTACATTCCTCAGTTTCTCCAAATCCAATGTATGATTATGCAAATCAGTATCTGCATTACAACTATTGCAAATGGCCAATTGCCTTAAAAATAGAAAGAGTGCTTATAGTACTTTCCGAGGGAACTCAGTTGTCAACTTAATAAGAAAAATATAAATATGAAAATATTAAGATAGCTTTTTATACCTGTGAAATTGGCAAAGGTGTTTACAATATAATAAACAGTGCTGACAAGGGTTGGGAAAATGAATTTTCTCACATACCACTGTTGGGAAAGTAAACTGACAGTGCTTCTCTAAAGGGCTATTTGTGTCAAAAGCCCTCTAAATTATACATACGGTTTGAGCCGGTAATTTCATTTCTACATATTTATGCATAAAGATGTAGTGGTCAGGATGCTCAATAAAGCATCATCTATAGGAAGAACATAGGGGAATTCCAACATTAGGGGAGTCATTTAATAAATCCATTCATTTGATAAATCAATTCGTTGAACACTATGCTGTCATTAAAGGAATTCTAGAAGGATACGAGAAAATTTTTATAGTTTGTTAAGTGGTAAAGCATACTACAAAACAGAAAGGAACCAGATTTGTAGAAATCAGTTAATCACCTTGATGGCAGGGATGATGGAACAGGTCTTGTTTGGTCTGAAGCTTATACAGTTTTGAGGGACCTCTTTAAGAACAATTAGAAATAGCAAATCCAGTAGGAAAGTTAATTACTTATGCATGGGGACCTGAACCTTGGTTTCATCAAGTTCATGGTAAGTCTACCTATTTGATGACTGCACACCAAAGTGACAAGAAGAGTCACTGTCTTTGGGTGATAAGGTCATGGATGACATTGTTCTCTCCGATTTTTCTGCATATTCTCCATTTCCTAGAATAAGTATGCTTTCATTTGATCATTTGAAAAGGTAACCTCCACAGATCTAAAGAGACTGGCCAACTAGGGATTCTCCTCAGGAAACTGGGGAGTTTTTTCAGCCGGAAGAGATGGGCCAAGGAGGCTGCTCCTAGAAAGATTTCCGTTGGCTTCGGAAGAATTGTAAACTGGCATCCGAAATGGGGACGACATTGGTGGTTGATATAAACAAAAGATTCCAGGTTAGTTAACACGCTGGTGTATCCTTAAGAGACTGAATTCAAGAGTCTTATGATTTAGAACAAAATGAACTGAAGGGGACCTGTAGGGATGGCTTCATCCCTTCACTACATAAGCCCCTATGATATGCCGGGTCCTATACCAGAAATGGGAAGTACAGAGGTAAGCCTCTGGTCACCCTCTGTGTTCTAACCCCTCCAGAGGGGCTCCATAAACGACACTGTTCTTTAGAAGTTAGCGATTCATAGCTAACACCCGCTGGCATTCTGTTTCGGACACAGCAGCGTTTTCAAGACAAGTCTGCGTGGGTTCCTTGAAAAGCTCCAGCATGCCCTCAGATGTCAGTAACTTTTCCCGTCCTGAGCAGACCCATGCTGCTATGTCCCTTCCTATGGAGTAGCTTTTCAAGCAGGTGACAAAGCAGGATGGCGACAGTTGCCTTGTGAGGAGGAACAAGGTAATAGAAAATTTATTCTCCATAGAAAGTTGATAATCTTTATTTTTGGAATAACCTCTCAGCTTTCAGTGTCTTTGTTTTGGGTAACCAGCAACTCTTTGCAGAAGTATCTGAAGAATGATTATATCAATCAAATAGCTGCTTATTTCATCCAGATACCTGATATTTAAGGCAATGTAAGACTTTGTGAAGTCTTTTAACTAATTTATCTTCTATTAGTTATAATTGAGGAACTATGGAGGCCCTCTGGAGAATCCCTAAGGGAGAGTCTTTATGAAAGACTAAGAATTTCCTGGAAAATAAATGCAATTTTATGCCGAATTCTAATTTACAATGTGCTTTAAAGAGTCCTAATTGTGGAGCCACCTGCATTAGCATCATGGAAGAAGATGTTAAAAAAAAATAAGTCTGTTGGAAGTTGAATATGATAGAGTCTTGCCCCACTCAACAACCTGACAGGCAGTAGTCACTGGACAGAGATCCTGCTCGGAGGCACTCATTCTCAAGACAAAGTCTTAGTCATGGCACCATTGCGATTAACTCCTTAACTTTATTTTGTTCCAGACAAATCGGTATACCTGGGACTCAAGTGATATGATAGTACCATTGAAGTGAGATCCCAAGGCATTTCTCTAAGAAAAAAAAATGCCTTGAAGAATGTGTTGATGACTTCTGGAATTCAAGCTGTGTTAAAGTCATGAGTGTGTCAGATGCTGACTTCTGGGGCTGGGACTCTATTCATTCCCAGTGGATCTTACTGGTCTTTTACATGGATAGTTAGAAACTTGTCTCTGAAGAAGCTATAATGCACAGTCACTACAGAACCTGCGCAACGTCAAGGGAGTCAATAACTTAATCTTGAAGGTTAGTCAGCAATTAGGGTGGAAAATGCATACCGGAATCTAGGAATTAAGTGAGAAACACCGGAATTAAGTATGAGAAGTACGGTACAACTGTAACTAAATTCTTTCTTATACTTCAGGTGAGCAGTCAGTTAAATTAAACATCGCAATGTCCATTCATTTTATGTTTTTAAGTTTTTTATTGTTATTTTATTTTAGAGAGAGAGAGAGTACAAGCAGGGGAGAAGAGCAGAGAGGGAGAGGGAGAGAGAGAGAGAGAGAGAGAGAGAGAGAGAGAGAGAATATTAGGCATGCTCCATGCTCAGCACAGACGCTGATGTGGGGTTTGATCCCACGACCCTGGGATCATGACGTGAGCTGAAACCAAGAGTCAGCTGCTCAACCGACTGAGCCACCCAGGCGCCCTGTCAATTCATTTTATAAGGCTAGTATTAATCTGAATGATAGGCAAGTAGTAAAAGGAAAAGCTTGAAATTTAAACGCAACCCCCTAAATAAAATATTAGCAAAACAGACCTAGCAAAGTATGAAAAAATACATCATGACCAAGAAGAATTTATCTCAGGAATATAAGGATGGTTTGACACTACATAGTCTAGTCCTAATATATTCTACAATAAGAAATAAGAGGAGCTCTAGACGATAATCTTGATAGCGTCAGAAAAAGGTTAAGAAAAAATAAGTTAAAAGTAAGAACTCTTTTAATTTGGCGAAAGGTATCCAACCAAAAACCTCAAAGAAGGGTAACGCTTAATGATGAAACATTAGAAACATTGTCCTTAAACTTGGATTTTTGTGGGGGAATAGGAGCACCAGGCTGGCTCAGTCAGTGGAGCATGAGACTGTTGATCTCAGGGGTGTAAGCCCGAGCCCGATGTTGGGTGTAGAGATTACTCAAAAACAAAACCTTGAAACTCAGATTTTTTGTTATTGCTGCATCTGAAGTCAGTCTGAGTAGCACCGTTAGTACAAGAAAAAGAAATAAAAACGCATATGGATTAGGAGGGATAATCAAAACTGCTTTTTCTCAGGTGATATAACAGTGAATCCAAGGAAACCTGCAGACACACTATTAGAACTAATGAGGATTCAGTATGACTGAATGATGTACAATCAATATCTAGATTCAACAGCAACCCCAGATACTAGAAAAAAAATTAGAGAATACAGTTTAATAAAAATATACCACTGACAGCAACAATCCTGCAATTCTGAAGAAAACAGTAAGAGGGAGTACTTGCTGTATTAGCTATCAACACTATTAACACTGTGGTTTTGGCACAGGGATGGAACAAACAGAATTATGGAACAAAACAGCCCGGAAAAAGACACGGGATTTATGAAAGCTTGATATATGGCAGAAGGAGTGGGACAAAGCCATGAAGAAAGGACTATTCAAGAAGTAGTGTGAGGAAAGCTGGTTCTCAAAATGGAAAAAGTAAAAAAAGAAAAAAAAATCCTTTCCTTATGCTATAAGTAAAATAAATTCCTGATGGACTAAAGACCTGTGAGAAGTTAAAACTACGAGATTTAAAAAACAAAACAAAACATGATGCTGTCTGCTAACACACTGATATGGGGACTTTTATTTTATTTTATTTGAGAAAAAGAGAGAGAGAGAGAGAGAGAGGAGCAGAAGGAGAGGGAGAGAGAGAACCTTAAGCAGGTTCCACACCCAATGTGGAGCCCAACGCGGGGTTCGATCCCATGACCTGAGCTGAAATCAGGAGTCAGATGATTAACTGACTGAGCCACCCAGGCATTACAGGGACTTTTAAAAGAAATAAAAACCATAAGCCATAGAGACAAATACAGCTGAATGACACTACATTACAGAATATTTTTACTGTAAAAGGCATTATCACCAAAATAAAGAAGACAAACCACAGTCTGAGAGAAGTCATTTACAAGTCACGTGTTCTACCAAGGACTAGTATTCAGAATAAATAAAGAACCCTTATCAATCAATAAGAAAATAGAAAGCGGGAAATAATAGATATCCCAAACTCACGGCATAAGAAGGCAACTCGCAGAGGAAGAAGCCCCAGCAGCCAATAATCATAAAAGTGCCCAACCTCACTATTGATTATGGAAATAAAAATGGAAACCATGGCATTGCATACCCATCAGAGAGGCAAAAGTCAGTAAACCCAGTGACCCCAAGTATTGGTGAAGTCATGAAAAATGCAGTCTGCTCTTCACTGCTCGTGGGATACCTGGTAAAACCGAAGATGTTCATCCCGCCACCTGACTTTAAATTATCCATCAGAGAGAAGAATCTCACAAGCCAAGCACTTGTTCTAAGATGCTGTTTACAGCACCATTTCCCACCACTTTGTTCTCACTGGTTTATTCACATAATGGGACAGTAAACAGCATTTACAATGAAGAAACTAGAACCATGTCTATCGACGTGTATCAATATCAAAAACATAATGTTGCATGGCCGCAGAAAGTTACCAAGGATGCACGCAGTATGTTCCTATTTGTGTAAAGTTTTATAATGCAGAAAAATAATATATACTATTTATGATATACCAGTAGGAGCACTAAAAGTGGCAGGACAGTCACATCCCCCAACTTCAGCATGTAGTTAGCTCTGGGAAAGTAGGGAGGAAGAAAAGAAGATCGAAGTTTACATTTTACTTCTTTAAAAATGCCAGAGGGCCTGAAGCAATTACAGAAAGATAGTTTTCCTTTCAGGGCACCCAGCTAGCTCAGTCAGAGGAGCATATGACTCTCGATCTTGGGGCCGTGAGCTCAAGCCCCATGTTTGGGACAGAGACTAGTAAAACAAAAATAACTTTAAAAAAAGAGAGAGATACTTTTCCTTTTAAAATTTGACAGAAATGTATAGAGCACTTTCCATGTACCAGACACTGACCTTTCCAAACATTAACTCCTTTAATCTTCTCTATGAGGTCGCTACTGTAATTATCCCCATTTCACAGATGAAGAACACTGAGGCAAGAGAAGTAACTTGTATGACTCATCCTCCCTGTTAATGACAGTAACCACTGTACTATGCTGTCTCTCAACTGTTAAACAGATGCAAATATCTGTTTAACTTTGGTAATGTCTATTATATTTTCTGTCTTTTTCCATTCAAAAAACTAAAAACCACATGTGCGTGTGTATATATATATATATACACATATATGTATGTATATTACACATATACACACACATATGTGTGTGTGTGTGTATGTGTGTGTGTATGTGTGCACACACACATACATATATTTAAAAGAATGCCAAATAATGCTGTCTAAATAGTGTCACTTCCACAGAGCACCCAGGAGCTTATACCTGAATGTAATTATGGGAATTTGGGAAGTTTTCCTTGACTTTTGATAAAAGAATGGGTATGGGAATTTTACAGTACAAAGGATAAAGGGCACAAAAGGAAGAAGAAGATTTTCTTAAAGACAAGAACAAAAGTGTGAAAGTATAGTAATCCTGGTCTCAGAAAAACATTTCTCGACCTTTCAGGGATATGCAAAATGCAACTTTTACAGTTTCCAATGCATGTTTTCAAAGTACCAGAAAGACTCTAGCTATAATTCAGAAAAAGCCTATAACCACCCCACTAGATTTGTACATCCTGCATTTTCTTCAATCATTCTGATAAGCAGATTTAGGTACAGAGATCATGGACATTAGTAAGACACCATCTGAGTTACTCTGAAACTTATTTTCTTCCCTGCTAAATTATTAGTATTTTACATAATAATAACCACTAATTATTTTGGATGAAGAAACAGATCTCTAGCAAAGTTTTCAGTATGAAATTCTAACTTTTATGTCATTTACATGTAGATTTCAAAAACCCACCACTATTCAGTGTTAATTTTATTATTCAGAATTTCTTTTGTTTTCTACTATTCTGTGAAAATTACTCTGCTCGAAAAGGTAACAACCTTCTTCACCCTCAAGCTGGGGGAGAAAGACATTGCAAGATGTTGACAGGATGAGCCTTTTTTCTCCCCTTGTAGGCAACCCCCCCAGGATCACCAGGGATTTCCCGAGGAAACTTTCCGGGTAAATCGGAGCAGTGTTGCTTATTTATACTTTGATATGCTAATGGCAATAAAATAAAAACCATCCTTTGCTGACAAATGTCATAAACAAATGCCAAGAGACCCACTCTCTAGGATTTTGCTCCAGAGGGCAGACTCCCGACTTTGTGAAACTCATGTTTATAAAGTAGTAACTGTGGGATACTTGGGCCCCAAAGAGTCTTGCCTTCTGGTGCCACTTCTTCCCACATCTTTTCTCTGCCTTGGTACCCCAGCTGTACCCCTTGGTCTCCCCCCAAAGTCCAGGCTTAGACAGGGGGTCCCATCCCCGGCAAGGCTGGTCTCTGTGGGTCTGTGACTGTCATGGAACTCATCCACTCTCTAGCAGCTCAGGGAAACATGCTGCGGTGGGGGGTGGAGGGGGAAATGACCTTCAGCTATCGGTCAGACTGTCAGCAAACGACTGGCCTTTGTCACCCTGAAGCCTAGGGGTGGATCTACTCATGTCACCAGGCCCAAAAGGGGGAGCTGCCTCAGTGAAAAAGGGGAGCTGCCTCAGCTGAAAGGTGACTCTCTGGCCACAGGCAGCCATTGAGGGATATTCAGGAACACTCGCTCTTCTGCTCCCCAAGTCTGCGAGAGAGGGCGATGCAGGGCGTGTGGCCAACTAGGAGGGTGAGGCATGCACTGGGTAGAGCAGCTGTTCGTCTTCTGGGCTGCTTTTTCTCAGCTTCTTCTTAGGTGTCTGAGGGGGAGGCTCAGAATTCTTTTCCAGAAAGTGGTGAGAAAGAGAGTGTGGGCAGTTTGGGGGAATTCATATCTCACTGGCCTTCATTTGGAGCTCTTAAAAAAAAACCAGACTTGCTGTTTCTCTTTCGTGACCCAAAAATACAAGGCAACCTACCCGATGTCCTCCTGTCGTCGGAATGATCGACTTCCTTAATGTCTGGGGTTCCATAGAAGCGCAGGGCCCATGTGCAGGAGTCCCCATGGAAGGAGGGCCAAACTGTGTGATGGAGGAGGGGTGCGGGAAAGGGACCCTGCCCCGGGCACTGCGCTTCAGAGCTTCTCCCCAAGTACTGAGGGGTGATGGAGGCGCGGCTGTCAGCAGGGCCCACGTGGGCTGGATAATCGCTCACATGTGCGTGGTGGAAATGAGGACAGGCTGGGGGTGGGGAAGCCCTTCTTCATCTCGTGACCCAGCACAGAACTCCGTGAGCATTTCTGAGAATGCTAAAAGCAAATCTAGTTTTTGACGTGGTCACAAAGGTATATTTATCGAAGGATGAGGAGAGAATACATTTCATCTAACAGTTGGCCAGCTCGATTTATAGTTTTAAAAATATTTAGACAGATGGCACATGAGCCCCTGTGCTCTTGCCCCAGGCAGGCTTGAGTGTGACACGGAGAGACGAGAAGCATTCCCCCCAACGTCGGCATCGAAGCCGGGGACGGGACCTTCTTCACCTTCCGGCACTCGGGGTGGGTGTGCCGTCCACTCTATCAACAGATGCCTTTCTGTTGATTTTGTTCTGAGCAGTCCTAATGGAAGCAGGCACCTGAGTGTCCTCAACTCCTCCCGCGATTCGGTGCCTTCATTTCTGGGTTTATGTCAGTAGAAAGGCGGTGTCACGCGAAGCTGACGTTAGTGTCTCCACGTTTTTTATACGGTGGCGAACTGCTTTCCGTGCCGCTTAAAGCTTTGCGTTTTTCCTATTACTGTCACCTGCTAATCATTCTGTTTATCCGTTCACTACCTGATTCCTCCGGGCTTTCGGCGGACTCTCCCGGGGCTGCCGTAAAGGTTCCCTCTGCCGTGACGGGCCACGGCTGTCCTGTGGACACTCCCAGACAGACCCAGCCAGGCTCCAGCCTGAAGTGGGCAGTGACACACAGCATGAGGCAGGGTGAGTCTGTTCCGAGGCTTGTCCCTGGCTTCCTGCCCATCCCCACTCCCTGTGTCTTCCCTGCTGCTCCAGTATCGCTCCTCCTGTGTCCTCGGGTCCATGCCAGAGGGTGTGGACCTTCTGGGAGCCTCCTCCGTGTCTTCTGTCCCTGCCCCTCCGCACGCCCTGTCCCTGTGGGGAGATCTGGAATATCGTGTCAGTCCCGGCCAGAGGCATAAAGGGGTTCCCAAGAGAGCTATTGTCTAGAAGAATCCAGAGAGATGGCGGTGGAAAGGCCGGGGACGAGTGCTCAGGACTTACTGTCGTGTGACCAGGAGAGGAGAGAGGATGGTGGTGGAGCCTGAGCTGTTCGTCAGGTGTTCGGATCTAGGTCCTTTGGTGGCACATGTCCCGGTGGGGGCGGGGGCTTTTCAACGTTTTTGCCAGGCTTCTCTAATTTTCCCAAGGCTACCCTTGTTGGCCATTTCTTGCTTTAAGAGCAAGTGGGAAAAGAGCGTTGCTGCTGGGGGGAATCCCAGTTGCACAGGGGTAACGAGATGAGGCCACACTCTCCCCCACCCCACCCCTGCTACTGCCCGGCCCCCCAGCACGCAGGGACTCCAAGGAAGGAGTGACTCAGGGTGCTAGGGGCCACGATGACGATCTCCAGGACCGGGCTCCACAAGTGACCTTTTGAATCGCCCTCAAAAGACCCCGGAAGACTTTTCATTGTACCTTTACCTTCTGTTCCTTCTGGTACTTTCCAAAGGGGCACGTAGGAGACATCACACATGGCTGTTTCCTCCTCCCCATTTCCCTTTGAGGTTCCAGTGCTGCCTTTTAAGAGCAGCTTCTGTTCTCAGCCCCAAGATCACAACAAAGAACAAATGTCTGAGGGTGGCTAAGGCAGCTGAGGGAGTGGTGGGTGGGGACAGGCCGCAATGACAAAAGCGTCCCTGCTCAGATCCCTGTCCCCTGGTCTCCTTTACCACTGCCCGTAAAATATCATCCCTGCTTCCAGATCCACCATAAATAACCTTTCTTTCCCCTCTCCCCACTTTCGTAGGTAAGAGACCCCCCCCCCCCCCCACCGCCAAATGTCTCAAGATCAAAATGATAATTGTTGACATTCCTACTAAAGGCACCTGCTTGATTAGCTAAGGGATCAATCAAGCCACGTTGTTGCCTGGGGCTGCCCTCATCAAAGCATGCACTGGACACACTGAGCACTTATCCCTCGCTAGAAGAAACCTGGAGAAAACAAGACCCAACTCAAATGACTGTCACTTACAGGCGTCCGTGCATTCTCTTGGCTTTATTTTCTACAATAGCAGGTCCACGGATATATAAACGTTATGCTTTAAAACAAACGTAACACAAGAGAGAATAATAAGCTTGGTCCCTTTTCCACAGCACAAGTAATTCTACTTCCCTAGTGGGCTCATCCAGGTTAAAACAACTAGAGGCTAAGCAGATCCTTAAATGAAAGCTTGAGGAATAGAGAACATTCACAAAGCTCAGGGCCATTTTACATGCACAGAGCAGGAGCGCTGCACCCACTTCAGCACAATTAATGCCATAAAAGAGAGATTTCAGGGGCGCTCGGGGGGCTCAGTCAGTTAAGCATCTGACTCTTGATTTCAGCCCAGGTCATGATCTTGCAGTTCGTGGGTTCAAGCCCCGCGTCAGGCTCTGTGCTGACAGTGCTGAGCCTGCTTGGGACTCTCTCTCTCTCTCTCTCTCTCTCTCTCTCTGCCCTTCCTCTGCTCTCTCTCTCAAAAATAAATAAACATTTTATTTAAAAAAAAAAAGACAGATTTCATTCCCTCTAGAAATATTTGCTGAGTACCTGCCACACTGTTTTCTGAAGGTTGGGGATACAGCAGGAAGCTCAGAGGTCCTAGCTTCTACTGGTGTAGGAGAGACAATAAGCTCACAGACAGGAATGTGTAGAGTGGGCCAAATAATAGGGAACCAAACAAAACAGGGCGTGGGGGACAGAGAGCAGTGGGGTTGGAGTGGGTGGATTGCTATTTTATTCACAGGAGTTGGATGACCGCTGCTAAGATATTTGAAAGAAAGGTGGGAGCCGGTCTTGTAGGTATGTGGGCAAAGAACAATCCAGGCAGAGGGAACAGCAAGTTCCCTTGAGGCAGGAGCAGCAAGGGGCCGGCACGTTTGGAGGGAAGTGAGTGGGGTGGGGGACAGGAGGAGGAGAGGAGATGGGGGAGGAGTCTCCGTAAGCCGGGAAGCCAACAGAGGGCTGAAAGCAGAGGTGTGGCAAAAATGAGATTTATTTACCAGAGCCACTGTGCTGAGAACTGACTCCCGGGGACAAGGACCCACCTCAGGAGACCACCGGAATTGAAGGCACTAAGCCAGGAGAGAGAGTGTGGTAGTTTGGACCTGGGCAGAGTCCTAGGGATGGTGAGCAGTGACCAGATATCTGGATAGATGCTGCAAGGAGGGTGAATAAAATTTTCTGACAGATTAAGTGTGAAATGAGATCAAAGGAGGGGTCCAGGCAACCGGCAGGAGGGGGACGCAATCAACTGAGATGGGGAAGACGCTGGAAGGACTGGGTGTTGTTGACGAAGAACTAGAAGTTCATTTTGGAGCCTGTTAGGGGGAGATGTCGAGTAGGTGATGTGAAATATGAATCTGGACTTCAGGGGAGAGGTCTGAGCCGGAGGGGTCATTATCATTGTTACAGACTGAATGTTTATGTCCTCCTCTCAACTTGTATGTTGTAGTTGCAACCCCCAATGGGACAGTATTTGGAGGTCGGCCCTTTGGAGGGTGATAAGGTTTATCTGAGGACATGAAGGTGGGATTAGCACCCTCATAAGAAGAGACACAGGAAAGCTTGTCCTCTTTCTTTCTCCCTGCACAGGTACCAAGGAAGGGCGACATGAGGACACAGAGAGAAGGTGGTTGTCTGTAAGCCAGGAAGACTTGGACTTCCCAGCTTCCAGAACTGTGAGAAAAGAAATTCCCATGGTTTAAGCCACCAAGTCTGTAATATTTTATCATGGCAGCCCAAGGTGACGAAGTCAACCATACAGGGGACATTCGGCACCATGGGACCAGATCAGATCACCTGGGGAACTAGTATAACTGAGAACAGATGGAGTCTGGGGGCTGAGACCAATGCTTATGGGTGAGAAAATGAGAAGGAACGAAAAAGAAGACTTAAGAGGAGCAGTCAGTAGGGCGCCCGGGGGGCGCAGTCGGTTAAGCATCCGACTTCCGCTCAGGTCATGATCTCGCAGTTCACGGGTTTGAGCCCCACGCTGGATTCTGTGCTGCCAGCTTGGAGCCTGGAGCCTCTTCAGATTCTGTGTTTCCCTCTATCTCTGCTCCTCCCCCGATTGTGCTCTCTCTCTCAAAAATAAATAAACATTTAAAAAAATTAAAAAAAAAAAAAAGAGGAGCAGTCAGTGGGGTAGGAAGACTGACGAGTGAGAAGTGTCTAGGAAACCAGGAGAAGCATATGTCTTAAGGACAGCAAGTGACCTAGCATGCCAGGCACTGACAAGTCAAGTAAAACATTGTTAATAATAAAACATTGTTAACATGTGGGGGTCACTGGTGACCTTGACCAGAGCTGTTTCTACGGAGTGGTGGGACTAAAGGTCTGAATGGGCGGGTTCAAGAGAAATCCTAGGAGAGGAAATGGAGGCAGGGCTTATAGACAACACTTTCCAGTCATTTTGTCATAATGAGGCAGTAACTGGAAGGGGATTTTGTAAGATACGGGGGAGCTTAAGCTAAAGCACTGGGTAATCCAGTCTCAAAATAGTCCCAAACGGTTGCTGAAGACTGACAAGCAGGTCAGATGAGCCACGGCTCAAATGCCATCAGTAATAACAGAAATATTTTTAGAAGGTTCAGATTTCTTTGACCAAATATTTTTGTGGTATTCTTCCAATCTGAATGGAAAATTGTAACAAACATAAAAAAAAAAAAATTGCACAGGATCTTTCTTTGAGAATTCTGCAGACACAAACAAATTTTGGTCACAGTGATAGGTAGCAATCTGGCTAGGACTTGCTCCTTTGCAGATGTAAGTAATCCACCCACTCCGATGACTTCTCTGGTTTTATAAGGCACACTCTGCAAGGGTTGGATGCTCCTTCCATGATCTCGGTGGTATGCTTGGCCAGAAGCAAAAGCGTCAATTTCCATCAGCAACTTCCTACTGATAACATCTAGTCTCCAAATTCCAAAGAAAAATTAAGTTTTCAATGTTCGCAGCTTGATGCAAGGAAACATACTAGTGTCTGTTTAGATGGGAGACATGTTGCAAATGAAAGAAAAAAATCACACTGGAGTTTAAATTTTCCACTATTTTCTTTCTCTCTGCCATAATATGCTTTCCTAAGATTGGTGATGCTTGAAAATATAATGGAAAATATAGATTTTTAAGAAAATCACATATATGCATGTATATATATGTGTGTGTGTGTATATACACATATTCACACATGTACATATGAATGTATACACAGTTTCTCATAACGGATAAACCAAGGAGTAATTAACCATTAGTATTATGAAAGAATTCACCAAGCATAGTCTGTAAGCAGCTGTTAGTATCTAAATGTGCTTCAATTCACAATTATAAATTATTTGACCAAGGGTCTTGGGAATATAAGTGCAATAAAGGGGATAAACTAATACATTTAAAAGCTAAAAGATAAAGGTTCAGTAATAATTCAAAACAAAAAAACAGTCTTAAGCATCTCAAGAATAGTATACTTTCCTTGCATCACAAAATACTTGTGCATTTGTTCTATTCCGTTTATCTGAACATTAGGCTGACTATCTTTGTACCTCTCTGTGTCAATGAACATTAAGTAGGTATTCACTAGCACATGCCAAGAATTTTTTTTAAAGGGTCCATTTAAATGGAAAAATATTGATCAATTTGAGAGCAATCGCTTTGTCAGGAACAGATTTATTAATTAAGGTGTGGCCCCATTTAACCACAATAGATAGAATGTTAGCCTTAACTTGACGTGTACATTTTGCTGATATCTTTACTGATTTCAATTCTGTAAGTATCGTCTTCCATAGGTGGTGCCCTCGTACACGGTAAAGTAAAAAATAAACCAAAAGAGCCTAATAGTGAGTCCTGTATGTGCCAGAAGACATTCAGAGCACCTCATTCAGAAGATGGAAAAAGACAATATGCACAAAGGACTTCAAGAAATGGATAATCTTGGTAGTTTGGAAAAAAAAAAAAAGTGTTATAACTGCCAATAAAAGATGGAAGGAAATGTGGTTTGTATGCTGAAAACAAAATCTGGGGTTACTCAATTTCGAATTCCTGTGCCAAAGCAGCTGCTCTAGATGACCTCGGTTAAATCATTTCATTGTTTCAGTTTGCTTACCTAAAAGTTCTATAAACCAGCGAGTCCTCAAATATTATCCAATTATTTGTGGTTATTTGACTTTTACTGAATTTAGGGGATAGAAACTTACATAAGTGATAGACAATACTTCTAAACTATAAAATCAAAGTTCCCTTTTCAACACAGAGGCATACATAAATAAATGTTACAACAAATTGGCATTGTTCCTGTTAAAGACCCAAGGCTCGTTCGTCACCTGGCAGGTAATGCAGGGAACCGGAAGAACAGACCATGAATCTACCGGTGTGGGGTCTAGTCAAGCTTTTCCAGAAAAATGTTGTGTGACCTTGGGTAGGTCACCTGGCAAATTTTTTAGAACAGCTTTATTGAGGTAAAATAACACACAACATAACATACATATTTAAAATGTAGAAAATTGAGGGGCGCCTGGGTGGCTCAGTTGGTTGACCGCCTGACTCTTGATTTCAGCTCAGGTCACCATCTCACAGTTCATGAGTTCGAGCCCCACACTGGGCTCTGCGGAGCCTGCTTAGGATTCTCTCTATCCCCTCTCTCTCTCTTCTCTGCCCCTCCCCCGCGCGTACAAATGCTCTTTCTCTCAAAATAAATAAACTTACAAAAACAAAGTAAATCAAGAAGTAAATAAATAAACAAGTAAATAAATAAAATTTAGTAATTTGATAAGTTTTGATATATGCATATACTGCAGTGAAGATAATGAAAATCTGCTTAAGCCCCAAATGATCTTGTATGCCCTGGTGATCCTCGCCATTGCCTAAGCAAAAACTGATCCGTTTTCTGTCACTACAGAAGTCTTTTTTTCAGATTTGACCCTTTATTTATAGGTGTAAATGCAAGAAAAGAAACTTGCCCCCCAGGCTTCCTACATCATGGGATTTAATAAGAGTATATGTGAAAGTGCTTGACCAGTCCAACACAAACTACCGTATCACCCACTCCATTAATTCTTCAACATACACTTATGGAGCACCTACTATATGCAGGCACCATATCAGGAGCTTGTAAAACAGCAGTGAACAAAATAAGACACCTGCTCTTATGGACCTTTTATGCTAGTCAGGGAGAGACAAACCTGTGTCAAGAAACAAATGACAAACTATGTCTGCGGTAATTAGTCTACTGTAGAGAAATAAAGCAGGTAAGGGTAAATCTAGAAGGAAAGGAAAAGATAATTGCGAAAGGGTGGACAGAGACACCCACTTCGGATAAGATGACATGTGCATTGTCATCCTGAATCAAGGAGACGCCACCCTTCTCACAGACGTCTGAAGAATGTTTCAAGCAAAGGGAACAGAAAGTATAAAAGGACTTGAGAAGCAGTAAGCTAGGATGTTAAGGGAACTACCAAGATGTCAATAGCTGGACCTCCTGCCACCCCTCCCACACACCCTCTTGGGTATGAGGTGGGAGGAAGTGAGGCCAGATGGTAGATGGGCTTATACCTACTCACCAGATGGTGGATGACCTTGGACTTTGAATGAAACGATGGACCATACAGCACTTGGTACAGAAGAGTGCTGCAACAAGACTTAAGGGTTGGAATAACCGTTCAGGCGGCTCTGTGGAGACTGTTGGTGGCAAGGGGGAAGTAGGGAGGCCAGGAGGAAGCTACTGCAAGGGTCCTAGCAAGTGGTGATGGTGGATTAGGAATGGAAGAGGTAAGAGGTGGCCAGGGTCTAGATACATTTTGAAAAGTGGGCCAATATGGAGCGCCTGGGTGGCTCAGTCAGTTGAACATCTGACTTTGGTTCAGGTCATGATCTTGCAGTCTGTGAGTTTGAGCCCCACATTAGGCTTGCTGCTCTCAGCAAAGAGTCTGCTTCAGATCTTCTGTTCCCCTCCCTTCTTGTCCCTCCCCCATCCACTTGTGTGCTCTCTCTAAAACAAGTAAAACATTATAAAAAAAAAAAGCAAGTGGGCCAACAGCTCAGGATTTATTTCCCCACAGTGGCTTTATGAAATGCTTAATAATGACAATATTCCCAACTTATGTAATACTTACTACAATTCAGGTACGATACTGAGCAATTAACATAAATTAACTACTTTAATTCTTACAACAACACTATGAAGTAGGTTCTACTTTTATATCCATTTATAGATAAGGAAACTGTGGCAAATAGTACTTAGGAATATGACACACATCACATAGTGGTTGGTGACAGAGCTGGTGTATAATTCTGGGCAGTCTGGCTCCAGAGTCTACACTTGATATGTTATATGACTTCTCAAGGTTAATGTGTAAGAGAAATAATAACTATCTTGACCCTGACGAACCCAATTCAACCAAAAAATTGAGAAACAAATATTATGATGGCCATTCATTGAAAATTTTGGGTCCCAAACAAAAATTTCAGAAATAACCTTTCCCTCTTTTGTTAAGAGCAAGATAAACCGGGAAGCCTGGGTGGTTCAGTGGGTTAAGCGTCCGACTCTTGGTTTCAGCTCAGGTCATGATCTCACAGTTCGTGAGTTCGAGCCCCACAGTTCGAACTCTGTCAGCACAGAGCCTGCTTGGAATTCCTTCTCCCTCTCTGTGTATCTCCCCTGCTCATGTGCACATGCTTGTTCTCTGTCTCTCTCTCTCTCTCTTGCTCTCAAAATAAATAAACATTAAAAAAAAATTTTTAAAGATAAACCAATTTTCAGTGGAGCCACTTTTTTTTACCAATTAAAAAAAATTTTTTAATGTTTATTCATTGTTTTCAGAGAGAAAGAGAGACAGAGCGAGTGGGGGAGGGACACAGAGAGAGGGGGACGCGGAATCCGAAGCAGGCTCCAGGCTCCAGGCTCCGAGCTGTCAGCATAGAGCCCGATGTGGGGCATGAACACACGAACCATGAGAAAATGACCTGAGCCAAAGTCGGACGTTTAACTGACTGAGCCACTCAGGCGCCCCAGTGGAGCCACTTTTCATAGGTCTTCTTGGATAAGGTCAAGTTGCCTGGCCACTATTCACAACTATGAGTACATTAATGGTGAGTGCTGTTAAAGGCTGCACTGAAGGTGACCCACTGGAAAAGCACGGACTCCAGAATGGGGCTGGGCATGAAGGATTCAGAGCATGAGGGCCATAACTGCCTGCCCTCTGAGGAATTCGTTCTTTCTGGCACTTGCCTTTTGGTTTTTCTTTGGTAAAAGAATAGCTATCTTCGCTTTAGCAAGAGCATGAAATAAACCAATGGCCCTTTACTCTATCATTACTAAGACTTTCCGGGAGGCATCCTACTCTTTACAACCATTTTTCTAGTGCTGGATCTTTCTCTCAGGTCTCCTGGGAAATGGGTCAGGATTTAATGGATGAAGAAATTGAAGCCTAGGAAGTATGAGATTTGCCTAGGGTCTCTGAGGTATTCCCTGACAGAGCAGGGATGGTAACGCTGAGATCAGAATGTTCCCAATGTTTTTATAGAAGGCTTTGAGCTCAGCCCCGTGACAGGTGCTTCTGTTGTTTCATCAGATGAAACTACTGTAAAAGCTGGGCAAACACGTTCTGAAGTCTGCACACAGAGGGGTGGGCAATCACACATGTTTTTAGAGTTTCAGGCTACATTTTGCTTAATGCTCTATCTCGGCTTTCCTCAGTACTTCCCGCCAGTGGAGAAATCTGTACACATTTAAAGGAAAGTTGGATTGTTCAGTAATACACCTGATTATAATTCTAACTTCAGGAGGCAACACATTTCAAATCTTTTTCTAGAACATCCGCTATAGTCATCCTAAGTACAACAGATGAGGCATAAAATCTTTTATGAGCCAGTAAATAGAAGCTTCTGCTGCACAATGCTTCAAGTAAAGATAAAAGTACTCCTTCTTTTCAATCCTATAAAATGGAGAGCTTTAGTCATTTATTCCTGGCTAAAAGAAGGAGAAAAAGCCTGATAGATCAGAGACAAATCCTCCAGTTCCTTTTATTCAAACCTGTCAACAGACCTGAGCCACAAAGCTCTAACACCTATTATCGTCGATGTGTACGTGCATTCTCCCTGCACACTCTGTGAATATGTGTGTACGAGGATGTATCAGGGCTCGTTGGGCTTCCAGACCGCTTTAGCATCAGGAGAAACAGAAACAAGGTTTACAGATGGGAAATTAACTAATAGTTGGAGAGACTGGTGTTTTCCTTGATCTTCAAAATGTTACTTCCCTTTTCTCATCCGCGCAGGATAAAATGAAAAAGAAAATTCATTTCTAAGCCCATGCTTTGTTTACTGAGAAAACACTAAACTTGAACGTTAACCACTGCCCTTCATTCTCCCAAGTAACACAACTAGTTGAATGAGCTCCCGTGACACATGGCTTCACAACGACTGTTCAGAGCTGCCAGAGGAAAAGGCAAGAGACGAAAGCTTTCTGTTTTGCAGTAGATTTTGCCCACAGGCTGGGCCATGAAATGCAATGGGTAAGACAAAAGCTTTCTGTTTTGCCCATAGTTTGGAAATGGGTCATATTTCAATCCATGTAAGGTAAAAATATTTCACCTTCAAAACACACTGCAGGCATTCCCTTTAGAAAGTTAATCTATTTCAACATTCATTGTGCACAGCAGGGCACAGTGGAATTGAAAGAACATAGGCTTCAAGTGTCAGTGAGCCTGGGTTCAAATGCTGGCTTCACCACTTACTGCTATGACTGTTCATATGTGACTCACTCCCACGTAGTCTGTTTCTTCATCAATCCTTCTTTCAGGATTATGACAGCGATTAGTGATGTCAGTAGGTTTCCAGACATAGACCAGGTGTTCAGTGGATGATTTTAGTATGAAATAAAAGAACTTGGGTTGGTTTAGATGCCATTCTACCTTTTTATCATAAAGATATTTCAAATATATGGTTTTCTATCCTCCTCCCTAAACAGTACGAGGATTTAGAATGCTTCTACTCTCATCACACTCTCTGGACCAGTTTCTTGCTGGTATTTTTATTTTCCTTTGGTCTTAACTCCCTTAAATGATTCATTATGACTGATGCTTATTTAGATTTTACCAAAAAACCACGCTCACTAGTTTGTGTCCTCCACATCACTGGATACAGTCCACCTCCTCCTCCTCCTGTGTTTATGACACTTCTTAACAAAATATCTACCTTTTTGTTGTCCTTTGTTCTGAAGTAATTGTAGATTCACAGAAAGTTGCAAAAAAAAATGTGCAGGGAGGTCCCATGCACCTTCATCCTGCTTCCAACAATGCTGACGTTTTGTTTGAGTATAGACAATAACAAAACCAGGTCATTGAAATAACCGGGTCATTGAAATTGGGACAACCCACAGAGCTTACTCAGATTTATACATGCACTTGTGTGTGTGTGTGTGTGCGCGCGCACGTGCGCACGCATGCGCGTGCGTGGGTTATCCTATAAAATTTAACTGCACGTAACTACTAACTCAACAGTGCTGTCTAACTGTATCATCCTGACAAGGCTCTCTCATGCTACCCCTTCCTAGTCACCTCCCCCCCATACATAATCCCTGGCAATTGCCAATCTGTTCTCCATTTCTATGATTTTATCCATTTGGTGTTTTATATAAATGGAACAGTACCTTTAGAATTTGGGGCTTTTTTTCCTCTGCACACCCCTGCAGGTACAACCAAGTTGTTGTGCGTATCAGTAGCGTGTCCCTGTTTACTGCAGTAGAATTCCACGGCGTGGACGTACCTCATCTGTTTAAGTAGGCACCCACAGAAGGATGCTTGGGTAGTTTCCAGCTTTTGGCCATTACAAACAGAGCTGCTGTGAACATTCATATACAAGTTTCTGGGTGAACATTAAGTTTTCATATTTCTCAGGTAAATGCCAAAGAGTACAATTGCTGGGTCATATGGTAAGTCTATTTTTCATTTTAAAATTAACTGTAAGGCTGTTTTTCGGAGAGGCTGTACCCTTTGACATTCCCACCAGCAACATATGAGTGACCCAGTTTCTCTACATCCTCGCCAGCGTTTGGTGTTATCATTATTTATCACCTTAACCACTCTGTGTGGGGGGTGATATTTCACTGCAGTTTGAGTCTGCATTTTCCAAAAGGCATATGATGAACATATTTTCCTCTGCTTATTTACTATCTGTACATCCTCTTCAGGGAAATGTCTCTTCTTGATTTTTTTGTCTATTTTCCAATTGGATTGTTTGATTTTTTGCTACTAAGTTTTGAGAATTCTTTATATATTCTAGATACTAGTCCTTTCTCGGTTGCGTGACTACAGAGATTTTTCTCCCCAACTACAGCTTGTCTTTTCATTCTCTTGATAGGGTCTTTTTAGGAGGCAGTCCATTTTATCAACTTCTGCTTTCATGGATCATGCTTTTGGTGTGATGGCTAACAACTCTTCACAAAACTTGAGGTTCTGAATACTCTTTCCTCTTTTTCCTCACGGCTTCATAATTTTACAATTAAGTCCGTGATCTATTTCAAGTAAATTTTGTATAAGGTGCAAGACTTAGGTTAAAGTCCTGGGTTTTGCCTGTGGATGTCCAATTGCCCCAACATGATTTGTTGGAAAAACTATCTTTCCTCCACTGAATTGCTTTTGCAATTTGATCAGTATCAGTTGGGCATAACTGTGTGGGTGTATTTCTGGAGTCTCTGTTCTATTTCATTGATCTTTGTGTCTATCTCTCTGCCAATCCCACACAATCTTGATTGCTGTAGTTCTATGGTAAGACTTAAAATAAGGTAAAGGCTTGAAATCGGTAAACTGATTCCTCCCTCTTTATTTTTCTTGGCCAAAACGGTTTTAGTTATTCTAGCTCCTTTACCTTTTTAATATACATTTTAGAATCTGCTAAAAAAAACCTTGCTGTGATTTTGATAGAAATTGTTTTAAACCAAGGGATCAATTTGGGGGGAGAACTGAATCTTCCAATGTATGAAAGCAGTATGTCTCTTCAACTCTTAGGTCTCTGGTTTCTCTCATCAATATATTGCAACTTTCAGCATACATGTTTTACTAGATTTGTAATTGTTTCATTTTCTCTGGAGCGGTTGTAAACGGTCTTGTGTTTTTCATTTTGCCTTCCATTTGTTTGCTGTTAGAACACAGAAATGCAATTGATTTTGTGTGTTGATCTTGTATGCTGTGACCTTGCTAACTCACTTATTACTTCTATGAAGTGTTTTATTTGCTTTTTTTTTTTTTTTTTACATTCTTTCAGATTTTCTATTAGATAATGTCATCTGGAAACAGAGGCAGTTTATTTCTCCTTTCTAAGTCGCATGGCTTGTATTTCTTTTTCTTATCTATTGCATGGGCTAGAACTTCCAGAATTATGTTGATTAAGAGTGGTGACATTGGACATTCTTTCCTTGTTCCCAATCCTAGAGGGAAAACATTCAATCTTTCACCATTAAGTATGATGTTAGCTGGTAGGTTTTTGCAGATGGTCTTTATGAGGTGAGACAGTTTCCCTCTATTCCTAGTTTGCTGAGAGTTTTGATTTATTTTTTGAAATAATGAATGGGTACTAGATTTTTTTCAAATGCTTTTTCTGTGTCAATTGGTATGATCATATGATTTTTCTTCTTTAGCCTATTGATATGGTACCTTACATCGACTGAACCTCAAATGTTGCAATGGCCTTGCATACCTGGAATAAATCACTTGGTTGTGATTCATTTCATACATTGTTACTAGTTCTTTCAGCCAAAGTTCTGTAAATGCGAAATTCTCTTTATTTTATTTGAACATGTCTTCTTTTGGCCCTCACCCTTAAGTGAAAATTTTGCCAGTTAACGAAATATTGCTTGAAAGTGATCTTTCCCCCAGGATTTCGAAGATATTATTCCATTGTTTTCAGACTTCTTCACTTGTAAAAGTATGCTGCTGTCAAGTTTTCTTTTCTTTTTAGATAACCTGTCCTTACTCTCTGGCTGTTGTAAAGATTTGCTTTCGACATCTGATGTTTTGAAGTTTCCCGACAGTGGGCCTATGTGTGGATTTTTTTCCCCTAAATTTTGCTTGGGATTTTGTGTGGTGTTTCAACTTGAAGGCTCAGGTCTGTCTTCAATTTTAGAAAAATTCTCATTTGCTATATCTCCTATTATTGTCTTCTCCCAATTATTACTAGTCTTGTCTTGTGGAGTACCTATTAGACATGGATGTCCTCGGCTGTTTTATGCTGCCTCTGAATTGCCCTTTGATGTTTCCTTCTTTCTTTCTTTCTCTTTCTTTCTTTCTTTCTTTCTCTTTTCTTTTCTTTTCTTTTCTTTTCTATCTCTCCTCAGATTGTGAGATTTCCTAAGACTTATATTCTAGTGGATCATTTCTCTCCTCAGTTGAAAAACCCGCTTGAGGGATTCTGGTGTTCCTGATCATTTCTAAGTGAATTTATAGGTTTGCGTTGCTTGTCATTGGTATTGTCCCACAAATAGTCTACTTCTTTTCTAGGCACATTGATGGCTTGTACCTCCTTTGTCCCTTTTGAAGTTGAGCACAGTGTTATGCTGACTTTTAACTGAACTACCACTGCATGCAGAAGCTTGGAGAGCCACAGCAGGACTTGTCAGGCTCCCCTTTCCTCCTTTAGTGACACACTGAAAAGGAGCCTCTATCAGCATGGGTCCTTGGGGGGCCAAGAAAGGCAGAGGCTTCTGCCAACCTGCAGTGGGCAGGCAATTTGAGCAATAAATAGACACTGGTTGTCCCAGGTGCCACTGAGATTTGGGGATTGTCCGTTACTGAAGCATTACCTAGCCTATGCTGACTGATACACTTGGAGATTCTCCCCAAATGCCACTAGAATAAGTTCAGGCTCCTTCCCTATGCGTGGTTCATGTCTAGGGCTTTTGTTTCTCTGAGAAACAACACTTTATTTCTCACCAATGTTGGGGTCAGAGTGTAAACTTTGTTGTTGTTTCCCTGGGCTGTAAGTAAGGTCTCTCCCTACCCCCATCCCATCTTATTAAATGCCCACCTATCTGAACCCCTGGCCTATTTCTGTAGGGGCCATAGTGTGTTTTTCTGTTCATTTTCCTGTTGCTATGTAAATATCAGAGTCCTAGCCCAAATGCCTGAGAGCAATACCCACTTCTGAAATATCTGTGCTCACTGTCGTTTCTACTTTGATACTCTTCTTCACTTCTGGAAGCTGGGGATTTCCTTTCCTTTATTTCAAACTCGGCCATGTATTCATTTTCTGCTGTTATTATTATATTTTATCTTATGTTTCCATGTGTTTGTAGGAAGAAGGGGACTGTTGGCACTCTACATTCCTTTACCTTTGCCATATTGCTAGAATCTCCCTAAGATCTCAACCTAAGAATCTCCCTGCAAACATAACTTCTACATGTTCTGGATTCTTTCTGAAATACTACTCACATTCAACTTAACACCAACTGTCTCCCTGCTGGGATGCCTGGGTCATACCCTTAGAACTGAAGAACAGAGGACCTGAAAGAGATGGCTCCAGAAGAATAATGGAACATGGAATGGAACCTAGAATTTAGAGATGATGTCTAACAAGCAAATAAGGGGGGAGCATCGTGAATGGAGGCAGTTGCCTGCGAGGCAAATTCCAAAAACAATATAGACTAAAGTGTAATTTAGTTTTTATTTATTTTTTTTAATTTAAGTGTTTATTTTTGGGAGACAGAGAGACAGAGTGGGGGAGGGGCAGAGAGACAGAGACACAGAATCTGAAGCAGGCTCCAGGCTCTGAGCTGTCCACACAGAGCCTGATGGGGGGCTCGAACCCACGAAGCACGGGATCACGACCTGGGCTGAAGTCAGACACTCAACCGACTGAGCCACCCAGGTGCTCCTAGACTAAAGTGTAATTTAAAGGCACGTGACTTAATGGCATGTCCCCCTGCCATTAAGAAAAAAAAAAAAAAAAAAAAAAAAAAAGGAAGGAGAATCTGTCATTTGCAACACCATGGATGGATCTTGAGGACATTGTACTAACTAAAAGAAGCCAAACAGCAAAAGACATATTCTTAAAAACAGAGTAGAAAGTGGTTTCCAGGGGTTGGGGGTGAGGGATATAGGGAAGGATTGACAGAAAGGTATGAACTTTCAGCTATAAGATATATAAGGTCTAAGGATCTAATGCCTAACGTGGAGGCAACAGTTAAGACTGTCTTGTGTAACTGAAATTTCCTAAGAGGGTACGGCTTCAATGTTCTCGCACACACAAAGAGATATAAGCGACGTGAGAGATGTATCACTTTCTGAGGGGGGGGGAATTCCTTCACAATCTATATGTGTAGCAAATCATCATGATATATACGTTAAATAATTTACAGTTTGGTATTTACAATTTGGTTTTTCAACTATACCTTAATAAAGCTGAAAAGAAAAAAGAAAAAAAGAAAAAAAAAAAAGGCACATGACTGATGCAGGGAGAGACTGTCAGGAAGCAGCCAGCCTAAAATGGAATTACTGTGAAAGAACTCCTAACCGAGCAAGCAAAATATAATGTGAAAGAGTAATGATGGGGCATCTATTTTGGATTGGGGAAAAGCTGAGATGATCCTTTTAATTAACTTTGTGGATAAATAAAGTTAGAAGCTAATAGCTCTCCAACGGGAAATGTTTTGATTTTCAACGTTTTGATGTAAGTATTTCTAAATGGAATCCATAATATCTTACCTGAAAAAAGAAAAATGTAATTGACATTTTAATGTATTACTCAGGTCATCGTTATGAACATCAGTTAGCTGACAGAGTACTTACTATATGCCAGGCACCACAATAACAGCATTACTTATATGACCTCAGTTGTCCTTTACAATTATTCTAGAGGTAGGTCTTTACGGAAGGGGCTCCCCCAAACTCACATACCGGGTAAGTAATGGAGTCCGGATGAGGTGGCCCTAATCACTACACCAGCTGCCTCTGTGATACTCAGTGCTCTTTTTTGAGGGGGAGGGGACACCATAGCCACAGGTGTGAATGGCAGGGGACAGGGGTGAGTACTGTAGACAGAAGTGCACCAGTATGGCTCCAGTCCAGCTTGTAGAGGAAGTTCAAGTGTTCAATGCATGGTATCTATGATTCTGCTTACTGCCCTCATAAAAGATCCATCCTTTTTCCAACAGACAAACTTCTCTTCAACACTCAAGTCCACTTCAAATGCTAACTTTTCATTAAAAACTTCCCAAGTTATCAAAATTGGAATTCCCTTCTCTTTTTAGTCTAGTCTAGTCTAGTCTAGTATAGTAGTTGAGCATGTGGGTCTGGAGACAGACTGCCAGGGTTCAAATCCTGGCTTTGCTGCTGAGCATATTAGATACGGCCTGGCATAGAGTAAGTGTTCATTGGCACAGAGTAAGTACTTAGCAAGTTTTAGCTACTCTGATGGCAGCTGCATTCGGGCTTTCTTTTCCGTATGCCTCCTCCATTAGAACGCAAACTTGGATGGCAGGAAACCATCTTACTCTAATTTCAAAACACCTGCAGAATCCAAAGTCGTCCCACCACTTCCTTTGCTAACACTCTCATCTCCCTAGATCGAAGCCAGACTTCAAATTGGTCTCCCAACTTTGCCCATGCCCCCTTGGGTCTGTTCCAAACCCAGTAGCTAGAAGCCAATCTTCAGAACTCAAGCGAACCCACTGCTTATACTTCTGCGATCAGCCATTTCCATTCTGATATGGCCAGTGTAGCCAAAGCTTTGCATGTTGCAAAAGGCCTACTTTATCCAGTCCCCACTGCTTCTCCAACCTCATTCCCTCCTCCTGTCTTACTGGGCAACTCCAACCACAGTGGTTCTCCTTGCTGTTCCTTGAAGGCTGCAGGCATGTTCTTGCTTGGATCCTGTGCGCTGGTTGCTGCCTCCACCTGGAATTCTCCTCCCCCAGGTATCTAGGTGGCTTACGTCTCCACACGCTCCAGGTCATGGCTCAAATGCCAGTCGTTCAGTGACAGTCTCCTTGTCCATCCTTTTTAAAACAGCAGCTCTCATGCCTTCCTCTCTTTGGCACTCCCTGTACCCGTGCCTCTATTTTATCTTTCTCCATAGCATTTATACCATCTATTGTGTATCTTCTTTGTTTGCCATCTGCCTCAACCAACAGAATAGAAGCTCCAGAAGATCAGAGGGTTGTGACTCTTTTGTGGATTGCGCTCAAGAGTGCCTATGTAGGAACTCAGTAAGTATTTGCTAAAAGAATGACTTTCTTTCTTCCTACCTAATATAACACCATGTGCACCGCAGGTATTTAATATGTACTTGTTACAATGAACTCTTTTACAAAAGGCTCCTACGTTACTTGACTTTTCTTAGGAAGGCAAATGGAAGCATAGGAAAATATGTAACTCCACAATCATGCAAAACCAAACTAACTGCCGAACCAAAGCATAACGCATCTTGTTCCAAAGGAACTTTCCTCCCAGGGAAAATCTTCAGCTGCATTGGGCTCATTCATTTGCCTCTGCCTTGTCAAGACCAGGACCAATATCAACATCTGGGTGCTAACTGACCATGGCTGGGGCTGACCTCCCCTGGAGCAGACAAGGGGAGGACACTGGGGAGGGAAATACCTGAGTTTCAGAAACTGGGGCGTGTGTACAAAGGGGGCGTGCAGTCCAGTGAAAAGGTCGGCCACCTTTCCATTGTTGAACCTACCTACATTTCTAAGCGTGTCAAGATAGGGGGTGATAAGCTGGTTCAGGGATAAGACGGGGGCCAAAAACAGAAACAGCACAGAGTCAAAGGTGAGACAGACTTAATGAACAAGACGCTCTGCAGCTCACGGTGGGAAGGATGCATATTCCCAGACTTCCTGGGAGGGCCCTGCTGGTGAATGTGTGCTGGGATTAAATACCCTAATTTCAGGACATTATCCAGGGCAGACATTTCAAGTCTCCATTTTCTCCTGCCAAAATATAATGACTACTTTCCATCCCTTACCGAGGACTGATTAAAATGCCTTCATGTGGTGCTATGTTGTAAATTCACTCTATTTCTTTCCTAGGGCATCCTAGGACCCTAACTCAGTGATCCGAATCAGAAACAGCAACATCACCCGGGCACTTGTTAGAGCTGCCGATTTCCGGGTCCTGCCCCAGATCCACTAGATCAGAACCCCAAGAGGTAGAGCCAGACACCTCTCCTCACAAGTTCTCTGCTAACGCGTGAGAACCACTGTCCTCAATGAGAAGTGTCATGAGAAAGAATACACCAGGGTAAGCAGACAGAGACTGGCAGGGTGGGTGCTGTCTCCCTCAGGGAAGTGCACCCTGATGAGCACCGTCTGAGCAGAGGTCTGAGTGAAGTGGGGAGGGGGCCATGCAGGTATGGTGGGGCCAGGAGGAGGGAACCGAATCCAGGCGAAGAGAGAAGCACGGGCAGACCGGACCACTTGTGCAGCCAGGAGGCAGCATGGCCGGGGTCCGTGCAGCTTCATATGGGGAGTCTGATTTATTTTCAAGTCCTGACATGGGTACCATGTGTCTTTAGTTATACTGAAATCCCCTTAAATACAAGAACCAGATTTCATACAGTTTCTAAATAACTCACCCGGGTACCTTTAACAGTGCCGGAAACTGAACAGATTCTTAATAAATGCATAAATACATAAATAGAGGGAAAAAAAACTGGGGAGTGAGCAAAACTTGTGGAAGGCGGGGGGAAAGAAAGATTTATTTTGATCGTGTTTAGCTTTACGTTACTGGGAGCCATGTAGCCAGAGATATATGAAAGCCAATTAACACCTTAGAAAAAGCCTGAAAGTGAAAAGCTGGCGGGGATATCATTTCTAATGACATTAGCCAAATTTTCTAGAACTCAAACTCAGCGTGATGAAATCAGGAGCTTTTCTTGATGGGATACAGTGAAATCAGTTAGATGTCAAACAACTTTCGTTTCCCAAACTTGAGGAGGGGGCTCAGGAGATGCCACACAGAAAAGTAGGAACAGAAGTTGAATCGGTACCAAAGGTTTTTACATTTCCGCTTGCACTGCTGAGCGAGAGACACCAAGTCAACGCACTGCGCAAAGGTTGCAGAGGCTAAAATGAAACCAAACCAAAATAAACAGAAAACTTGACAAACCTCATTTTCCTGTCTGGGAGAAAGGAACACTTAAAGTTTGTGACAACTGCCATAAGGCTGATCGTCCTCTCAAATGAGAAAACAATAGGAAAGAGAAGGGCGTCCCAAGCCCCTATATCCGTCTGCTAGGCGGCCATAACAAAGTCCCACAGACTTGGGGGCTCACAACAGAAATTTATTTTCTCACAGTTCTGGAGCCTGGAAGTCTGAGATCAAGAGCTGTTTCCTTCTGAGATTTCTCTCCTTGGCTTACAGATGCTATCTTCTCCCTGTGTCTTCCCATACTTATGTCCTTACCCCTCTTCTTATAAGGACATCAGTTCTATTGGATGAGGGCCCAGTCTAATGATCTCATTTTATTTTTTTATTTAAAAAATGTTTTACTGTTTATTTATTTTTGAGAGAGAGAGAGAGAGAGAGAGAGAGAGAACAGGAATAGGGGAGGGGCAGAGAGACAGGGAGATACAGAATCCCAAGCAGGTTCCAGGCTCTGAGCTGTCAGCACAGAGCCCGATGTGGGACTTGAACCCACGAACCGTGAGATCATGACCTGAGCCAAAGTTGGATGCTTAACAGACTGAGCACCCAGATGCCCCTAGTGACCTCATTTTAACTTAATCAACTTGTTGGAGACCCTATGTCCAAACAGTCATATTGTGAGATACTGGGAGTTAGAACTTCAACATATGAACTTGAAAGGGGGAGCAGGCGGGGTATGATTTGGCCAATAACAGCCCCTAGGAGAGTGGTTCAGATTGACATATGATGGTAAAGACCATCACAGTGGTGGCTTGGGGCTCCAAAGCAATTTCTGGATGGAGAGAACGAGTCCACTGGTGGTCCACATAAAACATCATCTCCAGATTAAGAGGCCTTTTAGTTGTAATGCCATATCCCAGAGCTAACTCAAGAAATCTGCATAGGAATTCACCAGTTCCTTTACCAAAGAAGACATATGTCTACCCTCTAGCAATGCAGAATGGGTACCTTCCTGTGTTCTTATACTCTGCCTGAAATACAGACGCTGCCTAAAATCTGTTTCCAGATGTCAGTGGGCAGCCCTCTGGAGGCCACTGCTAGAATGACAGCACCACGGATGGAGCTCTACTTGAGGGTATGACATAAAGCTGGCTTACATCTCAATATTGTTTTTGGTATTTCATAGAATATCCTTTAAAAGCTGGTGCAAAAAAAAAATGTGTGGGAATTCTTATAGAATTAGATGAGCACAAAGGGTTGGTTATATTTTAAAGTCAGCTTTTGGGGCGCCTGGGTGGCTCAGTCGGTTAAGCGTCCGACTTCGGCTCAGGTCATGATCTCACGGTTCGTGAGTTCGAGCCCCGCGTCGGGCTCTGTGCCGACAGCTCAGAGCCTGGAGCCTGCTTCACATTCTGTGTCTCCCTCTCTCTCTGCCCCTTCCCTGCTCATGCTGTGTCTCTCTCTGTCTCAAAAATAAATAAACATTAAAAAACAATTTTTTTTTAATTTTTAAATTTTTTTTTTAAAGTCAGCTTTTAAAGAACACGTTAACTTGGCAAGAAACTTCTAAGTGTGCAACGAATCTCGCATTTACCAAAAAGTAACGAGACAGAGTCAACAGATTTTCATCGAGTTTTCATGGCAGAGGAAAACAGAGAACTAAATCTCTCCCCCCGCCATACGTAGTTCAGGCAACATCTCTTGATGTCTCTCATCTCTGATTCCAGCCAAACCATAGCAGCGCATATCAGAGTACATCATCTGGAATCCAGATACTTCTAAACCCATTGCTGGAGAGAGTACAGAGTAACAGCCAGTATGACTAGAACATATTAAAAATTTGGAATTTTGTCTTCGTGGGAGAGATTCCTTCTCTAAGGCTCTTTTGTCATTCAAGCCTTCAGTAGCGACGTGCCCCTCAAATTTTCCTCTCCAGCTACAGTTATGTACCCCGAAGAGACAACGAGTAGTCAACAGCCAATCACTTAAGGGCCAGCTCAACTGTCAAGACTCTATCAACTCTTCCCGTGTTACCAGATTAGATCACCAGAAATCTACAGAGTCCAAGAAAATGTGCCTTCTACCAACATGGCTTCACACTGGGTCCCGGGATTTTGACTTGTTATGTAAGGACGTAGCTGTATGAAAAACCTTTTCATAAGACAGCCGTTATTAAATACAACTGTTACATAATACGCTGTCAACGACATTAAGATGCAGGAGTTCTTGGGTTATAGTGCTTTCAACTCTTTTTTTTTTTTTTTCTAATGAACTGGTATACACCTCGTCTTAAATAATGAAATCCATTTGACTCGGTACATTTCTCATTTTATCTTCTTTTTTTGTCTTTGCTGCAATGATAGCAATTATCCCTATCTTAATTTTTCTGGCACACATATTGTGCCCAACTGCTACTTGTGTTAATTCTTGTTTTAATGGTTCTTATAGACTTTTATTGTCTTTGAATGAGCCAAATCAAATCTATTTTGGATGTGGAGAGGTATAAATAACAGATAAAACTTGCCACACTTTCTTGTGTTGTCTTATGAAACCTGATGAAGGGTTCTTTTTTGAATAAGAGTATTTTTTACATCAGAAAAAAAAGCAAAAACATTACCTAGGAGTTTGGGTTAGGACGGGGTATCACAGCTGTGACAGACAGAGAGAAAGATTTCACACTGGGTTACTGGCAGGTTGATGTCCTGAAATAGCTTTGGAAATTTAAGTCACCTATCTAGTTATCTAACCCCATAGCTTCACCTGCAGTATTGAAACGTTTTATGTACACTTTCCAAACAAGTGACCTGTAATTCAGGTTTAGCAACACCCCAGCTGTAGAGGAGGAGACAGAAGCAGCAGACCTCAAGTCTCCAGGACCCCTCATCGTTATGACCTACCAACGACAGACCCTGTAAAGTAACGGTGGCCTGGGAGGGCTCTGACCCTTAGAATGAATCAAATCTTCTATTCGCCTCTGTTGATGGCTCTCCTGACCTGCATCCGGTCTGTAAACTATCCTCAAGATACTGTTCAAGGGCCTGGATCTCCTCAGGTATCGTATTAACTAAACACTTTCTTCAAAGTCTGAGAAATCTGTTACAGGGTTTCAACCCAGGAGTTAATAGCAAGAGATTTCGAAAGGCATCTGATGAACTTTATCTTTTCAAAATAAGCACAAACAAACCATGAATCTACACAGTAATCTTTTACAAGAACATTCTTTCTTACGGGTGAATTGAGAGCCAAGAGGGTAAACTTGAATAAGTGTACTTCCTTCTTTCAGAAAACCTCATGTATGAAAACCCATACTTACATCACAAAACCACGCTCCACTATACCAGAGGATTTCTGGAAATATTCCCACAAACCCATTTTTTTCTTAGCTTAAAGATTGATTCAGTTCTGGGGCATCTGGATGGCTCAGTCGGTTAAGCCTCTGACTTCGGCTCAGGTCATGATCTCACTGTGAGTTTGAGCCCTGCGTCGGGCTCTGTGCTGACAGCTCAGAGCCTGGAGCCTGCTTCGGATTCTGTGTCTCCTTCTCTCTCTTTACCCCTCCCCCGCTCGCACTCTGTCTCTGTCTCTCAAAAATAAATAAACATTAAAAAAAAAAAAAAGATCGACTCAGTTTACAAAAACTACCTTTCAGGACATTCATTACATCAAGTGCAGCAAGAAAAGTAAGAGGCAATCCTTTTGACTCACCCAATATAGTTAAATTAAAGTATTCAAGGACTTCTGTTGTATATAGGAAATTTCTTCGTAATTTCTTTCTTTCCTTTTTTTTTCCTTCCCCCAACCCCCTGGTCTATTTAATGTTTTTACTTTGCGTGTGTGTGTGTGTGTGTGTGTGTGTGTGTGTGTATTAGCAGTTTAGCATAGCTCATTTTCAAACGAAATCTTACATAAAACTACAATCTTTATGGCAGAGAAAACTCCACAGAACTCTAGAATTGTAGGAAACACAGTTGAAAAACCCTGTCTCCAAGTCATTCTTCAGTGTACTGCCAAGTCTCTAGAAGTCATCAGTTTGTATCTACTGGTAATTATATTTTCTGAAACACACAACAGGAAGCACTACATTTTCTCTGCAAACACAGGAATCAGGGTTTGTATCAGTCAGGGTTCACTTGCAGAGCCTGAACCAGCTCCGGCTAATTTAAGCAGAAACTGACTTATTGAATGGTTTGCACAACCACTGAACTGAATCTCCACTGTAGAGCTGGGACACCGCAGAACCCGTTTGACAATGAGGAAGCTTCCTGCCACCCTGGATGGCTGACTCCAAAGCCCCTGCTGCCTTGAGCAGTAAGCTGTTAATACCATCAGCGATTCAGGCCACACTTGAGCCCTAGGTACCAGAAAAAGGGGTGCCTTGCACTTTGATTCTAAACACTAGCTTTAGTGACTACACCCTGGGATAATGACAAATGATCCTAAAGAAAAGCCAAAAGCTTTCATGTGTGCCTTGGTCCCTACTGGTGGAACCCAGAGCACTGGATATTCCAGAATGAGTCTGCATTGCAGCACAGTAGAAGGGAGGAGTGGACAATGCCAGCCAGCCACCATACCCACCCACGCCTGTGTGCTTAGTTCCATGCTAGAGAAAATACTG
The DNA here is from genome assembly GCF_023721935.1 of Panthera uncia. Lineage (NCBI taxonomy): Eukaryota > Metazoa > Chordata > Mammalia > Carnivora > Felidae > Panthera > Panthera uncia. The sequence goes on along the minus strand of NC_064809.1, from coordinate 22,113,098 downwards.
TCCTTTGGTCGCACCCTTAAAAGATCAGGAGTGTGCCCCAGAACCAATTGACTTGCTACAAAACTCTCTTTGTAATTTTTTGTTTTTACATTACATCTCCATCATCATTGGTGCTCGGGACAACAAATTTCATACCTCTTTCACTTACTCTGTAGAGCAATACTTCTTTGCATTTGTCTGATATCGATTTCTCTTTTAACTATCCACAGGCTAAGCCTTCATGCTGAAACAGTAAAGTGCTCAAATATGAGTCTTATAGTCTCTGCCCCAACCCTTCTTGGCTTTCCACTTTGTAGACGGGGGTTGGTTTCCTCAACCCTTTGCTCTAACCTCCTACCTATTCTTGTGCACAGGAACAGAGATTCCGGCAACCATGAACCCTTCTCCCCCCCCCCCCCCCCCAATCACTCTCAGAGAATGATCACCTTCGCCGTTACCATTCTGGAATAAAAGAACAGACACAGAGATGCTCAGGAATTCACATGCACTGAGAAAATTCTCCCTCAATTAGTCTAAAATCCTCCCGAGCCGTTTAAAATCATTCTTGTTTGTTGAGGCTGAGTCTTTAAAAGGCAGTTTGTTACAGAAGTGGCAATGCCTCTGGCTGCCGGCTTGGCATGGGAGCTCTCTTTTCCACAGCTAACCATTCAGAATATGGTCAACAAAAGCATCTGGCTGCAGCGAGGAGGAAGTTGCTGCTACTGTTCTTATTTTCACGGGAGTTTTATTTTCAAATTCCTGAGGGCACACAGAAGGGTGGGAACATCTTGTGGCTACCCTTTCCCCAAAGCCGGCTGTGGAGCCTCTAGACATCAGCCCCTGCCCATGGTCGCATTCCAGACAGGCATTTATAAGACAACAATGATTAAAAGCAAATGGCTCAGTCGTTAAGGCCCAGACCTAGTATCAGCGGGACATTTTTTCACGGAAATTATTGCTAAAACCAAAACTCGACGGCAGAGCGGTTTTTACTTCATTTTGTGGACTTCCTTTCTCCTCAGCTTCTCTATTTTCACCAAAGAGAGAGGGAAGGAGAAATGGCATGAGTTCCACGGAGGAAGAGTACATCCGGGCTCTGGATGGGTAGAGCACGGCAGGGAAGTGAACCTACAGAGTTGGCCCATCGTTGCAACCTGACCATGTTATGGATCCGAGACCCTGAGCAGATGTCTCTATGTACCTTTCTGCTTTGTAGATCTCCAAGATCTACGTGCCTTCAGCATGGGAAAGGGCTCGTGGGTTTTGCTGTCATCGGGCCGTGCCTGCAGTCCCAGAGTCCCCTCCCCGATGGGAAGCCCGCATCCTGCGTGCAGGGAGAGTGCTGTGCAGACACCAGCGATGTCTAACTTCCCTGTGCTGAACAACGCCTCGTGCTCTCCCCGCCCTTGTCTCTCCTCCACGCCTTCTGAAAGCCTCTGTGACACACGACGTCCACCAAGCACCGTGCCCAGCCCCCCTGGGCTCCTCTCATCCCTTGAATATGCTAAAGTAATGGAAAGGAGGAATTAGTCGGGTGGAAAAATGATTAAGCAGGCAAGTTTATCTCCAGGCACAGGCTGCCTGAAGTGAGAGCAGGTTTCGTGCCCTCCAGGGAGCGAGAGTGGTTTGAGGATTCTGCGTGCTCCTGGCCCCCCCTCTCAAGGAGCCCAGGTCTCCTCCTGGTGCTGCCTGAGCTGGGGGAAGCCTCCTCTCCAGTGATTCCTTGTCCAGGTGCAGAAGCTTGGCCTCCACAGACAGGTCCTGGAGGTGCACATGGTGCAGCCCCTTGGGTGAGGAGACAGAAGCACTATCCTTGGGTGCAAAATTTAAGGGGCCTCCTCAAAGTCAGCAATCAGGATAAACAATATTTTCATGTGAAATTTTTAAAAACCAAAATCAGTGCAAAAATCCTTATGGACAAACTATGGCAATTTTAAATAAAGACAGGATCGCCAGGGCTCCGGGAGAGATCTGAAAATTCTGCAGAGGCATATAAAGTGACAGTGCACAGGTTCCCAAAGTTAACCGGGGCTTCCAAATGGCACCGGCGCTGGGTCTGCCGGAGGCTGCGGCTGGGTCCCCCATCCGTGGAGTCATCGCCACGTTCCTCCGCCACCAAGTGCTAGAGGCCACCCACTGCTCCTGGTCCTGGGCTTTCTGGGGGGCCCGCTCTTCCCGGAGCCTGTGTGTGCATATTAAATAAAGCCAGGCACACTAGGGATTTTCCCGAACACAAGGCTGAGCAAGGCCCCCGGCAGGGAGATTGTGTTTAGACTCTCCCTGACTCACACTTTCCTGTTTATTTCCCATCCTGGCTCAACTGAATGACGCCACAAGGCCAGGTGCGGCTAGGAGGACATTCCCAAATTGGCCACCAAGAGGCGGCCAAGGGCAGAGCCAACGCCTCTGGCCTTGCGCCAGCCTCCTTTCTGGAACCATGGCTCCCCTTGCTTGCTTGGGCCAACTTCTCATTGCTCTCCTCTCTGCTCACTGTATTCCTTTGTTTCTGCCCGAGAGTTGTAAAGCTCACAGGCCAAAAAGTGCCTTGTGGAGCTGGAAGAATAAACACCTTGGATACATTTTTTAATCTGCCGTGACTCCGCACGCGCCAGAACGTCAGAGCAAGGTGTGCTCAGGAAAACCGAGCCCCTTGCAGAGAAGCACGGCCACCTCACGAGAAAACACCAGCCACCCTCAGCCGTTCGTAGGGCAAGGCAGCTCCTGGTCCCTGCAGCTTCTCTGCCCCCACTTGCTTCCTGAACACCGCCAGGATCTACCTGCACTCCCAGCTGTGCCTGGCTGCTGGAGGAAAGTCCTGCCAGCCAGACAAAGGATGCACTGTCCAGCAGGCTCAGTGTTCCCCAGGTATGGAGGAAGGCGCACAGGCATTTCTTCTTATCTTCACTTTATTTTGCAAAGCACAGGCTACCTTTACAGAGACCTGAACCTCACTCATTTCCTGCAAAGCACAAAAGCGAAATCCCCCCTCCCCGATGGGCATAAACTCGGTGGGGGTAAAGCACGGAGCGCTGTCATCCAGACTGGAGCACCCTAGCCGCGTGCTGGTGTGGAAGCCTGTGTCGTCTGGACACTGTCCGGGCCCAGGGTCCCCCTATGTGGCCCATTCCTTCATCTATATGTGAGGTTGATAGGAAATGGAGGCCTGTTTCTGCTGTCTAACTATGGGACCTCAAAAAAAAAAAAACAAACCAAGAAAAGAAAAAACAGATGTTTTGTAATTTTCTTCTGTAATTTGTAAAATTACAAATACAATTTGTAAAAATAAAACCTGCGTTATTAACCTAAGATGAACTATACACAATTTAATGTAAAAAAGTAGCATTGATAATGCAAATAATAATAGTTCGGTGTCTTTTAAAGGACAGCCAGTACAATGTCTGAAACCAGTTTTCTCATCTTCTGCAACCAAGGGAACAAAATCGAGATTCCTCCTCACAGCTTTCTGCTCTTTTCTCCTTCAAGCAAGGTATTTGCTAGGTTTTATGTGGCATAATTTAGCTATTTTCTGCAGGGTCCAGCCCTACAGCCGTTTGTGGGTTGATTCTGTCCCTGTCCGCTCTTACCCCATGACCTCATCTATCTGCAAAAACAAGTACTGACCTGGAACCTTAAAATGGCAGGTTAAGCTTATGAAATGGGCAGAGAGGTCTAAATCCTTATGGCCTGTACATTTTGTTAAAGGGCCCAAAACTTCTTCTAAAGCAAAGCAAGATAGAAAGTGAATTTCCAATCTAAAGAAGCAAATGATCGTTGGTAAAGGCAGAACAATAGAATCCTTCTGCTTTCCCTAAAAGCTTGTTGAAAGGAAAAGCGATACCAAACACACGCCCCCTGTGCTGGAGGGAAAAACAGCCCTGTGTTTACGGCTGTCACTAACAGTCACGGGGCCTAGCCCGAGTTTGGACGTGCTGTTTCTTCAGCTTGATGCAAAATTAGTGAAGTTCCCTAGGACTTGTGTTATGACAAAACGAGATCTAATTAATATTTGGATGCAAGGATGTTGCTCAGAAGCATAAAAATACATACGTGCAGTGATAAAAAGGCATCAGAAACTGCCCACTGAGGCTTACCCAGAGATCTTTCTTTCGTCTGGTTGGTTGACCTCACCACCGGGAGACTCGCTCGAGTTCGGCTGCCTCTGGAAAAAGGACTTGGAACTTCTCCCTCAGACATGGCTTCCAAAGAATCACCAGACGTCTCTGATAAATGCTCGACAGGGTCGCCCAGATTGGGAGGTTGAGGACTGTGAGACAGTTTGGGGCTTCTTGTCTGCAAAAGGCAGTTGAGAGAAAGTAGGAAAATAAATGACTATTAATTATGCTGAAAATATTTGCAATGACATCAAGGTCTGCCGATCCTGGGAAACAATATGGTAGGAAAAAACTCCATAGAAGGACTGGACACAGAAAACTGAAAACCCAGTGGGTCAAAGTACCAGTTGTGAAAGTTACTGGAAAAAAAAAAAAAAAAACAAAACTGCCCCCAAGTATCCCATTAAGATTTTTATCACTGCTCATCTGTACAGATGCCACCTTGGGCAAGGAGCTGCAGACAAGCCACATCATGGGAAAGAATGATAGCAAATCAATTCCTTTGGCCAAATTCTAAGAGTTGTTATGACAACAGATGGGATTGTGCGTGTTTAAATATGCCTCAATGGATGATGCACTCACCCCACAGTAAACCGAACACAGCCAGTCTTTCAAAGTCTTACAGCAAGACTGTTTCCAAAATCAGTAAACTCAGATTGTGAGGGAGATATTTATATCACAGTTGAATTTCTTCTTTTGAGGCCCAAATCCCATAGGTAAGATTGTGTCTACCTTTGGTTATTACTGACCTTGCCAATCAGCAGAAAGTGTTTATAACAACCTACACACACACTCGACACATAATTGCATTTTTAGTTATCTATACCACAATGCAGGAAATTTAATGTGGAAAATGCCCATAACCTATTAGTCAATAACATTCCTTGAACATGGACTACTGGCTGAGCATTGTGGGAGATGCAGAAAAGAAGAGACAACATGTTGCCTAGGGTCAAAACGTTCGAGAACTGATTGGTACAATTAGTGAAGGGCAAAAGGTAACACAAGACAGTGTGTAACCAAGCATCGACTATGAACTATGTGGTACATCCAGTCACCTTTCCGACAGACATATATCGAGTACCCACCATGCTCCAGGCACTGTGCTCGGTACTGGGCCAGAATGATGCACAAAACCCACATGCCCCTGCCCTCATGGTGTTTACAGTCTAGTCAGCGGACCAACACCGAAGGCAAATTCAAGGTGCGGTGAGACTCTGCTGTTTTGAGAACTGTGTTCTCAAAACAGAGGGAAGCTGTGGGGCGCCTGGGTGACTCAGTCGGTTAAGCGTCCGACTTCAGCTCAGGTCATAATCTCACAGTCCATGGGTTCGAGCCCGGTGTCAGGTTCTGTGCTGATAGCTCAGAGCCTGGAGCCTGTTTCAGATTCTGTGTTTCTCTCTCTCTCTCTCTCTCTCTCTCTCTCTCTGCCCCTCCCCCGCTTGTGCTCTCTCTCTGTCAAAAATAAACATTAAAAAAAAAAAAAAGAGGAAAGAGGTAAGCTGGGAGGAGGGGGTAAACCGGAGGGTAGGGATAAAGAGAGGGAGAGGCATTCCAGGTGGAGGGGACAGCAAGTGCAAAGTCCCCGACGCAGAAGGAGGTGACAAGCCCTGGAGGCTTGCTGGGGCAGGTGTCCAGCAGAGATCAGATCGCAGAGCCTCAGAGTCAAGGTGAGGGTGCTCATTCGGATTCTAAGATACCAGAACTCCACAGAGGAATTTTAGGCAGGCCAAGAGGCCAGGGGGCCAGGATCAGATACATTTTTTTTTGAAGATCACTGGAGCTATTGTGTGGAGGTCAGAGAAAGGGAGTCAGCAAAAGTAGGGGATTAGGCTGAATAAACGCATCTCCGCTTTCCCCTCTCGCACTGCCCATCGTGACCAGCATCGCATGATTCCAGGCACCTTCTGGAAGGCAAACTGATCAGAATTAATCAAGTAGGTGAGTTTTCTCTTACTCAGATACCAAAGGTGCTGAGGGGCTGGTGGCAGGCTACAGGCAGTCCACAGCAGCTAGTTTTGGGGTTTACTTGCATTCTTGAATTTCCTTTAAGACTTCCCAAGGCTGCCACTGCATTTTGAAGTTAAGCACCGAGACACTTAACTCTCTAGGCAGGAGCAACTTCGTGGGTGGACACCCTATGCCCCACACAGGACCCCACACTTAATAGGGTTCCATGCTTGGTTTATTGTTCTGCTGTGGCTGTCTTGAAACTCTTAGTGATTTTTGGAACAAGGTACGGTGAAAATTATCTAGCCAGATACACCAGGGAACCCTGTGAGGGTAGAACGATCGGTTTCTTTCCCCTCTTTCTTGCTAAAAGTACAAGGAGACCCCTCTTGGCAGGGGCACTCTTGCAGTATCTACACGCTCGCTCCTTGCTACACCTCTCAGGACCTTTCCACAGAGGAAAACTGGAAACGGGAAGATCAGCACACTCCCTGAAGTGTGGAATGTGGCTTCCGGGAGAGGATCAACCTGGGTGTTCCACAGGAAACTCTCAGCGCAGATTACTTGCCAGAAAGGACAGCCATTAACAGTGAAATTGTCTCTTTGGGTTAATTCTTGTGCGCAAGCCCCCAAAGTGGTTTATTCCTAGATTTATTTTCCATAAAGTCTGCTTCTGTAATAAAGATTGGGATCTGGCTTTGGCACCCTGTGAGAATATTACTGGACTAGAAAAATCCTCCTTAAATCACTGTGTGGCTCACCAAGGTCTAGATACATTCGTAGGGTCTCCAAAGAAGTAGTTACCTGGCTGCTACACTCAGCAGAATATGAAGGTAAGATGTCCTCACTGTGACTTAAAAAAAAAAAAAAAAAAAAAGACTACACATTCGATTTAGCAAAATAGCCAAGAAATAATATTACTTGAAGCAACGTGGCCACGTCGATGACCTCTGCCGTGTGGTCATCTCTGCAACCCACGGCAGCTACGGTCCAGTTGATGAGTTGTCATTTTCCATTGCAAAAAGGAATAATCCTTGAAGAAAATCAGAATCAAATTTCTATTTCTTGTACAGGGTCATCGTGGTGGTAGTGTGCATAAAAATAGAAATATAAGGGGTAATCTTTTTTTTTTAACTTCCTGTACACAGCTACTTAGTTCCAAATATAAATTTCCTCTCTTTTTTCTGTGCCATTCATTTTCCCACTGCAAACTATCACTGCATATTAGCAATCTCCTCACAGGGTACCCCCTCCCAGATGCCAGCTCGCTGCTGAGACATCATTTAGTGCAGAGAAAAGACAATGGAAATTGCTGACACTAACTAGTGTCAGATACTCTGTGATTGGATATACGAAAAAAGAAAAGTCAAAAAGCATTCGGAACAGGGTCTCTGTATGCAACACAGGGCTAGGCTCCCGGGGTTAGAAGCACTGCTTTCTGGTTCTTGAGATCATAAGGCATTTAAGGGATATTTTGGGGCCAAGGATAATATATACATAACAGCTGGGCAAGAAGAACTAACTGTGAGTGCAGAAAGGGTTTGGGGGAGTAGCTGTTGACACCCAAGGGTGGGTCAGGAGAGGAGGAAGAACGTGGGTGAACATGGTAAGAGACGCCCTGAGTGGAGTCACGCACCTGCACCCGTGTCCTCAGGTCTTTAGGCACTCGGGGACACACAGGAGAAGGTGGGACAAGTGCTGGCCCCTTAAGGGACTTGTTCCCCTGGGCGCACGCTGAGGCATGATGTCGCTCTGTTGTCTCAACTGAACTAACAGATACATCGTCCAAAGCAGTGCAGTGCCAAGCTGTATCCTTCCCTAGGCAACCCCGGGGCAGGATTTTGCCTCCTGCTAACCTCTTTGGTAACACTGAACACATGGAGAAGTTTCACTTTTGTTATTTGACTTGATGCTCAGCAATCTTTGAAAGAGTTCCTGCCCCCAAACGATGTCCCTGTTCTCTGAGGAATTCTTCCCTGCCCACGTGGATAAGCACCTGAAGCCCCATGTCCCATACTTAGGATGGACAGACATTGCAGCTACCTGGGGACAGTCCTGCTTTTGCCTGTTGTCCCAGTGTGATTATTAGTAGAAATGCCCTTTCACTCTCAAGCATGTACTGGCATGAGCAATTAAGTGTAGAGTCACCCATTCCCAGCCAGTCTCAGCTCATTGGACCAAGTAGTAGCCACCTGACTTGGGCTGGACCAATCATATTCTCTCCCTTAAACATGGAGACCTGGGACACAGGAGCTATTTCATTAGTGCCTCATGAGAATTTGAAATGTGAGGCCATATGAACTCATGGCTGAAATCGACAGGGAATATGAAACAGGGAGAGTGCAGAGAAAGGATGAGGCAGATCTGTTCAAGAAAACAGACAAGAGATGTTCGTGACCTGAAAGACAGACAGCATCTATCTGGGCCACTGGGCATCTCGGTTTCTGATTCCAGCACATTGTGGGGGGCCTTTCCCATGAATTCCTTCCAATTATTTCCATTTTGGTTCTTAAACTAGTTTGAGATGACTTTCTGCCTTGCAACAAGCCATCACTTGACAAAGACCAATTCTAACAGCTCCCCTGCCTGGGCTGTTAACGATGCTAGCGTGTTTCCAATATTAGCAATAAGACACGGAGAAAGCTAAACTCTTCAGAGTTTGGTTCCCATTATTTTGTAGTTCATAGAGTCAACTCTCTTTAAAAACTCTTTTTAAAAAATCTCTTTAAAAAGCATGATGTAGGGTTACTAAGATGTTACTTTGCAAAGGCACCCAAATATATCTTATTGAAATTTTCACTGCGTATGCTATTATAATTATACGAGAAAGGAGAGGTTCAGTAACAAAAAAGGGGGGGCAGGATGCTCACACGCTTTCAGATTTGGCCTGATAAAGAAGTCTTTACGTTGGGAGTTATTCCCATTTGGCTCAGGCGAAGTCTCCATCAGGCATCGTCTATAGCATGGCATTTGGAGTCTCTGCCCTAAGCTCCTGAGTGAGAGCTGACCCTCACTGGGGAAGACGCGTGGAGCAGTGGATGGTGGAAATGTTATGTGAGCCATATGAGCAGGACTCAAGGGTTTGGAAGGTTGCATTTCCCTCCCTGCTTCATGGAGACCCATGATACCAACCATCCTCCCCTGTTTCCATCACAGCCTTCTAAACGTTTACCCCAAAGCACCAGCTGACCTCAAACGTACAAACCCAAATGGGAAGTCCTTTGGGGTCATGCACAAAGGGATGGTTTGTGTAAACCCGGCCACCTGAACTCCATTTAGCCTTTCTAGTCTTCCCTTCTTCAAAGAGGGCTTTCTATCACCAAGAGATGCTGGGGTGACAGGCTTCACGCAGATTCCCCCCTTTGCTTCATCTGCAACATGCACAGAATGGTCCTCTAGAAAACGGTGACGGGAGCGAGCAGGGACTAACAAATTGATGCCTGCTTCACTGTGATCGACACACGGTAATCTCATTAAACCCTCACTGCTTCATGATACTGGTTACCGCTGAGAAAACAAATCATTTACACAACTTGCCTGAAATACTAGCAAGTGAAGCAACTGGGACCAAGTCTGTAAGATTCCAGAGCTGGCGGTCAGTGGTAAAGTCATTTAACCAGGAGTCTGGAGACGCTGGCTCTAGTTCAGCTCCTACCAAAAAGTGGGTGGTATTTAGCCTAACTAAGTCATAGTTTCTCATCTGTAAGACCAGAGGCTGAACTAGTTGGTAGTGAGTCCTTTCAGGAGTAAAATCTCGTAACTTAGGGGTGCCTGGGTGGCTCAGTCGGTTAAGCATCTGACTTCGGCTCAGGTCATGATCTTCCTGGTTCCTGAGTTCGAGCCCCGCATTGGGCTCTGTGCTGATGGCTCAGAGCTGGAGCCTGCTTCGGATTCTGTGTCTCCCTCTCTCTCTGCCCCTGTCCCGCTCATGCTCTCTCTCTCTCTCTCACTCTCTCTCTCAAAAAAAAACAAAAAACAAAAAACAAAAAACACCACACACACACACTTAAAATTTCCTAACTTAGACATACACACTACACAAAGAAGCAAAAACCTTGTCATTCAGACTTTCGTTTACTAAGATTTCCTTCAAATTATTTACCTGATTGCACTTGCTTGATAGAAATGTGCGGCTTAGCTAGCACTAGGATTTAGGTTTCCACACTTTCCTCCCCAAGTGCATGCAACATGGTTGCACAGCATTAATTTTTAAAAGACTGCCACACTTGCACTTTATCATCATGAACAAATATTTGCCGAAATGTTCACCAGGAGCATTATGCTGTACGAGGAGATCAAATTTATTCTTATTCTTCGCACTGCTGTTGTATTTGGAGACCAAAGCCAAAGAGAAAGGCAAGTTTAAGCTAGAGGCTTTGATGATGGGTTTCCATTCCCATTTCTCGGACCCCCTGGAAGTCAAAGTTGAAATGCCGAGATCCAGAAAAGGAAACCTGCAAATGTAGCTTTGTATAATATGTTCACCTTCAGGAGCGGTGAGGCGTCTGGTCAGCCAGGTGACTCACGTTACTTCAAATTATGTCATATTTTGAAAACCAAACTCAACGTTGCCTTCCTGAAGTTTTACATCATCCTAATTAGTGCCCAGTTTCCACAGAGAATTCAGAATATGACATTTCAAACGTATTTGGAATAATTCATTATGCTAATAGAGTTGACTTTGGATAAAATAGGTTTCAACTGTGCAACTCCACTCATACCTGGATTTTTTGGTATACTGTAAGTATATTTTCTTTTCCTTACGATGTCCTCAGTACCATTTTCTTTTCTCTAGCTTACTGTATTGTAAGATTACAGAATATAACACATATAATATACAAAATATGGGTTCACTGTTTACGTTAACGGCAAGGCGTCCAGTCAATAGTAAGCTATTAGTGATTGTTCTGGGGGAGTCAGAAGTTATACACACAGCTTTGACTGCGTGGGGGGTCGGCTCCCCAACCCCTGCGTTGTTCGAGGATCAGCAGGACTCATTAACTGACTTGGTTAATTTGATCACGACATTCAGACACTTTAATCTCTTTAATTCTTGTACTTGGGGAGCTTTTGATTCAAACCTAGTTAAAATTCTGACTTGAGTTGAAGAGAACTTTCTGGCTTTTAAGTACTCTTGTGAAAGATTCAAGGTGCAAACTATTAGAAGTTAACAACAATGGATCATCCCCAGACTTTCGTTTTCTCTCTCATCCTTACTCCATGTTCCTCTGGCTTCCGGAGAATTAACGAGCTGTCGCTAAGGAAAGTTTAAGTTTCTCTACTTACAGAGTCCTTTCTACAAACCATAGCACAATCACTTGCCTTCCTTCTTTGCCTCTCCTTGTTTACAAATGACTTTATTTTTAAAAAAATTTTAATAAGTGTATTTATTTATTTTTCAGAGAGAGAGAGAGAGAGAGAAAGAGAGAGAGAACAAGAGGGAGAGGGAGAGGGGCAGAGAGAAGGACAAACAGAATCCCAAGCGGGGATGCAGGGCTCGAGCTTACAAACTGTGAGATCATAACCTGAGCCGAGATCAAAAGTCAGACATTTAACTGACTGCGCCACCTAGGTGCCCCCCCCGAATTCTTTTATTTAATATCTACATCCAATGGGGAGGCCCGAACCCATGACCCTGAGATCAAGAGTCACATGCTTCACTGACTGAACCAGCCGGGAGCCCCTCCTTGTTTCCAAATTCTAAGGCGTCTGCTGGGCTTGGAACCGGGGATGGGAAGAACGGCAAGAGCTTGCCGAGGACACCTGGCTCCCATCCTGCCTCCATCCTTACGGAAACCCACCCCAGATGGCTGTTATCTGCATCGGCCGACATGGGCTCCCTTCAGGTGGCCCGGCTGCTGCCGTCAGGTAAGCCTGGGACCCACGGCCAGGCGCGTGTTGGAAGCAGCAGGCCCTGGTCTCCGCAAGGCTCTTTGGCTACTTCCCACAACTTCTGCGGCTGAGGGCCAGAAAAACAAAACCCAAGCCGCTGTCTCCTCAAGGGCCATTCTTCTGCTGATGGCCAGGCTGGGGAATAGACAGAGGACATCCAGCGTTCTAGAACATGTCAGGTGGATGTGAGAACTATAATACACACGTAAGACAGAATTGCTTGGTTTTATAACAATTATGAAAGTTTTGGGTGGGTCTGGTGCCAAAGACTTAGAGGAGAAGAAATCAGCTTTTATTTTGTTTTTGTTTTTGTTTTTAATTTTTTTAATGTTTATTTATTTCTGAGACAGAGAGAGACAGAGCATGAGTAGGGGAGGGGCAGAGAGAGAGGGAGACACAGAATCCGAAGCAGGCTCCAGGCTCTGAGCAGTCAGCACAGAGCCCGACGCGGGGCTCGAACTCACAGACCGCGAGATCATGACCCGGGCTGAAGTCGGACGCGTAACCGACTGAGCCACCCAGGCGCCCCAATCAGCTTTTATTTTTAATAGAAAACGTGAGTGCAAGCACTAAAGGGTCCTGCTGTCGGTGTAAACACACACACAACTGACTGTTTAGTGCATATCCGCGTGCCATGAGAGCAGCTCGGGGACACGTGCCAGCTTTCCAGTCAACCAGGAACTTCTGGGCCTTGAGACCGGAAGGGCATATCTGCACAAGCCCCCCTTTGACGCCAACTTGCAACCGTGCACACCTGAGATTCTTAGAGGTCCCTTCTGTCTGAAGTTTAGCTCTGAAAATCAGTATTTCCCTTCCTCAGCTTGGACCGAGGGGACCCGTTTTCTCTGGGATTTATTTTGATGAGTTACCCCTGATAAACTCAGCTTATGCCCTGTTTCTTCAAGGGTAATATTTCAACCCCTTCCCCCTTCTTTCCACCAAAAGGGTACCCAGACATTTTTCATGATTTTCACCTGTGAAAACAGAAAGATGTTTGGTCTGGAGTAAAATCAGACGACTCAGCAGTTGGGCAAAGCACGTCTCCACATTTTCCTTCGCCGTGTGTGTTACTTCGTTATCAGATCAGAAAGATGAAAAGGGCAGTGACGCCAAGGAGTCACTGGCCATTGCCTCCCTGTCTAGAGCCGGCCACAGGCATCCACTCAGCGAGGCAGGCACGGCACTGAGCCACGTGAGCCACGCGGGACCCCTCTGCCACCCACCTCTCCCCCTGCAAAGCCCCCTCTACAGATGCCGAGAAACCAATGACAAGGACAGCCGGTGTCGAAAAGGATGCTTCCTCATTATTTATAGAAGCACCACACTACACAGATCCTCTCTTTCAAGTTATTTCTGTGTCACATGAATCTTTTGAGGTATTACTTCTCTTGTCCTCTCAGTTGTCAGCAACAAACAAAAAAAAAATTATGGAACATCTACTCCTGTCGCTTATTTCCTGAAAAAAATTGCCAAGCCTTTGCGTTCTAAGGTCTTCCCAGGGGGAGGTCTATTAACATTGTCTTTATGCTACAGAAGCCAACAGGAAGACCTTCTCCCTAGATTGGACTTAGGAGGTGAAGGCGTTTGGAAAATAAATATGGTGGTGTCTCCCACCCTCCACTGGGTGAGGAGGAAGGTTGCCAATTGGGCAGGAAAAGGGGGGATGAATGACTATCCAGGACCAGCTGGAGCATGCTAGTTTTATTGGTGGTGGTGGTGGCCGCCATGGTGTTCTTCAAATTATGAAGATCTGGATTCCATTTACGAGGAGTGTCCCCACTGGGGAAGACGGATGTAGGGCATGCTTACAGTGTTGGAAACTGGTTCCAAGCTTACCCAGTTTTATGGGACTAGATGCATTCCTTAGGACTGATTTATGACCCCGAGTGATAAGAATAAATTTCTCAATAATTGCTGAAGTCACACCAGATGAGTTTGATTTGCAAAAATTAGAAAGGTGATACTTTCTGTACTAGTCAGGGAGTGAATCTGTATATGTTACATCTATAATAGAATAAATAAACCTAGAGTAACATAGAAGGCTGACTAACAAAAGTATCATGGAACCAAACAATGGAATATTACACAGTCATCATCAGGGTCTTTGAAGGATTTTTTTTTTCAACTATAACTTCAGAAATGGAAGCAATACCCCCCAAATATTAGCATTGGTTTTCTCTATAGGGTAGTATTCTGAGTAACATACTTTCCTCCTTATTTGTCCCAAATGAGAATAAATTCCTTCTGCAAATCAGAGATTTACAGAATGAGCATGATATTTTTAAAAAATTTTAATGTTTATTTTTGAGAGAGAGACAGAGTATGAGCGGGAGAGGGGTAGAGAGAGAGTGGGGGGACACAGAATCCGAAGCAGGCTCCAGGCTCTGAGCTGTCAGCACAGAGCCTGATGCGGGGCTCAGACCTGTGAACTGTGAGATCAGACCTGAGCCGACGTCGGACACTTAACCGACTGAGCCACCCAGACGCCCCTAAGCATGATATTTTTAAAGAGCAGATCAGGGGAAGGGAAGACTGTCTCACAAAACATTTAGAAGCCAGAAAGATTCTTGTCTATGGTGACCTGAAGATACTCAAACCCACGCCTGTCTTCTCATGTGTAATCCTTACGATTAGATTCCAGGTAAAAGGACTCATCCTTAAAATGGCCCCTGACATGAGGACTCAAATGCATGGGGAAAACACAGGAACGAAGAAGACACATTTTCATTTTCATGCCATGCAAAATTCTGCAGGAATCCAGAATTGGGTGGACGTCCACGTCCAAAAAAGATTACAGCTAAGAAAGAAGAGCCAAAAGCCATCCGTTATTTTTTGGACTTGCGGATAATGCACTTTACCTTTTAAGGAGACATGATTCTTGCATCCGTAGTTCTTTTTCTCCCCCCTCCCATCTGCAGTTCTGCCTCCATTACTATAACTTAACTTTAGGACTCTTAAAAAAAATTTTTTTTTAATTTTTTTGTTAACATTTATTTATTTTTGAGACAGAGAGAGAGAGCATGAACAGGGGAGGGTCAGAGGAAGAGGGAGACATAGAATCTGAAACAGGCTCCAGGCTCTGAGCTGTCAGCACAGAGCCTGACGCGGGGCTCGAACCCACGGAATGTGAGATCGTGACCTGAGCCGCAGCCGGATGCTTAACCGACTGAGCCACCCAGGCGCCCCAAGGGCTCTTAAAATTTGACTCCAGGTAAATTGGGAACTTTAGCAATTTTTCTTTTTTACAGTCTGTTGAATATTTTCTATGTTTCAACCCCTTCGTAGTATGTAGATGATATGATTCTCAATTTTTCCCTTTGCGAGGCTTGTGCCTAAAGGAGCAGATGCGCCCTGGGCCCCTCCCCAGGTCAGCTTGCAGGGCGGCCTCTCCCACTTTCAGGATTAGATGCCAACCCGCCACCTGCCCGCCTGGTGTCCTACCTGTAATAGGACACAGGCCTCGCTTCTGAAACAGCACCTTGAACCGGCTGTTCTCCGACTTCCCTCCCAAGCCGCAATGAGACAAAGACTTTGGAAAGAAGATAAGGCCTAGCTTGACTCCCTCTGTCTTTTAGCATTCTTCCACGGGGTTACCAAGTTATACCATCAGCGAGTTCCAAATCTGGATCTCGTTAACTCAGATCCCCTCCCCCCCCTCAGACACACACTCCTGCAGTTAGTTCTCTTTAGTGTTGTGTTTTCCTCTTGAAGGAGTTGATACACACGAAAAGGCCAGGCGAGGAACACGCTGTTTCTTCGTGCACCCTGTCTGTTATGGGGATGGATGTCCCTTTTCAGAAGGCAAGAGCAAAACAATGGCACTTGTGGAGTGTAACACAAGGAAAACGACTTCCCCTCGTGAAGCAGTTAATAAGTGTTCCTCTGTGCTATAACGGGAAGTATGTAGAATGTATGTAAAATGTCGAATCTATCAGAAAGGCTGACCCTGAAGTTAATGGTCAAGCCAATCACAGTTAGCTATAGTCCTAAATTTGTCTCCACCTCCTCTGAGATTTTGCCTTCAGATTTTTTAGTTTATCCACGTGAGTGGATGTCTCTTGACTGCAAGCTGCCTGGAATCAATCACTCATTATTTCTCTCTCTCTCTCTCTCTCTCTCTCTCTCTCTCTTTCCCCTCCTGTATTTTGAAACAAGAAGATGTGCATTATAAACAAGTAAGTGTCACAGGCTTGGGCTCCCACTGTCCTCACTGGGAGAAGTCTGAGCAAAGCAGGGACAGATGCCTTTACAATTCAGAGAGCTAGCAATGCACTTCAAAGGTTTCAGGATAAAAGGTGTCTGAGTGAGGGCTGCTGTTATTATGGGTGATGAAAAGCAAGGGCCTGCCAGGGGGCTTTGAAATTTCAAGTCAAATACAACCAGCCTAACAAGGAATGCTAAATATGCCCTGTAGAAGGCCTCCTAACAAAGCCATTTGTGAATTCATCCTCACGGCCCAGGCTGCAGTCCTTTCTGGAGAGGACGTGGGGCCCCCTAGAGCTGAACCACATTGTAGTGAAACGAGAGGCTTTCCTTGTGAGCAGAGGCCCCTCCTTTGACTTACTTATCCTGGGAGATCTGAAGGTGTCCCCAGTCCCCCTGCAGTGAGGAAGGCCACAGGGAGCTGGGCCAGGCGGGACACTGGGGTATTGGAGGCGGCCATGCCTTCCGTGCTTGTGGCCAGACCCTCTTCAGACTTCTTGAAAGTAGGATCTGCTGATACTTTCCAACTCAAACACACACACCCATCACCACCACCAGCCACCCTCCCAATGTCACTGGAATGTTTTTCAAATGCAAAAATAAATGTGAAAGTTCTGACAATTTCAGGGTAAAGGTTCTTTTCCCCTCTAGAGCCACTATAAGAAAGAACATCAGGGTCTGGGAACACGGAGGACAAGATTTAGAATGAAAGCACTTTCCTCTTTACCACACGGTTCTTACAGAATGCAGATTCCAATCTGGCCGTGCACTGGCAATGTGACCCCAGGTGAAGGCTCTCTGGAACCTTCATTCTCACTTCTACAAAATAATCAAAATATCTACTTGATATAGATGTGGTGAGGAGTCACCGAAAAAAATGCTCAGGAAGTTGTCAACTATAAATGATAGAAAGCATCTAGCTACCCTTGTGGAGAGCTGCTCTCTTGAGGGCGGTTCTAGATGGCTGGGCTCCCAGCTATCCAGTGGGGGTCCCTCGGCTTGGGGGGTCCTATGTGAGAGAAGAGAATACAACCACCCTCTCTCTGTGTCCACCCCACCTGACATGAGTAAATGGTTACTTCCAATTTCAAACCAGAGGACGTGACATCTTCCGAGGCTGAGCGTTACTCCTTTAACCAAAAAGGAGGAAGAATATCAATTTCCAACCTTATTACATCCCGTTCCTCCAAAATACACCACTGTCATTGTAACTTGTGTATAAATGCTTTTCAAAAAATAATCCCTCAAAACGACTTCCAAATATCCCATTACTGGTTGATATATCCAAAAAAAAAAAAAAAAAGTCAGTGCTGAGAATTTCTTCCAAGCATAAGGAAAGACAGCAGTGCAGGGACCCCAAACACTGCACAATTTATGATGGAGAATCCCACATTATGAAGCTAAATCTCTATTCTGCAAGAAGACAGGAACAGTTAAAATGGCGGCAGATTTTAAATTGTAGGGAGAAGCCATGCGTGACATTTTTCTCCTTTCCTGCCCTCCTGTTCAGCGCATGACACGTGTGCAAGGAAATAATTAAGCTCCATTTTAAATGAATTATAGAAATTACAGAATTATAGAAACGTGAAATTACAGAAACATGAAAATGATTAAGCAGCATGGGAAAAAATTAGAGGTAAACACCCCATCGTAAGTGAGACCGTGGGGGGAGGGGCGATGATTCTCTGTAGCAAGTCTGGCCGAACTTTTACTTGAATGTCCCCTTGGGGACAAACTTTCCAGTTTGAGCTTGTTACCCCCCAAAAAGACCAGTGAGACCAGTTATTAAAAAAGGAAAGGCAGGGGCCCCTGGGTGGCTCCGTGGGCTAAGGGCTTGACTCTTGGTTTGGGCTCAGGTCTCCACGTCGAGGTTCGTGAGCCCGAGCCCCGAGTCTGGCTCTGCACTGACAAGGTGGAGTCTGCTTGGGATTCTCTCTCTCCCGCTCTCTCTGCCCCTCCCTGGGTTGCGCACACGTGCTCTCTCTCTCTCTCAAAAATAAATAAACTTTAAAAATAAAAAAAATAAAAGGAAAGGAAAGGGAAAGAGGTCAGTGTGGTCACTGAAGACTGACCAATGGGAAAGAGACCACCTCTGTACAAAGGCCAGTCTGCCGGGGGCTTCCTAAACCTCACGGTTCAAGCCCTCATGGTAAAGAGCAAACACTTCTGGCCTGCACATGCTCAGGAGACGAGAAAGAAATAGGCCACGCGTCTGGAGGGACACAAAGGACGTGGGTGGCAATGTGAGAGAGGTCTGTGGGCACAGCGCCCAGCACCCAGCCAGGTATCCAAGAGCTGGAAACTCTCCCCACCCTTTCCAATTTTCATGTTCCAAACTGCCCCGTTTGGACACAGAGGGCACCGAGGACTGTGGGTAAATAAGTAACATGCTGAACACCGACTCTGGGGCCAGACGGCCTGGGGTCCAACGCCAACCCCATTACTTATCACGACTATGTGGTCTTGGTCAAGTAATGTAACGTCTCTGTGCCTCGGTTTCCCCATTTGTAAAACGAGGACCACAGTACATCCACCCCATGGGTTGCTGTGAGAAACTAATACTTTTAAAGCACTTAGAAGGGTGGCTGGCCCAGAGTAAGTCCTGTATTCATGTGTCTGTTGCTCTCACGTCTTGTTATTAACATGCACGTCAGTAACACCATCAGGAGCCAGCACCAGGTGTCCTGGGGCCGAGTGAAGGAAGAGCCACGGTGCTCTGAGGTTATCAGAATGACGTGGTTTCTGTCGGACGTCCACGACTACTCTGCCTCGAGCAAGGCGGCGAGGAGGGAGGCTTGCCGCAGAGCCCCACTTTTCAGATGGCTGCCCCATCTCTGACTCGCCTCCACATTCCTGCCGGCTCCGCAACTCAGTGTGTGGAAAGCAAACGAAGTATTTCGAAGCAGGCATGCAGTTAGCGTGCACCTTCATATTAACTCTCACAGTTAACACAGAAAGACACGCGCGTGTTTCAGAATGCTGCAAGCATTTGGCTTTGATGGGTTTAAATCGGGGCTTGGGGGAGACAGGGAAAAAGTATACAGCCCATCTGGTTTAGTGGCTGATGCCGATTAGAAAGCCACACGCAACGGAATAAAAAGGCAGGAGGTGAGGTGCAACTCAATGCAGAGAAAGAAAAGGAGTACTAACTCGCTGAGATGATTCAATTTTCATCAAGTACCTTTGAATGTCAAGTTCTGCCTGAAGAGAGATCAGCATGCACTGCAAAGCCTGTATAACAGGAGAAAAGGAGAAAAAAAAGATAGAAAAGAAAAGGGGTGAAAACATGATGAGAAAAAAGAATAGGCTGACCAAAATGGACCGACCATCTATTTGTTCACGATGTAAATGTAGCAGTTAACCCCTGTCCCCCTCAAGGAAGGAGAAAACAGTGACAGTCCCATCCTTACGTTCTAGAAAGAAATGGCAAAAGCCAGCCTCGCCTGGCAACGAGTTTCCCCTAAAACATCTTGCCACAAGCCTATCTAAATTCACCGCGTCATCTGAGAATATGTCACATTGGCCAATTGTCTCCCAAGGCTGCAGGGAAGCTACGAGAGTTGCCAAACCAGATTGAAATACCCTTCCTAGTCTGAGTGCAGTTTGGTGGTGAGCCCTGCCTGCCATCTTGATTGGGAATGGCCACTGGGCTTCTCTCAAGACTGGCTTGTGAGCTCAGTGCTCTGCACCTGGGCTCTGCCATGCAGGATGACAAGACTTTCATGATCACACCCAATGTGAATACTTGCAGGAACAGAAGATCAGGATCACAGCTGAGGGAACAAATTCTGTCCCTGAAATCTGGGTGACCCTGGAGTGTGTGTCTTCAGTTTATTATGCTTCCTGTGCCAGTATGTAAATATTTCAATTCTCACCGATCCCCTGATCAATTTTTGGACTTTATGTCTATTTATTTTTGAGAGAGCGAGAGACAGAGTGCGAGCAGGGCAGGGGTGGAGAGAGAGGGAGACACGGAATCCGAAGCAGGCTCCAGCTCCGAGCTGTCAGCGCAGAGCCCGAAGTGGGGCTTGAACTCACAAACTGCGAGATCATGACCTGAGCCAAGGTGAGACGCTCAACCGACTGAGCCACCCAGGCACCCCCCCAGACAACTTCGTTTTTTAAATAATCACGGTGGAAATACCTTTTTGTCTTTCTAAAAATGAAAATTTCCATAATCCTCATGAGCAGATGACTCACTCCTGAATCCAGAATCAGCCAGTGAGAACTGAAAGCAGGGTCTCAAAGAAATATCTGACTCCCGCGTTCCCAGCAGCATTATTCACAACAGGCCCAAGTGGAAGCAAGGGTCCACCAACAGATGAGCGGATAAACAAAACACGGTGTGTATGTGCAATGAATATTATCAGGCCTCAGAAAGGGAAGAAATTCAGACACACGCTACAACATGCAGGAGCCTTGAGAACATTATAGGAAGTAACATAATCCGCACACAAAAAGACAAACGCTGTAAGAGTCGCTTACGTGAGGTACCCAGAGTAGTCAATTCAGTGATACAAAGTAGGATGACAGGTGTCAGTGGCTGGGAGGAGAGGGGGATGGGAAGGTGCTGTTTGACGTGGACAGAGTTTCAGTTTTGCAAAACGAAGAGTGCTGGGGGCTGGTTGCACAACACGCACCTAACACCACTGAACTGGTTAAGACGGGGGTCCCTGGGTGGCTCAGTCGGTTGAACGCCCGACTCATAGTTTCAGCTCAGGTCATGATCTCGCAGTTTCGGGAGTTCAAACCCTGCGTCGGGCTCTGGGCTGACAGCCTGGAGCCTGCTTGGGATTCTCGGTCTCCCTCTCTCTCTGCCCCTGCCCCGCTCATGCTGTCTCTCTCCCACTCTCTCTCTCTCTCTCTCAAACACACACACACACACACTCTCTCTCTCTCTCTCTCTCTCTCTCAAAATAAACAAAACTTAAAAAAAAAGTGGTTAAGGTGGTAAACTTTGTGTCACGTGTATTTTACCACAATTAAAAAGAAAAAGTAAAAAAAACAAAAAAAAAATCGGCCAGTGAGATGTCCTGGCTCGACACCCGCTTGTTACAATTACTGCATGTGCACACGGATGTATCCATATGAATATGACCAAAATATACACGCCTCTAAACATCGTCATAATTGAATTATATGGTATCTGCGGTCCATACCACCATTATAGATACAGAGATAAGATGTATATATGTGTATTTCTTTTATTTCTCACTAATTTTATATTATTTACAAGCTGGTTTCACACATATCAGACACAAATCCCTACAAGGAAAAGAACGTTTGAATACAGAGGGCTACATCCCAAAGCCAAAAGACAGGTCTCTAGGCAAGAACTGTACTTAAAATGGTCTATCCAGAATGCATTCAGAAGGGGGGGGGGGGGGAGGCAAAGAACTCAAAGGGACTTTTAAGAGAACAGGAGAGTGACACCATTAGAAGAGCTATTAGCCAGACTGACCTCATAAAAGCCCTTTCCTAGGTGAATATATTCTCCCTAGAAAGGTGAGGGTTGCTGTAGGGCTTCTGATTCTTTACAGGCTTCATCAACTACGAAAGAAATCTGAAGCAGATCACAAATACTAAAGCCCCGTAGGTGCATGATAAATAAAAGTGCAAGATAAAAACAGGATGATAGATTTGAAGAGCTGCTATGCACAAGCAAGGAGAAAAGGGTGCAGAAAACCAGAACTTGCATCCGAAGGAGATGGGAAATAAAATGGGCTGAGGGCAGAGAACCCGAGAGAGAGCCAGCCTCGCACAGCGTGGATGGAGAACAAGAGGGGGGAGGGGAGACCTGTTCCCCAACAACGTGGCTGCCAGGAGGGCAGAGACCCCAGCCTCTCTCTGAAGGAGGGCTCTCAGCAGAGGGACCTGCAACAATAATAATACAATACTTGGACAAAAGGGGGACAAAGAAAGTCGCTAAAGCAGCTGCTTTAGGCAAGGACTGTCTGTAATCCAAGAACGTAGGGGGACAAACACAGGAGTGGTCAAAGGCTTCCAACTTCGAGCAAGTACCGACTCTGCTGGTCATCCTTTCTTGCCCTTACCGCCCGAGGTCGAGGAAACACAGAAGCTGGGAGAGCCGTCCTGCATCAGAGCAGGAAAGGACCCTGGGGTGCCAGAGAGGCAGGAGGCCTTTCTTCAAAGATGCGGTCGGTGGCTCCCACGCAGAAGGGGTTCCAGGAATTGGGTCTGCAGGAACTCGAGCTCTCTAATGACATCCATTTCCTCGGGATTACAAAATTCAACTCACAGAAAACCTCCTCACTTTTCAGCAGGTTCCATACGTGTGCAAAATGTTTCGGGCTCTATAGGTTCTGAGCCCTGCAGAAGGAAGTGTAGAAGGAGAATGGGATTTTATTAGGCCACTCACATACTCCGGTTAAACCAAGTGTGTAGAACTTAGAAGTCTGATTTATAGATTTGACCATAAAACAGAAAATTGTTCCTAAAAAAAAAAAATCAGTGTGGGTGGGGAAGGAGCATCTCCGAGTCACTTCAGAGAATTATAATGGCGATCAGTAGTTGACGGACATCACGAGGCCACATCAAGATAAGGGAATGTAACGGCAAGGCCCACGACCTCAAGGAAACAGCTGTAGCTGCATCATGATAATGCCATAAAAATTAAACAGAAGGAAATTTTGAGTATTTCAAAGATTCCTAATAAATCCGATGGCATCATAAGAGGAAAATGGTCAAGGGAAACGACACAGGTGGCTGTTCCACTAACTGGTGCTCAAGATGTCTTTGAAAGGCTAAATGCAGCAGGAAGAGAAAGAGGTTCAAAATCTCTTCCTCAAGAATAAAGACAGTGCTGGTGAGCCTGAGAAGGGCAGATCAGGAATAGTAAATATTGAGTAATGACAAAGAGAACCAAAAATGAACAACACACACAGTATTTCTAACAGCCTGAATGATGAGCACTATTCATTCTCTTTCTTTTGCTCTGTATCTTCCTGAGCTTTCTAGAATAAAGATAATTACATAAGAATACGAAAAGAGAAGAATATGGGTGACAGTCATAAAAGGCAAATGTAGGTCCCTAGCGAGTAACAGTGAGAGAAAAACCATAAGGAACTTTGGAGATTTGCCAAAATCGAAAAGCTCGCAAAAGGTTCTGGTTTTATCCAGAAATGGAAGATTTTATGATACACTTTCCTTCTAGTCAACTTTTGACTATTTAGGAGTAATTGAAGCAGTCTGAAGACTATTGTGGTCAAAAAAAATGTATTCATGAAAAAAAATGACAAGATCTAGCGAAAACACGTCCATATTAGGGGTTCCCCAGAGTTTGTAATTATACAGTAATCACGGAGTTGTCCACTGTACCTTCTTCTAACAAGAAGATCTAATTGCCAGAGTCTTAACTTAGAATTTTCATCATGTTTCTAAATTTACAGACCCGTATTTCCTCTTCCTCCTCTCTTATTGCCAACACCCTTGTTCTTTATTTTACCAATGGAGAATTATCAGTATTAGTTTCCACTTAGTTCCAGATTCAAGGGATGCAAAGTGCTATTCTGATCCAATTTCTGAAAGCCTTCTGTCTTCCTGCTCTTGGAAACACATAGCAGCTATTTAATTCCTGTAAGCCTGACATTCCTTATCTGGAAAGCGAGAACAATAACAGTATTTACTTCACATAGTTGTTATAAGGATCAAGTGGGATCGAGGCACGGAAACCAAGAGACACAATTCCTGGCACAGAGTAAGAAGGCAAATGCTAGGAACTTGAAACGTTTATTTAAAAAAAAACCTGCATTCCCCAGAAGATGCTTTACTTACAATAACTAGGAAGTACGTATCTAATGCCTTAAAATTTTGCATATCCTTTCGATTCAGCCATTCTATTTTGAGCAACTGACTTTAAGGAAATCTATAATCTATAATAATCCACAAGCAGGTACGCAATGGAACCCACCAAACTAAGCAACTACTAACAATGATGAAGAAGCAGACTCTGTAACAACACAGAATGAAGGTCACACATATAATGGGTGTGTGAACATTTAACCCAATGTTAATCCATGTGGGTTGTGAGATCATAAGTGATTCTTTTGCTCTTTATCTGTTCTTTCCAGTATTTCCAGAATGCACATGTATTACTCTTACGTTAAAAAAATATGTATATATATATTTTTGAACTTGTGGGGGATTTGGGATTTGAGCTTGCTTTTCTGATTTGTTTTTCCCTCCCCAAAATGAAGCACTGAATATGATATAAACAGCTACAGATGAATTTAAACCAAAATCGGAAAACAAGATTTTACACATTTGACAGCCTTAAAAATGGGAAGAACAATAAGATCCTATTTAAATGCACAGCCTTTTTTTTTTTTTTATCATTTGTAAGCTTGCCAACATTTTGTTTTTTCACCTTGACTATGTATCAGTTGCACCACGAGGGGGCGCCGCGAACTTAACGAGTACAATAAATGCAGCCTCTGGCCTGATGGAAGGAAGCAGCTGAAATCCCGAACTTGAGAGGAAGCAAGACATACTCCACACTGATGGCTTTGAGCCCACCTTCATCCCTTCAAAATGCCTCAGAGTCCCTTAGACAGCTCACTTTGGCTGGAGGTACCCAGTCTGGAAAACTAAAATGGGGCGACCATTTGTGTCATTAACACCAATGACAGCAGAAAGAGTTGATTTCTGCAAATCTAATAGATTTAATGAAGCTGCTATTGAACAAATGAAAATCAGTAGCCCCCATAACACAAAACTAAAGAACACAACAATAGCAAATGTTGCGGAAATCATCTTAGAAGTAATTTGATCCTAAGGACACACAGTTCTATCAGTAACTTGGAGACCAACATAATTTCAGGTTATTTGGGGTAAAAACAAACAAAAAAAAGTTACTCAACTGAGAGACCCAATTGTAACATAATTCTTTTCTAAAAATGTTTAAAACATTAAAGATGGGATAAAATTAGGTAGGCTTTGTGAGACTTTGTGAGTCATGTTCAGTTTTATAATTGATTAACGATAAACTTAAAATACAGGATAAAGTCTCAGGGACTCTCAAGGGTAAACGGACAAAACAAAACAAAAAAAGCTGCCACATCTCAAAAAGAAAAAGATTCAGGGCAAAAATCCTAGGAATTCCGAATCTCCTAAGAATTCCAAGTAATTCTACAGTGAACTTAGGACAGTGATTGGGGGGTATCACTCTTGGAAAGATATAAGTGGTTTGAGCCTCCAGTTCAACTCCTAACATCTCAGACCTTGGGCTCTTTACCCTGGAAATGCTGCCTTTATCATGTGTCATGTGTTGTTTCCTCATCTTTTCTTTTTTTTTAATTTTTTAAAGTTTATTTATTTATTTTGAGAGAGAGAGAAACAGAGAAAGTGAGCAGGGGAGGCACAGAGAGAAAGGGACAGACAGAATCCCAAGCAGGCTTCGGCACGCGGCTCTAACCCATGAACTGTGAGATCATGACCTGAGCTGAAACCAAGAGTCGGATACTTAACCGACCGAGCCACCCAGGTGCCCCATTTCCTCGTCCTTAAAGTAGTAAAGATAGTAATAATAATATTTGTGTTACTGTTTTGCTGTGTGAAATGAGATAGTTTATGAAAAAATGCTAAATCTGTGCCTAGCATATAAAAACGCAGTACCGGGCGCCTGGGTGGCTCAGTCGGTTAAGCGTCCGACTTCGGCTCAGGTCACGATCTCGCGGTCCGTGGGTTCGAGCCCCGCGTCGGGCTCTGGGCTGATGGCTCAGAACCTGGAGTCTGCTTCCGATTCTGTGTCTCCCTCTCTCTCTGCCCCTCCCCCGTTCATGCTCTGTCTCTCTCTGTCTCAAAAATAAAATAAAGGTTAAAAAAAAAAATTTAAAAACGCAGTACCTGGCGTAATAAGAGCCTGAGCTCATCTGTGGCCAAGGGAAGCGTCTGAACGCCTCTGTGCTTGTGTTGTCATGACTCCAATGGAAGTAAGGAGTCTGATGTTTAAAACACCCAAAACCAAAACCAAATACATTCGTCTCTTTCTGCATACAACGGAATGCTGGCTCGCAATAAGATACACAAATGCATCGACTACCTAGTATAAGAGACTGTTGGCTCATTAACAGATCTCAAAGGGCTTTATTCAGAGGTCTTTCCTCCACATTGCTGCTGAACAAAGAAAAAAATGGAAATGAAGTGCCCTGCATAGTGTTATATAAAATGGCTGAGAAGAGTTACCCCAGGTCAGCTCCACAAGGGTGACAAATATCTTGGAACTGCCCCCTACACACAATCTATGGACATCAGGACGACCAGTTCCTTGAGAATTCTGCCTGGTTTTCTTCCACAGCACTTAAATGCCACCTGATAGACTAGATATATCACTTACTTGCTTGTTTCTTCTCTGTGCCCCCTCGCCCCCCATTTAAGCACCAGAAAGGCGGGGATGTCTCCAGTGCTGACTTCACTTCCAGAATGAATAGAAAGGCGGTGAAGGAGGCATTGGTGTTTGGGGAGCCTTGACTTTGGCAGTCTGCTTGCCTTGAGGGCTCACCTCCTGGTCTGTAAACTACCTCAGGTCTGAGGGGTTCAGGCGCAAGGAGTTGGCCCAGAAACTCACCCAACGCTCACATCAGCCTCCCCAGCCAACCTGCAGGTCTATCCCCAGCCACTGCTCATGCTCCATCGAGAGCATTCCAACCCATCACTCTGACTCCCCCATGCCTTAAGGCTTCATGGCTACTCTCACACCTTCTTGAAAGGAGGCAAACGTCTATCTGATATGGAATTTCTGTCTGGCAGCATTTCCCTTCAATTTCCACCAAACCCTTCTCCCCTGGAATACTAAACACAAAAAAGACTCAAAGCTCCTAAGAAAAAGAGAGCTTCTGAACTCCAGATTTCTATTTCTCCCTCATTATGCCAAACCTCTGTAATACATTTCATCCTTGTTCCAGCTGACCCTTGGCTCTGTCAGGCCATCTTCTGACCGGGCCTTGCTTTGGAAGCAGCCTTCTTGCACTTGAGACGTAACTCAAGGTAAGAATTTTAACAGGGGGGAAAGTAGGATAAAAAATGGGATCATTTAGAAACCATTCGGGAAGGCACCGCATTTCTGATTCTCCCTGTTCTCCCAGAGAAAACAGTCAGAGGCCAGAATCTCTTAGATCTCGACAAACTTCCCCCATAAGCAAGGGGAACCAGACCAGCAGAAGGATGCCTCTGAGCATCTCGTCTTCCCCTACCTAAGATGGGGAAATGCTGGCCTTTTCACACAACATCTATTCTAGAAGTTTCCATAATGGTTGGCGGTGATATAAATGCGATATCTATGGAATAATGGCCAATGCTGTTCTATGAGGGAGACGTGAGGCTCAGCGGTCCAGAGAGCACTGGGCAAAGAGTTGGAATGTGGGTTCTACAGGCTTTGCTGAGCATTCAGTGTAACTTAGACATCTGTCTGGTCCTCAATTCCTGATGTATAAAACGCAGAGTTAGATTCAACCTCTATGGCAGATCTTAGCTGTGGGTTCTCCAAAAGCATATTGCCTCCTAACGTCCTTGGCCACACCAGAGTGCTCCACACACAGTCGTTACTGAGGAAGGTCTAGCGTGTAGCTCCAGGAGCAGGTGGGAAGACGTTCAGCACTCATTCACTGTTGTCCTCTGAATAAATGACTTAAGCTGACATTAGGCTTTGAATTGGATCCGTTAAACCACTAAGTCTCACTTTCCCCTTTCCAAGATGGCAACGACCATCTTGCCTACCTCACAACGTCACCAAGAAGCGTGAATGAGGTAAATCAGACAAAAGCACTGTTGAGTGTAAAACTCTAATAATAACAGTGCAGTAGTGTTTTTATGATGGAGAGGGAGCTGGAGGCATGCACACATGGACCAGAGTTCCTAGAATGCTTTGCTGCTAAAGCATGAGGTCTGGCTCTGTCCACTCCAGGGATGGACCTTCAACACCTCAATCCAGGAGCAGAGAAAAATCACGGTGGTGGATGTTGGCACCCCCATCTCCAGCTGGGGGTCTGGACTGGGAGACTTGCTGACTGGAGGCCCTAAGGTCCACCTGCCTGTGGAGCTGCGACCTCTCCTGACCTCAAGGTAATTGCGGCTTTGATCTCTAGTTCTATGCTGTTGTAGGTATGCTGAGCTCCACGGACTGGGCTCAGCCAACCCACCGGCCCTCATCAGCCCTTATCACCCAAGAGCTCAGTGCTGGAGCCTGGCCTCATTTCCCAGTTTCTGGTTGATCAATTCCCAGAAATAGCCAAGTATATTTTTGGGGTTGAAATTTATTGTGAAAGCTATAAGCTTTATTGGGATAAAAATGTGTTCTGACACAAAAACTATTCTTGACAGTTCCATTTCACTGCTGACATCAATTAAATAAGCAAGTGATGCCATTTCTTAAATTCAAAGACGGATTGATATTATTTAAACAGACAAGGGCCATCATCAGTTGCTAGTCTGTGTGATAAAACATCGTAATTATAATTAATACAACATAACTGGGGCCATAATTACAAATTAGTATTTTTAACATTGCAATTAAGGAAAATAATCTGTAGAGAAGCAAAAAGAAAAAAACAACAACCCAGCTACAGCTCTCCGGCATGATTTTGAATCTACTAGAGTTCATACATTCTTCTAGCTGGATGAATACTATTTGTTGTCTTTTTTTTTTTTCAATGTTTATTTTTGAGAGAGAGAGAGAGAGAGAGAGAGAGAGAGAGAGAGAAGTACAGAGAAGGGGACAGAGGATCCGAAGAAAGCAGCCTCCATGCTGTCAGCACAGAGCCTAACATGGGGCTCGAACCCAGGAACCCTGAGATCATGACCTGAGCCAAAGTCAGGTGCTCAAGCGACTGAGGTGCCCAGGTGCCCCTGTTGTCATTTTTAATATCTAGTTAAATCTTTTGTTGATAAAATAAGTAAAGACTTCAATCTTTTGAAGCAAAAGGTTGGATTCTAGGAGTTCTTTTTGACGTTTAACATACATCCCTCTGACAACAATGAATTTAAAACAGAATGTGTGCACATAACAATTCAACTCTAAACGGGCTTTGCTAATTGCCTGGAAATAGCAGGAGCAAAAAGTTGAAAACAGTCTCAAAGTACACGAACGGCCTCTGGCCCTACACTGAAAAACTGAGAGAGTGAGATCAAGAGAGAGAAACGAGCCCCTCAGCAAAATTAAAAGTCGTATAGTTCCTGTTTAGCGCCACTGGCATGGTAGTTTCTGGAGCTGCAGTGCAAATCACAGCTCAAAAATGTTCCGCGGGGCCCCGGCTCGTGCCACGAATAGGCTTTCAAGAAAACATTTAAATTTATCAACGGCCCTTCCAGAAGTGTAGGAACCTGCAGAACCTTCCCATCAAAGCTTCACAGAAAGAAGTCGAAAATACAGGATAGAACCAACACAAAGAGGACTATGCGGACACAGAGAGAAAACCAGAAACCGTTGTTCACAAGCAAAACACAGTGCTATTGTCAAGGCGGTGTTTGACCATACACGAGCCCCACGTGGGTGTCGGGGTGACCCTGTGACTTCACAGGCATTTCCGTCTGGACCATCTACCTAGGCTGCCCCACCTCCTGTCCTTCAGAATACGGGGCAGTGGCAGCACTGGAATGTCAAGCCTGTCTGAAGGGCATCTGGTTCAGCCGTTTTGAGGTGGAGGGAGGGGAGGGGGAGACCCTCAGGGAGGGAGCAAAGAGGAAACCGCATCATCGAGATGAGCACTTCCTGTTGGTGTGAACATCTCTCTCCTCTTCCACCCGGAAGATCCGAGAGGCCGCGGTGGGTCTGAGGCTGATGTGCAGGTATGTGGGGTCATTCCAGGCTTTTGGGGAGTCCTTGACACTACTTTCAACCTTTAGTACTCACTGTAGAACCCTGCAAGATTGGCCAGCTATCATCCTCCCCCTTCCACAACCCCCCCACCCCAGATCCCTGCAAAGCTATACTCCCTCCTTTGGTTCGTACTCTCAGGCACGAGGGTCTAGGACAAAGTTGAGAAGGTTACTCATAATTTTCGAACTATCTGTTCCATGGTATTTCAACTCTCAGCCAGGGATGTCTGGCAGGGAAGCTCCCTCTTTCTGACCCTCTGACCCCCTCTCATAATTTACCAAGTATCATGATGACCTCTGCTTCCTTCCCAAAGCTAATAAATCCCACTTGCATATGTGTAACCAAAGCACAGCACGGTTCCTTTGCCTCTAGGAATGGTAACTCACTCTTTTAAGGCAAGACTGCAGAGCAAGAATAACCTTGATTCTTCATTTACTCCTAGTATGACACTGACCTGAACACAGGGCTGACTTTGAGAGGTCACTAAAGAGCTTTCAAATCCAGAGTGGAGGACAGAGTTTAAACAGATAGAGCATTTGATTGGCTGGCATAAGAAAACATTATTATTATTATTATTATTATTATTATTATCAGAGAGTGCGAGCAGGGGAGAGAGAGAGAGAGAGAGAGAGAGAGAAAGAGAGAGAGAGAATCTTAAGCAGACTCCATGCTCAGTGCAGAGCTTGATGGGGGGCTCAATCCCACCACCCTGGGATCCAACCAAAATTAACAGTCGGACAGTCAACTGACTGAGCCACCAGGTGCCCCGACAACATTATATTTTTAATAGAATGGTGGTGCTCTGGCCACCATAATGTAAAATAGGCAGATCAGAGCCTGTTTATGAGAAAGGTAAAGCACTGTTTTTAAGTTGATACTTCAAGTATGCACACAAAACTTGCAATTAATAGTAGGGAAATACAAAGCTATTATGTGGTCCATGATTACTCCATGTGGAACACCGGAAAGCAGGTTGAGTTTCTACGCACGCAATCTCTCTTTCAAGGATTATCTCGGCAAGTCACCTGCCCTCCCCATTCATAATGCAATTCTTAGGTCAGCTGAAGAGACTTATGGGTAAAGTGTAATCCAATGTTTGGCTCTGCTGTAGATTTGTCCACTGGCCTCTCTCCCACTCCAGTGGAGCAAACAGTGTTGCAGATGGGGAAGGTGGGCTTCGACAGCACCCAGTTAAGCTGATGGTCACACTTGACACCCTGGGATGAAGCAAAGCAGGCCACCTGGCAGGTGATCCATCCCAAGGGCACCCCGAAGGCCCATTCCCGGCCCTGGGCTGCATTACACTCCCAGGCAGGAGAACTTCTTCTTGCTATGTTGCCAGCCACCAGCATGTGTAGACTAGTATCCTTTTCATTAACCACAAGGGCAAGGTCAGCCATGTGAGCAAGCAGGGTAGTGGCTTGTGGTCGGTCATGGGGGAAGAGGGTGATTTCATGGAAACCAAGAAGCCTTCTTGTTCCAGGAACATTACACCAACCTGCCAGCTGAACCCTGCAAATCCACAGCTCCTTGATTGGCTAAGCAGGGGCTTTGAACTAACTCCATTATTCAAAGTGAAGACACCCCTGGGGAGAGACAGCAGCAGCTGTACCAGATAAAACTTCGTATCAATAATTTAGCAGAGAGGAGATTTTGATAGGATACAGGAAAAGGGATCCAGAAATGAAATAAAGTGTGCAAGGCAATTGTTCCTTCCTTCCTTGTTTTTGCTGAGTTCGTGAGCCTAGGTGCAAGGTGAGGAAAGGTCTTGTATTCTCCCCGGCTCCCTGGCTTCCCCTCCCCTACAGGACGAACCTCCCGCTTCATAATGGGCAACAAGCTAGACCATGGATGAGACTCTGTGGGCGTGTCTCTTACACAAAGGGGCGGGGCCCACCTACCACCGCCCACAAATGACCAAACAGACACAAAGGAGTGCTGACCTAGGATCGTGTGGGAAGGGTGAGGTGATAGAGACTTCAGGAGCTCCAGAAAAGCATGGAGCTCGAGGCAGGAAGAAAAGGAGGGCACTAGAGGGGAAGAAAGGAAGCCAGATGGGAATTTTTGAAGAGGTGGATTCCAACAACCTATTTACAAGTCACATATCCACTCTTTCAAGAAGTAACAGTTCAAATACATAAAATACCATCAAAATCCCCTGTTTACTGTTAGTTAGCTCCAATGAATAGAGGAGGACAGGATTTGGCAACAAGGTTTTATGAAGTTCCTTTTGTTTCTGTCACTTAACTCCATGCTTACAGGAATAAAACGGAGACTAGTGAGCACACTACAGAGGAAATACGTATCTTATTTCAAGGTCAACTACTAATGGCTAGAAAGAGTTTTACTGTGTCCCTCCAGAGATGTCAAAACTTAAATAATGGAAGCAGAATTTCCTTGATTCTTCTCTGATGGAGAGTTTTTCTTAATGACTGGTGTTTTACAGCTTGGGTAGTCTGAACTGGTCATGAAAACACATCAAAAGTATGGAATCAATACTAAGAGTTTTTAAAAGTACCACCAGGCAAAGGCGGGTCTGTCTACTGCGCGGTCTCGGAACTAGAACACAAAACCAATTTATCTTTACCTACGATGGAAATCACGCCAAATATCTTCCCTTCGGTCAGCCCATGATCTAAATCGGACTGCCTCCCCTCCCCCTAAGTTTGTAAAGAGTCCCCCACAGCTGCTACTGGTATGGAAGAGTATTATCCTATAGCATCGATGTCATCATCGTTTAGAAGCCAGGTCACAGTTTTAAAACCAGGAAGCATCTGTAGCATATAAAATTACTTTTAACTTCTGAGGCTTCCAGGCCTAGAGCCAAAAGGTAATGAGTTACCTCAAAAATATTTCTTCACCAGAAAGAAATTATTTGGGGGGTAAGGGGTGAAACAAAAGCAATTCACACCACCTTACCCAGGGGTGAAGAGTAACCATCCATCGCGCCTTGCTTTCCAGCTCTTCATTCTCTGTTCCCTGCCTTTTCCTCCAAGACCAAAATTCTTTGCATGCCCCAATTCTGCATCTTCTGTACAACATTCCCCAAAGGCCTGCTCTTCAGCTCTGGGGGCTAAAGGCATTCCGAGTCCACAAGCTTTTCATTATTGCTTATATTTCTTTTCTGCTGACCATGATTGCACATGAACTTGCCAACAATCTCTACTCAGGAGAGAGATTCAATTCTTTTTACGAAGAAAAATCATTTGGTACTTTATTTCTCCACGAAGCTCTCATAATCGAAAGGAGTTCAATGCGTCCAGCAAGTGACTCATTTTCCTTAATGGCTTTCAGACACTGGCATGCACATTCCAACAGCCAGAGCAGGGAAGGTAGGACCGCCCCAGGTTAGACAAGGGAGGCTCCATATCAGCGTGCCCGGTGGAACAGGCCGGCCGGGAGCAGGGGGCTGCTTTGGAAAGGGCAAAGGCTTGGAAGCAGATCGTCCTCGATACACTGTCCACCAGATAAGTTAGCCTGACTGAGCCTCAGGCTTCTCATCTACGAAATGGGAATACCACCGTGTAGAGTTTCAGTGGGGAATAAATGAAATAACTCTCACGCCTGGCACATGGTCCAATGTCAATAAATACTTTTGCTTTGCTCATTCTCCAGCTTCTCTTTGAATATCCTTTTAGAATACACACAGATGTTGGGGAATCCTCAGACTAGAGGGATTGTGTTCTATATTCCACACTGGCTGATTCTGGCAGGCATTTTTTTTTTCTTCCAAATGAGCAAGGTTACATGTCCTTCACAAAATCACAAAGGCAATAGTCCTCTAGTGATAATCAGCGTAACCTCCCATAAACATGTGAGGCCCCAAATTATTTCACGTGCTTGGGTCTGCAATGTGGGAGCAGTAACTTGCTCAGAGCACCATCTACCCTTCACCAGAGCTTCATATTTCTCCCCCAAATCACTGCTTTTCACTGAACTCAGTGCTCACAGAACAGGGATGAGAATTCAGTCTGCTTATTCTTGAGATCGACTGTTAACTTGGCGACTTCTGGTTTCCATTACGTGCAAAATCCTATAGAACATGTAGGAGGTGACTTTCCTAAAATGTATATGATATCTCCTCTCTTTCTCTAAGACCTCACTAATTTCTAATTTAAACAACAACAACAACAACAACAACAACAAAACACCTCCCTTTATTTTTAGGTAATTTATACCAAAAATACAAGATGATTTTTAAAAGATCACTTATACCATAAACACAGAGTAAAAAAAAAAAAAAAAAGAAGAGATCTGATGTGAGTATATACTCGGAGCTAATAAATACGTCCATTTGCTAAGCTGTGCTGGATATGCTATTCTAAAGCGACTACATCTACTAACAATAAAAATGGCAGGGCGCCTGGCTGGCTCAGGAGGTAGAGCATCCGACTCTTGATCTCAGGGTAGTGAGTTCGAGCCCCAGGTTGGGTGTAGAAACTACTTTTAAAAAACAACAACAGGGCACGTGGGTGACTCCGTCGGTTAAGTGTCTGACTTCGGCTCAGGTCATGATCTTGTGGTTCGTGAGTTTGAGCCCCACATCAGGCTCTGTGCTGACAGCTCAGAGCCCTGAGCCTGCTTCGGATTCTGTGGCTCCCTCTCTCTCCGCCTTACCCTCACACGCGCACTGTCTTTCTCTCTCAAAAATAAATAAACATTAAAAAAATTTAAAGAGAATAATCATACTCTAAGTACACTGGGTCAATAATTACCTCTTCGTTAAATAGTAATTTTCTTTTTTTTTTTAAATTATTTTATTTATTTATTTTGAAAGAGAGAGAGAGAGAGCACAAGCAGGGGAGGGGCAGAGTGGGAGAGAGAGAATCTGAACAGGCTCCACGTTATCAGCATGGAGCCTGAGGTGAGGCTGGATTCCCCAAACCTCGAGATCATGACATGAGCTGAAATCAAGAGTCGAACATTTAACAGGCTGAGCCACCCAAGCGCCCCCTATATAGTAATTTTTTTTAAGGCAAGGAATGATATGCAAATAGCATATACATGGCGACCCGATCCTACCTATTCACCTCCGAACTCAAAGCATTTCTTCCCAAAGCCGAAATGGAATTGGTTGCATTTTTTTTTTTTTAAATCAGTACTCTCTTTTATCCTACAATATTTTTCTCATTCTCCCTCCCCTCTGCCAAAAGAGTAATCCCCAGCTATGAAAACAAAATGTTTTAAAAACAAAACATTGTGATGTAAAGCCTTATGGCTTTTTCCATGGCATAACCCCCATCATTAATCTCCTGTTCACCTCGTGCCAAGAGTGGTCAAAGCTGGCATGTATGTAAAAAATAAATGGACCAAGTTTCCATTTCTTTTCTCCTCTGAGAAACGTGAGGAAAGTGTTGAGTAAGGAAAGTACTCCAGGGGAAGAGGATGTGAAATAATCTAAATGGCTCCCTTTACTCCCATTTTCCGGACCTCTAAGTGTTTATCTAGTGGAGCCTTCGAGCGAGTCTGGTGAGAAAGATCACGTACTGTGTCTTTAAGGAAACAAACCCACCCTGCAAGCTTAGAGGCCTAAAAAGGGCCATGAAAAACACACCTTTCTGGACGCTGGGTACAGGGAAATCAATTCAGGGAAACAAACATCTTTCACCAAGTGGTTGCCACCTTCGTCCTTCGGCTTTTTTTTTTATAGGATCCTACAGCTGCCCACACTTGAAGGGGGAGGATTTGAAGTCTCAAGACTAGTGCTCAAGTGCTCTAATTCATTTCTAACGCAATCATTTCTACTCCTCTTAACACTCACTAAGCCAACGCACAGGTATCAACGACAGCAAAAGTCTAACCAGGAAGCCGTTTCAAATTCTAAACCTGTTTTGTTGAGATGGTAGTGAGTGTACATTGTATTAAAAATGACAAAAATCCAAATTTCCACTGACCACTGGCTGGTCAAACCAAATGTGGTATATACACACGATGGGATATCACTCAGCCTTTAAAAGGAGCCCTTAGAAAGGAAGGACATTCTGGGGCGCCTGGGTGGCTCAGTCGGTTGAGTGTCTGACTTCGGCTGAGGTCATGGTCTCGGGGTTCATGGGTTCAAGACCCACGTTGGCCTCTGGGCTGACAGCTCAGAGCCTGGAGCCTGCTTCAGATTCTGTGTCTCCCTCTCTCTCTCTCTCTCTGCCCTTCCCCTGATCACGTTGTCTGTCTCTCAAAAATAAATAAAAATGTAAAAAAAAAAGAAAGAAAGAAAGGACATTCTGACATGGAAAAACCTTGAGGGCACTTATGCTAAGTGAAGTAACAAGTAAGACACAAAAAAGACAAGTACGGTGTGATTTTACATAATGCTTTCACCACTAAACTGTACAGTTTGAAATGGCTGATGGTAAAATTTTTTTGTTATGTGCATTTTACCACAATTTAAAATAAAATACTGTCAATAGTCAAAATAAGTAAGAGAGAGAAAAAAAAAAGTGAACCGAAAAGGTCAACTCCAGGGTCATCTACCTGGGTTGCTTAGTCCGTTAAGCGTTCAACTCTTGTCATTGGCCCAGGTCATGATCTCATGGTTGTGAGACTGAGCCCTGTGTCAGGCTCCACTCTGAGTGTGGAGCCTGCTTGGGATTCTCTCTTTCTCCTTCTCTCTCTCAAAATAAATAAATAATCTTTAAAAAAAAAAAAAAAAGAATAATTCCTAGCCTGTGTTGTCCACAAAGTATCTGAAGATATAAGGAGGGATCAAATTCAAATAATTTTTAGCATATCATTTATCGTGTGAGGATAATTCGTGGCCTGTGAATTCAGTCAAAGCTACATCTTCTCCTAACGGATCTCTCCAGAGAGGAATGGCGTTGGACTCCATTAAATTGGAATGAAGATCTTTGCCACATTTCATTTCACCTAATGGTTCCTTTGGTATTTTCCCATTCTTCTGATTCTTTGAGATGTTTAACCTCACATGCTGGATGACATACAGATGCCCTTTGGAAGGTTCGCTGAGGTAGGCTGCTGTTGGTCTATGCTGCCCTTTTTGTTTGGGGAAGGTGCTATGTGTAGGCAAACAATGCTGTGTTCTACCAAGTGGGATGTTGAGGACAGATCAAGCCATGTCCCTCCAGGTGCCTTCTGCCATAGCTTTGCCCAAGCCCCTGCTTATAAACTATAGGAAGACACCATTGTTATTTTCATTTCTACTATCCGTGAAGAAATCTCTATGCTTGGTGTCTCAAGTTAGCTGGGCTGTAAACATTTTTTTTCATATTTGAAGACAAGACAACAGAATATACATACCTTTTTTTCACACCCCCACTTTGCCTCTCTGGCAGGGTCTGAGACAAATGAGCACCTATGTTTGTTCAATTGAAAAGAAACAATCAAACTGCCCATTCAGCTCAAGATGGTCTACCCCCTGCACAGCTGATAATCGATTCTCTGAGATGCACTGAAGAGTT
Source organism: Panthera uncia (assembly GCF_023721935.1). NCBI lineage: Eukaryota > Metazoa > Chordata > Mammalia > Carnivora > Felidae > Panthera > Panthera uncia. The sequence continues at coordinate 22,075,719 of NC_064809.1, read as the reverse complement.
GATTCTGAGGTGAAAACGATTCTTAATTGTAGCAACTCATTGAATCTTGTCAGTGTTAACTCAAAATAGGACCCAAGACACAATCCTACCATTAAACGTATGGAGACAGATAGCAAGAAATCTCATTTACTTTCTCTCCACATAAATGGTAAGGTCCCGCCTTTGAACTACAACGTGTACAAATAAGGAGGTTTTAAATCAGGGGCGATTCTCTGACCATAGTTAAGCACAGATCTGTGTAAAATGAATCTTTTAGAAAATAATTAATACGGGGGAAAAAAAAGATCCTCCACTATTCACATTATTAACTAAAGGAAGGCTTTAGGTTTCCACATTCCCCAACAATAAGATCAGAACTGACTCTTGGACTCTACCCCAAAACCTCAACTTCCTGCTCTGTAAGATTTACCTCAGAAAGTGAATAGGTCCCAAATGCTGCCAAAGCAAAGACCTTTATATGAAATCAATCAGAGCAGGACAACCCATAACTCTATTTGATGTGCCACATACTAAAAGACACAGCACAAGAAATACTAATACTTTTCTGGCCGATCTCCTATAAATGCGTGCGTGAATAGATACTGTAATGTCTTATTTACAGAACAGTGTCACAGAAGTGAAATTTCCAGATAAGATTGGAAAAATATAATTTTGTGTGTTATTTTAAAGATCATCTTGTTTACTTTAATTTGGCATACGTTCGATCTTTTTAAGCTTAGTATGACGGCAGAAGTTAATTTTTTCAGATGGTACAATGTCATCATGAACATTAGTTCTGATGGTAATAGAGAAAATTGAAAACAGAGGTCCCTTCATTAAGTAGGCACTAAACAGTGTGCCTATGAACTGAGCAGAACAATGGCTAATGTTCCCCTTGCTTGACACGTATCTGAAGTTACAGTAAGTAGGGGCACCTGGGTGGCACTGTCCGACTTCAGCTCAGGTCATGATCTTACAGTTCATGAGTTTGAGCCCCACATCTGCCTCTCTGCTGTCAGTGCAGAGCCCGCCTCAGATCCTCTGTCTTTCTCTCTGCCCTTCCTGAACTCTCTCTCTCTCTCTCTCTCAAAAATAAGTAAACATTAAAAAAAAAAATAAAGTTACAGTAACTCAAACATCCTGGAATTGGAAAAGGGAAAAATTGTTCAATGGAACTAAACACAGAGTTCAAAAATGAACTCAACTACAGGCAGAAATTTGGGTCTCATAGGGTGGCATTTCAAATCAGTGGGGAAAAGATTAATTACTCAGTTCGTGGTAATGGCACCGCTGACCAGCCACTTGGAAAAAGAAATAAGGCTGAGACTTTATCAAACTCCTTACCCCCAAAATAAACTTCAGATGGATCAAACAGCACAACCTAAGAAAGTTATGCTCTAAAAGTGCTAGAATTAAACGAACGTTTTTAATACTTAATACTTGATACTTGAATGGGGAGGGCCTTTCTAAAAACACAATTCTAAAAGGCAGAAATATAAGAGGAAAGATTCCTGTTTTGACTATATGAAAGTTTTAACTTTCTAAGGGGGGAAAAAAACCTTCCACAAACAAACTCCAGACGTATAGAAAAGTATTTGCAACAGGTACAATAAAAAGTTAATCCCTTAATTTATGATGCAGTCTTGCAAATCAATACGAAAAAGGGTAATCATCCCATTAAAGTGGGCAAACACACAAACAGGAACCTTATACACATATAAAAATCAACTATAATTAATAGGAAAATAAACCTTAACATCATTTATTTAAAAATAAATAAATCAAAACAATGAGTGTCTTTTCTCACGTATTGGATGTCCAAAGTTTTTAAAAAATTGATATTCTAGGTAGCAACAATAGAGAAAACAGCCTTCTGAAGTGTTGCAGGGATCTCTACATTGGCATAACCTTTCCTGTAGAATTTGTAAGTATTTTGGACAATCAGTTCTACTTACTACAGTTTACCCTGTAGAATAGTTGAGTGTAAAAACCCAGAAGTATGAACAGCTTTGTCTTCCTGATAAAGAGAACAATGACCAAAAGGCAGGTGTTGCAGGTTGAGAAAGGTGGAAAGGAAATGATTATGTAACGTACATAGGAAACTGATTTAATATTATGATAATCTATACGGTAGTCAACAATACAGTCACTAAGAAATGAGTTGGGTATGTATGACCTGATGGGTATCCTGAAGCCACACCATTAAAGGAGGAGGAAGGCACAAAACAACCATACTTTCTGAGAATTTATATAAATATAAAAAGAAGCTATGGATAGTTCTACTGGGATATGCGGCTAGGATTTTGGGAAAGGATCTAACAAGAAACCATGAACAATATTTACTTTTATTTTATTTTATTTTATTTATTTTATTTTATTTTTTAATTTTTATTTATTTTTGAGAGAGTGAGAGACAGAGTGAGAGCAGGAGAGGAACAGAGAGAGAGGGAGACACAGAATCTGAAGCCGGCTCCAGGCTCTGAGCGGTCAGCACAGAACTCACGGACTGTGAGATCATGACCTGAGCTGAAGTCGGATGCTCAACCGATTGAGCCACCCAGGCGCCCCCAATACTTACTTTTAGACAGAAGGACAAAGAATTTAGGATAGAAGCTTTTAATTTTGTGGCTGTGCGTATGATTAACGTAGGAGTTGAAGTTTTTACCACATACAAATATTACATTTAAAATTTTTAGTTTATATTTTTTTAATGTTTATTTTTGAGAGAGAAAGAAAGTGCGCACGGCTGTGTGAGCTGGGGAGTGGCGGGGAGGGGGTGGGGGACAAAGGGACATAGGGTCTGAAGCTGACAGCAGTGAGCCCAATGTGGGCCTCAAACTCATGAACCGTGAGATGATGACCTGAGCTGAGGTGGGAAGGCTCCACCAACTGAGCCACCCAGGTGTCCTGAAAAATTGTAATTAAAAAAATTAGTCCTCCTGCTGTCAACTACCATCTTTTCTGTTGTCACAGTCTTCTACTAAATTTGTCAGGTATGTGGGGTTAGGTGGTTGTCTCTCTAATTAAAATGCTTAGGCTTAATGGCAGTCATTTGCTTCTTGACTGTCTTTTTTTCCACATCTAGATTTATGGCTTTATTCCAGATGTTTGTGCTGCTGTTCTCCGTGATTGTGGCCTCACGCATATTTGTATACGGAGCTCACCAGCTTCTCGCGTGTCCACGGTGGCTGGTGTATCTCAAAAGCAAGCTGACTGCCTGAAAAGAGCACATTGCTATGCCTTGAGACATAATTTTACGCTATCAAAAGAGATCTGGTAGACTCCCTTAAAGTTTACTTATCTGTCCAAGATCTGTGTATTGGCACTCCTTTCAAAAGATGTCATTATAAAGGACAATCTTTTGGGAACACATAAGGATATTCCTACTCTACGCAACTATCTTTTTGCAGAGTCCCAGAAGGCCGATGCCAAAGGAGACTTCAAGGCCTTTCGGTTGGACTCCCACATTTAAGAGACTGGCGGTGGACAAGTTCATTGCACTATCTAAGGTAACCACTTAGCAACCGGCAGAGCCAGTGGGAAATCCTAGATCTCGTGAATACCGGTTTCATGCTTTTTGCTCTAAAAACCACATTGAGGAGATCTAAACTACAACCTCAGCTCACAAAAATAAATAGTAAGGGAGCCACATGCTATGACAAAGAGTATGCAAGGAAATACACTTTGTTTGCCTGATTCAGTTGCATAAAGTTTTCCCAAGAATGTTGGGTTCAGATAGGGGAGATGTTATACTGAACTAGAAATGGAAATACGGAGATAAACATCGAGTCTCCACTGAAAAGGAAAGCAAAAAAAAAAAAAAAAAGGGAAGACCCAAGTCCAGATCGGGAGGAACAAAACACCGAATTTAAGTGAAAACAACTTTGTGGGGTCTCTTTTTTAGGAATGGAGGAGACGGAATCCTCCTGGCGTGATAATCTTCCAGCTGATCCCAACTGCCATCCCTAACCAGGGGATTAGCGAAGATTTTGCTTACACGCAGAAGACATGAAAAAGGGAATCTTATTACATGTGACTGCAGGATGCTTCTAGAAAGCAATGAGGGAGGAGTTCATTTGCAGGCTGGGCCGCTGAGTCCCGCTTTCACCCAGGAAGAATGCATCTGTTGGTTTTCCTTCCGCCCTGCGATGGCTGATTATTTTGACAGGAGTAGGTGAAGGGTACTACGCAGTTCTAATCCGTATGGACTTGGCAGCCTACTGAGCACAGCAAAACGTCCACGGGAAAGGAAAGAGCAAAGCAATCAGAGAAGAGGATTTGCATTTCTTAGGATTACACGACAGAGAACTATGTCCACATAACATGTGTCAGACACATTTACAGACACACACGCATGCACACTCAGAGAATTTCCCACCACCAGAAACCTGGATGGAAGGCTGAAGTATTTCTGCTTATTTGAAAATAATTTCAAGCAAATTCCATGATTCCTTGTGAGGTTGATCTCTCAGAAGAAAAAAGCATTCGACTGAATACGAGGTAGTCGACTACAGAGGGTAGCTTAAGGCCGAAGAAAGCTCTCAAGTGTAGACTTCACCGTGAAGCAGTTTTCTTAAGCCAGGGACACCCAGCCTGCCCCGGGATGGGTAGGATGGGCACTGCAGGAGTTCGAGGGGAGAGGTGAGGGTTGGCGGAAGCGACAGCACTAAGGGCAGGACCTCAGTGTTGGCAGAATTGGCTTCATGTGTCTCTAGGACAGAGGCCAACGCAGGAAGTCTTCCTTCTGACCCGATCCTAAATGCCTGGAGATCAAGTCCCTTTTGGATTCTCCTTTCCTTCTACGTACAACTGCACAGCTTGCAATTCGTTTTCTTTCGGGCCATCACGACACTATGATACTTCGGAATTAGCCATATGTATGAACAAACTCTACACAATAAACCTGTTTTCCCGGCAAGCAAGGGAGAGTGGGAGAAAAGATGGAGTCACAGGGGGAAAAACAGAATCGGTCTTGTAAGACAGGCTTGAATGGTGGCTCTGGTGGGATGCTAAAGTTCCATACTTTAAAAGATGGCTTCTCATAATCATGACCCCTAAGTGCAATTATAGAAAATACTCAGAGTTGCAGACAGGCCTGAGTGCAACACGGGACCAGAACTTTCTCAGTGCGCCATGCTGAGTGAGCTCACCAACCTCTGCGGGCCTTAACTTCCTCTTCCATGAAACAATGGTAATAACACCCACTGAAGAGTCATGAAGGTTGAATGTGAAACAGATGGGAAGCATCCGTCCTAGTTCCCGGCCCACGGTAGTTATTAAACAAATAGTACCAAGATTCCTATCATCCCACCTCTGAGGTTGCTAGCTTCTTAATCTAGTAACTCAGCAGGTCCATGTAAGATATAGTCTAAAGCCCAAATGTGTTACTTTGACACTGAGAGAGTAAATCCTTTACAACGAATGGCACAAGATTTCCTTCCACTTCAGAGGCTGATTTTCTTTCCACTGAAATTAGGTAATGCCTGACGAATTATAAATGGAGACTTATTCAAATGGCCAAAAAGTGGGTGACAATGCCCACAAGGGGGAGAATATATTCAGTGACTGAACTGTAATGATTACAACCCAAAGGAAACATCTATTCTGTGCCAATAACAGAGGGATATGTAAGAAGAGATGACAGGTAAGAAAAAGAGGTGAAGTAGAGACAGATAAGAAGGTACCGGGTAGGGGGAGATCATTATTTGAAGCCATGGGTACCAGATACTCATCAGGTTCTCTCCCACGTAGCATTTATTCGATCCATACATCGCCACTGAGAAAAATATGGTATCTTCAGTTTTACAGATAAGGAAACCAAGCTTCAAAAACTTGCTTAAAAAGGCTGCTTCAGGCATAAATCTGGATCTACATGTGAGTCACTTTGACTTAGTGTTTTCCTTCACTATGTAATGGAATTTATTCCAGAAACGTTAGTTTATATTTTTCTCTATGTCCTTCTATAATTGCAACATGATTCTGTTAAGATTAAGTTCCTCTGTCTTTTTCTTTTTCTTTGTTTTTTTTTTTTTTTTTTTTTTTTTTTTTTAGAAAGAGACAGAGAGCGTGAGCAGGGGCAGAGGGTCAGGGTAGGGAAGAGAGAGAGAGAGAGAGAGGGAGGGAGAGAGAACCTTAAGTAGGCTCCATGCTCCGTGCAGAGCCCGACGTGGGGCTCAATCCCACAATCCTGGGATCATGACCTGAGCCAAAATCAAGAGTTGGATGCTCAACCAACTAAGCCACCCAGGCCCTCTGATTAATTTCCTCTTTCTTAAGAGTCATCTGTACTAAAAGCATCAATTGTATCTAAATTGCAAAGCCACAAGAACCAAGGAAATAAACTTAAAATGTCTTCAACTGACAATATTTCAAAAGGAATATGTTATCTTATGAAAATAAGTGAAAAGAAAACTTATAAATTTATAAATTTATCTTATGAAAAAGTGAAAAGAAAACTCATTCCAAACAAATTTTAGGTTAGACACAGAGAAATACCTTGAACGTCAAGGTCAAAATTGTAAAATATGCTCCACATCTTAAAACCTTGACAGCTGCTTCTCTTTGAAAGATTAAATTCAGCCCACCTTGAACACATGAATAATTTCATGAGGTTCTTTCCAGCACGTCCACAACCTATAGGACTTGAAGAGTACCTGTCAGTCTTCTAGAAGGATGGGGCCACTGATGTCATTTGTTCCGGGGCCACTTAGGTGTGATTCTCCAGGACTGGGAGACTTGGGCTAAGAAGATTGTTTAAGGTCTGGATCTCCCATAATGGGATATTAAGTGTTCTAAAAGGTGCAAAGACCCCACACTTCAGACACCTGGGAAGGTACTCTGAAGGAAGTCTTGACAGAGAAACTGGATAATTACCCACACTGGGACAAATGCTACTGCTGACTTTTGGCCTAGAAAAGGCCTCTAGGGGAATGGAGTCAAGCCGGTAGGACATTGAGACTTATGCCGGATTGGGCATTTGTCGCTCGCCTTCTAGACTACAAACTCACTTAAGTTAGAAACATTTTTAGAGATTATAATGCTCCATCTATTAGTGCAACTAGCAACTAGTCCAGCAAAAAAGCAAATGTAAAAATGAAGTCTGCAGATGAACGAATAGCTATGAGTCATGCTCCCAGGAAGTGAGGTGTGCATGGGCAGTCCAACTCAAGATGGTAAGCCGTAGGTCATGGAAGAAATAATGTGTACACAGCATCAATCTTCCAGACCCCTTTCCAAGCTTCAATATTGCATTCCATCATTATCAGGAAGACTGACTTCCACTAAGAAAGTGGGAGCTCATGAGAACAGCAGTATTTTTCAAAAATACATTATTTGTAAATATATTTTTGAATCAGTGAATCAAAGAAATTAACAGGAAGAATTAGAAGATCAATAACAACAACAATACTATGAAATCTCATAGAGTTTGGCCCAGATGATGATTAACAAGTCTCAAGTTTTTCAATAGCATATTAAGCACTATTGAAAATGTTGTCAATTATTGCTTGCTTCACTCAGTAACTCCTGAAGGAAAAGCTATAAAAGAAAAAAAAATCTATAAAAGAATCAAAGTGAGGCAATGCTTACTATGTTTGTTGTGTTCTAGAGAAAGCAACTGAAGACAGTTATGTTTGGATGAGCGACATGGGACTTTTAAGGTGGACTTCTGTCTCTGTAAATAAACACCATTATTTTAAAATAATAATTTTTTTTTATTATGATAAAAACATAGAACGTACAATTTACCATTTTAACCATTTTTTAATGTTTTTATTTATTTTTGAGGGACGGAGGGGCAGAGAGAGAGGGGGACAGAGGATCTGAAGTGGGCTCTGTGCTGACAGCAGAGAGCCTGATGCAGGGCTCGAACCCATGAACTATGAGATGGTGACCTGAGCCAAAGTCAGACGCTTAAACAACTGAGCCACCCAGGCACACCACTATTTTAACCATTTTTAAGTATACAGTTCTGGCATTACATACATTCACATTAAGTGCAACCATCACCACCAACCATCAGCTTTATCTTTCCAAAATGGAACTCCGTACGCATTAAACAATAATTTCCCATTCCCTCCTCCCCTGGTCCCTGTGATCAGCCTTCAACTTTCTTTTCTCTATGAATCTGACCACTCCAGAAATTGCATAAAGTGGGATCATGCAATATCTGTCCTTTTGTAACTGGCTCATTTAGCATAATACCTTTAAAGTTCATCGTGTTTTATCACGTGTCAGAATGTCCTTCCTTTTCAAGGCTGAATAATACTCCACTGCATGTATACACCTCATATTGTTTACCTATACACCCAGCGACGAACACTAGGGTAGCTTCCATCTGTTAGCTATTGTGAATAAGGCTGCTATGAACATGGGTGCACAGATGCCTGTTTTGAGCCCCTGCTTTTGTTCATTTTGCATATATACCCAGAAGGAGATTGGCTAATTGCATGGCCATTCTATGTTTAATTTTTTTTTTTTTTTGAGGTACTGCCATCGCATTTTCCACAGTATCTGTACCATTTTCCATTCCCATCAGCAAAGTACAAGGGTTCCAATGTCTCCACATCCTCAACGACTATTATGATTATCCACTTTCGCTCCCTGCCTTTCTCACTTCCTCTCTCTCCCCCTCCCTTCCACCCTTCTTCCTTCCTTCCTCCCTTCCTTCCCTTCCTTCTCCATTCTTTTTAATAGTTATCCTAATGAGTGTGAAGTACTATCTCATTGTGCATTTGATTTACATTTCTCTAACAAGTAACGATGTTAATCATCTTTTCGTGTACTTATTGGCCATCTGTATGTCTCTTTTTCTTTGGAGAAATGTGTATTTAACTTATAACATAATAAGAAACATATATTTGGTCTCTTCCCCCTGCTGCTGGCTAGGGCTCCCAAAACTCTCGTAATTTCCTAAGTGATAAGAGCCAGAAGAGCATCTTTTGCTACAATATTTGGTTTGTGTCCCTAGCTCCTGAATCAGCTTCAGAGTACCAAAGGTTAAAGGAACATCTCTCTGGTTATTCACAATGAGCCCCTTTCAGCCACACCTAAGTTATGTTAATGAGGTGATTCTGGAAATCCCTAGGATGGCTGCCAGAGAAACCAACGAGAGAAATGTAACTTTCAGTCCCACCCCCAACCTCCTTGGAGGGAGGAGGGCCTGGGGGTTGAATTTATCACCAAAGGCCAATGATTTGATCAACCTCCAGAGTCCCTCCCCCTCCCCCTACAATTAAGCCTCCTTAAAAACCCTAACCAAAGAAATTTGAAGTTTCTGGGCTGGTGAACAAGAATGCATTCATGTTCCGGGAGAGTGATCTCCACAGGGACGGAAGCTCCTGTGCTCAGGACCCTTCCAGATACCCCCCTGGGCACCTCTTCATCCCCTTCCAGATATCCCCCTGGGCGTCTCTTCATTTGGCTGCAGATGTGTGTCACTTGGTATATCCTTTATTATAAAATGGCTATTAGTAAGTAAACTGTTCCCTTGAATTCTGTGAACCATGTTAGCAAATTACCAAACCTGAGGAGGGGGGAATGGGAACCTCTGATTTGTAGTAAGGTCAGACAGAAGTTGTGAGTAATCTGGGACCCACTACTTGCGACTGGAGTCTGAAGCAGGTGGCAGTCTTGTGGGACTGTGTCCTTAATCTGTGTGATTTGCACTAACGCTGGCCAGTTAGCGTCAGAATTGAGTCAAATTGTAGAACAAGTAATTAGTATCGGCTGGGAATCAGAGAACAGTTTGCTATAGAAAAATGCACCCATCTGGTGTCAGAAGTGAATGAAGCATTGAGAAGAAAGTGTTTTTCCTTTCACAAATCCTTTGTGCATTTTTTTTGTTATCTTTTACTTGTTGTTCTGTTTAGTTATAGGAGTTCTTTATATATATATTTGATATCAATCTCTTATCAGATATATGACTTGCCAATACTTCCTCCATTTTCACAGGTTGCCTTTTCACTCTGTTGATAAGAGTCCCATGCTGCACAAGTTTTTAATTTTCAAGTCCAATTTTGTCTTTTGCTGCCTGTGTTTTTGACATCATATCTAAGAAATCATTGTCAAATCCAGGGTCGTGCAACTTTCCCTATGTTTTCCTCTAAGAGCTTTAGCTTTTACGTTTAGGTTTTTGACCCACTTTGAGTTAATTTTTGTACATGGTGCAAGGTAAGGTTTCAAGTGGTGTACATTCAGTTTTCCCAGCACCATTTGTTAAAAGAATGTCCTTTCCTCATTGACACTCTTGTTGAAAATCATTTGAATGGCAATCTTTTAAAAAAGCATTTTCTAAGCAAGCACCTCTGTTAAGCTAATACTAGAGTCTGGGCCATTTCTTTAAGAAAAATCTCCCCAGACCTTTATATTTAAGTACAGATAGTGCAGCAAACATCTGTGGTTCTTCTACTGTGAGCCAGGTCCTGGATAAATCAACATGGACACAACACTGAACGAGCTGAGATCACAGTACCCTTGTTCATGTTGTGAAGGTTGAGGCAGATAAAAAAACAAAAAACAAAAAACCACATTTTTTTTTTTTTTGGTGCTAATTGTGATAAGATTAGAAGGTCTGTCCACATTCTAAGAGAAAATAGCAACACTCTACAATGCTTCTTTTATAGAAAACATATTTGGCAAATATAATTCATTTTTTTAACTTTTATTTATTTTTGAAGGTGGAGAGGAGCAGAGAGAGAGGGAAACAAGGGATCCCAAGCAGGCTCTGCGCTGACAGCGGTGAGCCCGATGCGGGGCTCAAGCTCTCAAACTGCAAGATCATGACCTGAGCCGAAGTCCAACACTTAACCGACCGAGCCACCCAGGCGCCCCCAAATATAATTCTTAAATACAATTAGAAAAAGGCAAAAATCGACAGAACTCCATGTTCTTCGTGCTCTTTTTCTTGTTAGAGACCTATCCCCATGGTGCCAGGTCCCCATAAATGTACACATTTAAAGCATACAACTTAACGGTTTTGGCTTACTCGTGGGATTGTCCATTGACATGGCAGTCGTTTTAGAAGCCTTTTATCACCCTACAGTGAACCCCCCTGACAACTGGCAGTCACTTCCCATCTCCCCCTAACTTCCTCAGCCCTAGGTGACCACCAATCTCCTCTTTATCTCTATGGATTTGCCTTCTTTGGACATTTCTTATTAGTGGAAATCTTCTTTCCACTATCTTGTTTCACTTAGCATAATATTTTCAAAATGCATCCATGTTGTAGCATATATGAGTCCTTCACTGATTTTTACTGCCGAAAATTATTCCATTGTATGGATATGCCGCCATTCACTAGCTGATGGACATTTGGGTTATTTCTACTTTTTGGTAATTACAAATAATGCTGCTATGAACAGTTATGTACAAGCTTTTGTGTGGATCCATTTGCATTTTAAAAGAAGACGATTAGAGGGGCGCCTGGATGGCTCAGCTGGTTAAGGTTCAGGTCACGATCTCGCATTTCCACGAGTTTGAGACCTGTGTATGGCTTTGGGCTGACAGCTCAGAGCCTGGAGCCTGCTTCAGATTTCGGTGTCTCCCTCTCTCTCTGTCCCTCCCTCGCTCTTTCACAAAAATAAATAAACATTTTTTAAAAATTACCAAAAAAAAAGATGATTAGAGAGGAAATTCTTGGATTCAAATGACACACAATTCCAGCAGTGTGGAGTTCAACAAAATGCCCAAGATTGAGAAGTACATTACATGCTATTCCTTCGTCCAACAAATCATTCCAAAAATGACAGCCTTCCAAGCCATACTTCTCTCGATATTATCACCTATTCTACAAATACTACAACTGTGTGCCAGATAAGGTTTTGGGACTAGAATTACAGTGGTGAACAAGATAGACATGGTTTATGGAGCTGAGAGGCACCAAGAAAAGTGTTAAAATTTTAAAATCTTTATTTATTTTTTAAGTGATCTCTACACCCAACATGGTGCTCCAACTCACGACCCCGAGATCAAGAATTGCATGCTCTACCAACTGAGCCAGCCAGGCGCCCCGAGAATGTTAATTTAAGCAAGCAAGTATGATAAAAATTTATATACACCACCATAAAGGAATTACATGGTAATTAGAAGAGGGCTAAACACACACAGTTGTAAGGAAGAGGAAAATGCCAATTAAAGCTTTCTTACAAAAGACTAGGTCCTTCAAAACAAATACAAGTTTCAACAAAGAGCTGAAAGAGATCAGAGGGCTCATCTCCTTTACTGCCAACTCTAAGTCCAAATTCAAACATTTTATAAATGTCTAAAATGTACTCATCCCCAAAACGTAACTGTTCATAATTTTAAAGATCTCTAAGAAGGTGACACCCTCATTCTTCACTGCCTTACCTCCATATTTAATAAAGGTCACCCTGTCTTCCTCTAAATCTTTTCCAAATCCTTTATTAAGCTAAGTCATTGCCCTCTTAGTTTGTCATGAAAAGAAATATAAGCAGACATCATCAACGTGCTTTTAGCTTATCACTCAGCGTTTTCCCACACTGAATTCAAGTTTTGTTTTACCTGGAAGCCTTATTTCTCTCAGTCTGTTGACCATCTTTTTGACACTTTTCCATGTTTCCAACCACTCCTCTACTTACAGAGGTAAGACTAGATTCTTGTTCACCTAAGGATAAGACCAGAACTTAGTACAAAGTACTCCATTACTTGACCTTGTAGATTGGCCTGTTGATTGTGAGCTCGATACCAACAAGGTCTTCTCTTAACTCTAGTCAGAGGTCAGTGAGTCCCGAAAGGATCAACCGATAGGGCTCAGGAAGAAAGAACACAATGCTATCAGATAAACTCAATATGTGTGCCCTCTGAGCATGCAGCCTTCTAATTATGATAATATCATCATAAACCTTACACATAAAAATGTAAGTATTCTCCTCTGCCCTACCCTTCCACCCGTGACATTACCTTCAGCAGCTTGTTTGACCATGCCTCCAAATGGTTACAATTATTCTGACTTAAATCCTTCCCTCTTCCCATCGCCACCAACAGCCTGGTCATTTTCTGTGTTTCCTGTATATCTATAGAATATTTACTAGAACATTTTGACTAAGCACTAGATTCAGTGATCACTTCAAAACCATTTCTTGCTAAGACCTTTTATGCCCACTATAACATTAATTCCTAACTAAAACACACTTTCAGCGTGCTGCAACAAGGTAGTCCCTCACAGAGTTTTACAGTAAGAAACAATCACTTGTTTGAGGTCCCGTAAGTGTGAACAGTAGAGGAGCATTGTCAACTCTCCTAAAATCAAACTAGATCACTTCTTCCACTTTCCCTCAACCTGCTGGGCTGCCACTGTGTCACAGAGAGAGACGGCATTCGTTTGACAGAATTTACTCACTTTCAGACCACACTCGTATACCTGCTACCTGTCGGCCTGCAAGGTGTTTCCAAATTGATTTTGCAATGATATCTGCTACTTCCTTCCCAAATCCCCTATTTTCTTCCAGGTCATAGACACTTTCAGATGTGTCGTTCCAAGGCCATTCTTCCTCCATGGTACACAGAAATGACACCTTGCTCCTGTCCTAGTTTCATATTCTCTCTACAACTGGTGTTCTGCAAGGGTTTCATTCTGAGCAACTGTTTCCAGATTCATTGGTACCTACAGATTTTAATACAAGCAGTCTGCTAAAACAGCCTTTCATCAGCTCTTCTGATAATGTTGCTTCCTCCCCGATATCCCCAGTCAATACTACCAGATTTCTTTAAAACAAAGAAATTTTTCTTTGGGGGGAAACAAGAAACAACAAAGACAGCAACTTGACCTACTGCGGTCATTTAAAACCAACCCTTCCTTTACCCAACGGAGAAAGGCCATTCCCTGTCCTGTTGCTTCTGATGTATTTAAAGAATGTTTCCCTTGATGTGTTTTGAACATTGCTTCTCATTTCCGGCTTGAGCTTTCGACTCTCCTCTGTTGCTATTTCTTCGTCCTCCTCCCTGGCCTTCCGCCATCCCCCCTCCTTTGTGGTCGCATTCTTCTTCTTCAAGCAGTTCTTTGTTCATCCTGTTGGGTTTTCTCCTACCCTCTCTACCTTAGCTAGAATGGCCTTTCTTTGTTTGCCTTTAACCAAATTTCATTAAAGCATAGTCCTAGTCCATACTGCTGGATACTCATTTTTTTTCTTCTTTTCAATCTGTATAGTGATAGTTTCCTCTGAAATACTTGGAGTCATTTTCACAAATTCAACTTTATTAATGCAACATTATTTTTTTGGCCATTGAAGATCCTAAGAAATACTAACGTTTTTCATAATTAGATACTGACCTAATCTCTACATCTGTAATAGTTAATTTCAAATATGACCTCCATCTTCTTTGAATCTTCTTGCTGTCTTTTCCAAAATGATCCCACTGTTCCTCTATGAGTTTATTTGGCTCTAGAAGGCAGAAGAGGGCAAGGAGATCCCTGACATCATTGAGGTCTTTGACTTGGTCAGATGTTCTGAAGGCCTGTCCATGACTTTTCTTAAGTGAGATATCTACAACAAAATTATTTGAAAGGTTTCCATGTGCTTTTTCTAAAATTTATATCTGAAGCTACAAACTTTCTGATGATCTCCTTTCACATCCTCTTAAATCACAAAAAGAATGCAAATAGTGACATAGCCTTACTTTTCAAGTCCCTACCTGTTCTTCAACAATCCACGCTTTTGAATTCTTAACAAAATATAACATATCGATTACTAATTAATTCCTAGTAAATGAAAAATAAATAGATACATTGGCATCTCTGTTAACAGAGCTGTTTCACTGCTTAGTGGCCCAGTTTGGGTCACACCCAGAGATGACATTAACATTTTGCCTTCGAAATAGGGTGTACTGTACCATGATAATATTTAGCAGTTGAAGAACATTAAGTCCCAGAATCCTGGGACTGAAGCAGATAACAGTATACAGATTTATGATTACACCCTCTGAAACTAGAATTTGTTGTTCTTTTTTTTTTTTTTTTCTTTAAGTAAGTTCTACACCCAACATGGGGCTTGAACTCATGACCCTGAGATCAAGAGTCACATGCTCTATTGACTGAGCCAGACAGGTGCCCCGGGAATTTGTTAGCTGTCATCCTGGGCAAGTCATACAAATCCTCTATACCTCTATATCCTCATCAGTAAAAATGGTAATAAAAACAGAATTAGCTCAATGGGTATTTGAGAGGCATTAACACACATAAAGCACATAGGACTCAATAAGCAACTCCCTTAAGTTTACATGAAAGGGACTTTACGTCAATTAATAAAATAGCAAAACACACTTAAAATCACCTAGGTAAACGAACTTGGGGAGAGACTGTTAAACAACTCACTCATGTGATATGTCAAGATCAGTCTGAGTATCACAGTGATGCTAGCCTATTGAACTAATATTTTGGAAACATCCATATTTGGCATATCCTACCCGGCTTTGTGAAGACAGCACCCACGAAATGATTTTCTAAAATGCTGACAACATCCAGACCAGGTCTCCACAAAGATAAGCAGTACCAACTTGGAAGACTACAACTACCTTGCAGCCATTCCAATAAAAATGTGATGAGCTTGCACTTTTTATCTTATCTTCCAGGAAACAGTTCAAAAGCAAATATTTTATGCTGTCTTTTGAAAATACCAAGAAGCAAATATAATGTGATGAAAAGAAAACTAAAAGTGGTATGCACAAAATATTTCCAACTTGGACGACAATTTATCACCTTGCTTTTCTTAAATTATTAAGCACTGTTTGTAAAGCAGTGGCTGTTTCATGTCAACCTCTTCCCTAGTTACCACTGAAACACAATTTTACTTCAACTGTACCTTCCTACGTGTAAGAGTTCTAAGGGCCAGTATTTTTTTTTAATGTTTATTTACTCTTGAGAGGGAGACAGAGACAGAGACAGAGTGCGAGCAGGGGAGGGGCAGAGAGAGAGGGAGACTCAGAAACCGAAGCAGGCTCCAGGCTCTGAGCTATCAGCACAGAGCCCGACGTGGGGCTTGAACCCACGAACCGTGAGATCATGACCTGAGCCCAAGTCGGATGCTAAACCGACTGAGCCACCCAGGCACCCTTAAGGGCCGGTATTAATTCATATAATTGTGAAAGGGACCAAAAGCAATTCATATTTCCATTCCTTATTGGAAAATAAGAATGCCACAAACCTTTCAGTGGACAGCCTAGCTGAGAAAATGCAAAAGCATAAAAGTAGGAAAAGCCATTTTTGTTTGAGAGAAAACATGACGGACAAATGAAGAAGCATGACATTTAATAACACGGCACTATTCACATCTATTTGTTTCTGGTAACCATGTCCTTCACACCTTCAGATTTGAGAAATGTTAGAGCATGCTGGAAAAAATGAATTCTGCAACTACAACACCTGTGTTACGAAGAGCTTTTGTCTGGTGTCCTCAAACTAGGTTACTTCAAATATTTGTATTTCACGAGCTAAGCCCAAGTATTCTGCTATCAAAATTGCAAGCTAGCATTCTTTTTAATTCTTAGAGGGTGAGGGGGCAAAGGAAGCAAGTAGAACTTTTGTGATTTAAGGTTTTCTCACCTAAGATGTTAATTTCAATACCATGGGTGAAATGAATACTCTTAGGAGATACAATGAGTAAAATGATAGCCTGTAGGAAACTACAACTTATGACATCTAACAGCATCAACACATCTACTTTCTCAGGTATCTGAAGCCCTCGTGATGGTACTTTCTTCCAGACAATTCTAGAACCGTCTGCTACAGAAACATGGTTCCCAACAAAGTCTTAATAGGGCAGGTCATGGCCCCTTTAATTAGTTTATCTACAACTTAAGATGGTCTCTTGCTGGGGCTCATTGCTGGGTTGTCCACAATATAAATGTGAGAAGATTTTAATGTCGATTAACAATAATAATTTCCAATATTTGAAATTAATACAAATATCCTACAGCCATTAAAAATAAAATGTCAAGACATTAATAGAAACTATTTTTAAATATTTAAAAATGGAAAGAGATTTGTGTCTGTCTGTAGGATAAGGTTTTTAAAAATGCTTGGGAGCACCTGGGTGGCTCAGTCAGTTAAGCATCTGACTTCAGCTCAGGTCATGATCCTGTGGTTTGTGGGTTCGAGTCCCACGTTGGGCTCTATGCTGACAGCTCGGAGCCTAGAGCCTGCTACAGATTCTGTGTTTCCGTCTCTCTCTGCCTCTCCCCCACTCATCCTCTGTCTCTCTGTCAAAACTAAATAAATGTTTAAAAAATAATAATAAAAAAAGAAATGATTTCTGAATTTTCTGAACTTTCCATAATGGTATGATTTACTTAAAAAAATTATCTTCAGAGAACCAAATATTAATCCTCATCTTTACTTATAATTTACTTTCAGAATCAGTTAAAAAAAAATTTAAAGGGACAAAATTTTTTTTAACTCCATTAAAAACAGCTAAGTTTCTAAAAAATTATTATTAACCCCAGACTGAATAAAGGCTGACAAACAAAATTCTAACATCTCTCAAAAACTAACGCAGTCTATTAAATAAAAATCCTGGGGCACCTGGGTGACACAGTCAATTAAGCATCCCACTCTTGATTTCAGCTCAGGTCATGAGCTCTCAGTTCCTGAGTTCGCACTCCACCTACGGCTCTGTGCTGACAGGGCGGACGGAGCCTGCTTGGGATTCTCCTGCTCTTCTCTCTCTGCTCCTCTGTTGCTCACGGGTGTGCACGCACACACACACACTCTCTCTCTCAAACTTTAAAATAAATAAATAAATAGATGATAGATAGATAGATAGATAGATAAAAAAATTAATAAAAATCCAGCTGCCAAGTTTTCCCCTGATATGAGAGTTTGGCTTTTTGGACTTGTAGACATCCATCCTTCCCACCATCACCCCTATCATGAGCCCTCAGGACAGGAGACTATAGGGCAGTGTTTAAACAAAGCACAGTCATATAGTCAAATTGGAGGCATAAAGAATAAAGCAGTCAAACCCTTACCTTGCACCCCCTTTCCGTGACTCTTTGACCCCACGTCGATCCCATCCTTTGATTCCAATCTCCTTCCACGTCATGTGTTCACTACCCACGTCCATGCTCGGCTTGGATTCTATGCTCCAACTTTGTGATCAATTCCTTGCAGATATTTTCATCTGCCTTTGCCCCTCTCTTCTACCATTGCACCGGTCTGGCAATCAATACAGGCTCAACCTAACTAACCGTCTGCAACAGAACAGCTAAAATTGCCAGAGGGAAAACTCCCCACACAACTCCACTTAATGGCCTTACCTGAAACTCCTAACCGCAAATCTCAAATTAGCCCTCAACTCTGCAAAATGATTCTCCTACACTTTCCTCATAATTTCACTTTATCATTTTCTGGGAGAACTACCTATTTCATAACTTCTCCTCTCTCCTCAAACTTCCAACATCTTCTCCTTTCTTATTGTCAGTTAATCACCTTCCTCCATGTGTCACCGACAGATAAGAACTATCTCATCCTCTTACTGTCAAACCACCAAACTTACATACTTACCCATTATGCCTTGCCTCCTCTTAAGATGTTAAAGTGGCCTCTGTTCCTGAGGCCAGCCCTTCCGCGGTCCAGTCCTTTGTCTTCCCTCCCACACTCGTCCCCCTTTTTTATCTAGCTCATTCTCACAAGCGTACAAGCTTGCCTTAATATTGCCCATCTTAGAAACCAAAACTGATTGTTTTATATTCGCGTATGCACTATGCATACAGTATGCAATAACACATATATACATACGTGTTATATATAAATATACATCTAAAATAGATTAAGTGAAGCCAAGAAATCTGGGCTATGTTGAAGATGACCTACCCTTCAACTCTAGCTCTAAGTACATGAAAACCAAGTAGTTTTCAGAAAATTACTTAGCCGGAGAATACATTGTTTCATTAACAATGTAACACATAGGGGCGCCTGCATGGCTCAGTCGATTAAGCGTCCAACTCTTGGTTTCAGCTCGGGTCATGATGTCATGGTTCATGAGTTCAAGCTCCCAAAGCTTTGGATCCTCTGTCTCCCTCTCTCTCTCTCTGCCCCTCTCCTGCTCACACACATGCATGTGCTCTCTCTCTCAAAAATAAATAAACATTAAAAAAATAATGTAACACCTGAATGGAACAAGGCTGCACACAGCATGAACAAAATTTAAAACAAAAACAGGAGTGTAATTATTTCATGTTCCCAAAGGAGGTTTTTCCTTACAGGTTCATTGGTGTGATCATTTAGAGAGAGCAGTTCTCTCTCAAATGCATGGATGCTATGATGGGTAAATCTTCCGAGAAGGAGGCAGGACAAGTCAGTGGGGTGGTTGGAAAAAGCACCCTCTGTTCATGCTGAGTTGATGGGTCTAGGAAGAAGGACCAGTGGTATTCTCTTAGAAAACTTCATGAGCAGGCCTGGGATCTGGACCTGTCTGCCCCCCCCCCCCCCCCAGGGATGCCTGGGAGAGAGACAATCCTGAAAGACGCTAGCATACAGAATGTGCCTGAGAAGAAGACTAAAGGCTATCGCCCGGGACTCATAAAAATAGACACAAGAGACCTGCACTCCAGACAAGGGACAGGAGGAGAGTTCATGTTTTGGGATTCATCCTCATGCCAACTCTTCTGAATTCTCATTTAGGGGATAACGTTGATTGCCGGGATAAATGCCTTTTGTTAATAAAAAGATCACTAAAATCAGGGCCAATTTTCCAGTAACATGTAGACTTGGTCTAACAAGTGACACAACACCTGTTTTTACCACACACTGTTATTTATTTCTAGGGTCAGGCTTTCTCAAGCCATGTACCAAGGAGTGATCCAAGAGTATGTTGGGGAGGGCGGTGAGCAATGACCTGCCCTTGTTACTGACAGCCACAGTTGTAAATCAGCAATGCAACCAACTAGGGTGGGTGAGAGACTCAACCAATATGCTCACATAATTCTATGAGCTCTGGATTTGGGGGACGAGGACCCTAAATCTAGTCGGACAGAATCTAATCCAAAGAGCATAAACTCATACAAGAAAATGGCACAGGGTAGAAAGACAACAAAATACCGAATACAAAATGGGCCAATGTCTTCATCATTTTTCTCTTCATCACTCCTCCAAAGTGTACAAACATGTTTACACCTGTCCCTGCTGACCCAGGTGCAAAGCCAAACTTCCGCCCAATTACCTACTCCTCTGTTTCCCTCACTCTGCATCAAGAGCATAATGTTCTCTAATCTTAGAGCCAGATCAGACAAATCAGTGAATTATAGGATCAACGGGCTGCTCACAATTAGTCTTGCCTGAGAGGTTTAAGAGAATCTATCCATACACTGGTGTAAAAGGTGGCTGATTAAGGGGTCTGGAGGCCGAGTTGCCATTAAGTAGCTGAGACCTTGGTTGAGAGCCCTCTGTTCTCTCCAGGGTCTCATCTATAAGTGGAAGGGCCAAGACCAAAATGACTTTCCTGCTCTCATTTTTAGATGCCCACCCCGGGACGAAACACATCCTTCTTTCTCGTCTCATCTAACTTCCATATATTCCCCCTAATAATTCCCTATCTATCCATGACCCCAGGAACTGATGTCAGCAAAGAGAGTTAAACTGTCATAGCCTGCCTGAGCTTCCCTCCTTGAAATCCAAGAGCTAAGCTCCAAACTCGAAAGGGAAAAGAAAATCCTCAAGACAAAATGCCGCCTTCAAAGAACTCGCAAAACCATTGCCCCACACAACTGTATCGGGGAAATGTTGAAACAACGAAGCCAAGTCAGAAAACCGAGCTTCCATTTAAATACCCTGCTTATTTCCAGGTGGCGTTGGCATTGTTCTTTGATAAATGGAAATGAGAACTTCCGGGATTATTTGAAGTTGAGAAGCTAACAACCAGCCAGCACTTTCTTATCACCTTCTCCAGCTCCAGTTCTGCACGGTCAATAGCTCAGGGGGTCAAGCTCAGGATCCACCCAGGAAGGCAAGGCTCTTTTAAGCAATCTTGAAATAAAAGCAAGTGTAAGCATTATTACGAACACGTGATCATCTTAGGCTCCTTTCCAAGAAATTAGCACAACTACAGTACAAGTCTGCAAGACCTGACAAGACTAACACACAAACAGGTATCAACACCACCTGTTTAAGAAGTAAGGGTCTACAAGACACAAAGATTACCGAAGAAGCAGAAGTACAAAATAAACAACGAATGAGCCACGGCCGGGGAAGTAAAATACAAGAATTCTTACTACGGCTCCCATTGGGGGCCCAAAACTATCCGTATTTTCTTTTCCATATTTCCAGTGGACTTAGTTCACATTTCCAGTAGAATTAGCTCATAATTCTAATATTAACTGAGGCACATGAACTCTTAAGTACAAAGAAGAAGTACCACCCACTCCCACACACACGAGCAAAAGAAAGTCATTATTGTTGACTCTTCATTCCACACAAATTTTTCTTCCAGGGTAAAAGATTCAGTCTATACTTTTTTCCCCTTCCTAGCAGCACAGCTGGATTTTACAATGGCATCATAAAGCAGATGGAGTGCTAGTAACCAAAAGCCAGAGGGCTGATTAGGCTGTTTCCAATCTGTATGTCACAAATAATGGACTATTACTGAAAAGTAAAGGTCACTCAAAATGAATTGCGTTCAGTAAAGAGCTTGGGTACGGATACCAGGGCTAGCTATCATTGACGGCCATAAAATTCCCGGTAAAAGGAGAAATGTCACATTGTCAGGGATTTCTCATGGCATGGAAGGATTTACCCAGTTGAACCCTGGTTCGTCTTAACTCGGTGAGCTGCTGAAGGGTGCACAGAACTTGCTGTACGTGTATCAGCTGAATTGACACACGGGTCACTCCATTAACCCAACGTTCAATGAAGTGCTGGTGGGCCAGGAGAAGCCCAGGCTCCGGAAGAAACCAAAGGGCTAAAACCACATTCACATGTCATAAATAAAAAAAAAGAAAGAGGGCGGGGAGGAGGGCGGGGTGCCTGGATGGCTCAGTGGGTTGAGCATCTGACTCCATTTAGGCTCAGGTCATGATCTTACAGTCGTGGGATGGAGCCCCACGTCGGGCTCTGGACTGAGTGTCGTGCCTGCTTGGGATTCTCTCCCTCTCTCTCTGCTCCTCCCCCACTCATTTTCTCTCTCCCTCTCTCTCCCTCTCTGTCAAAATAATTTTTTTTTTTTAAAAAGGGAAGGATCACTTACAAGCCACATCACCACACTGCTGTCGTCAGCACCGACAAAAGTTGTTTCCTTCGGTCATGAATCACTGAGATGGAAAGTAGTATGGTCCGTTCATCCAGGGCCTCCCTTCTATACCCGCGTCAACAGAGCAGACGCCTGTCCACTACCGTCAAGATTCTCCTGAGCAGCCAGCCAGACAAGACCCAGGGCGGAGCCGGTGCTTCCCAGTGGCACGTCAGACACCCACCCACTCTGAGTGGTTTGAGGACAGTAGCCTAGGTGGCATTGAAAGAGCCTTTGGCCCAGGTACACAGATGACTCACACTGCCCACCATCTCTCCCGCTGGGGCAAGTCCGCGGCCAAGGCAGGGTGCAGGGTCTTCTGCCTCGTTGGAGCCTACCTGCCCCTTGCGTCGCCCTGCTCTCTCTCCCAGTGCTCGGCAATCCCCGCCTGCCAACTTGGCAGAGTGGGCTCCCCTCTGCGGATGGCACCACTTGGGTCTAACCGCTCCCGAGCTCACCCCCTGCTTTGGGCCCGAACCAGCGCAGCTTGGCCCCTGCTGCAGACTAACCGGGGCTGGCCTAATGTAGTGGAGCCCACTCTTCTGCGGCTTCGCTTTTCAGTCGCGGTAAAAGAACCATGAGAGAAAGGGCCCGTCTTAACCATGTTTGAGTGTCCACTTCAGTGGCCTTACATACGTTCGCACCGTTGTACAGCTGTCACGTCCATCCGCGTCCAGAACTCTTGCCATGTTGCAAAACTGGAACTCTACACCCATTAAATAACTGCTCTCTCTTTCCCACTCCCCCGCACCCCCGCCCCGCCCCAGGCCCTGGAAACCACCACACATACCATTTTCTGTCCCTATGAATTTCCCTACTCTGGGTGCCTCATATAAATGGAATCATACACCCTGTGTCCTTTCGTGACTGGCTTGTTTTACTTCGCACGATGTCCTCCAGGGTCACCCACGCTGTAGCATGCGCCAGGATTTCCTTCCTACTTAAGACAGAATAATATTCCATAGGATGGATATCCACGCTGGTGTCTCCACCCTCTCACATGGGTGGTATCCACCCATGAGGATAACACAGCAATGAACACGGGTGTACCAATATCTCTTCAAGTCCCTGCTTTCAGGGGCACCTGGCTGGTTCAGTCAGTGGAGCATGTGACTCTTGATCTTGGTGAGCTCAAGCCCCGCACTGGGGGTTGAGTTTACATAAATAAGTAAGTAGGTAAATAAATAAAATTAAAATACGCATTGAATTTATTTTTTATTTAAAAAAAATTTTTTTAAACACTGATTTATTTTTTGAGAGACAGAGAGAGAAACAGAGGGTGAGTGGGGGAGGGGCAGAGAGAGAGGGAGACACAGAATCCGAGGCAGGCTCCAGGCTCCGAGCGGTCAGCACAGAGCCCGATGCGGGGCTCGAACCCACAAACCGCGAGATCATGACCTGAGCCGAAGTCAGAGGTTTAACCGACTGAGCCACCCAGGCACCCCTGAGTTTATTTTTTAAAAGTCCTCGCTTCCGGGGCGCCTGGGTGGCGCAGTCGGTTAAGCGTCCGACTTCGGCCAGGTCACGATCTCGCGGTCTGTGAGTTCGGCCCCGCGTCAGGCTCTGGGCTGATGGCTCGGAGCCTGGAGCATGTTTCCGATTCTGTGTCTCCCTCTCTCTCTGCCCCTCCCCCGTTCATGCTCTGTCTCTCTCTGTCCCAAAAATAAAAAAAAAAAAAAAAAAAAAAAGTTGAAAAAAAAAAAAAAAGTCCTCGCTTTCAATTCTTTTGGCCATATATACTGAGAAATGGAATTGTTGGGTCACAGGGCAATGGTAGTTTTAATTTTTCTGAAGAACTGCCACACTGATTTCATAGCAGTTTGTACCATTTCCTCTGTAACTAAGATGATCCTTAGTAACTCTGGTGAGAACGAGAAGGTACAGAGCCAGGGCTGGGCCCACTGGGACCAGGCTCCACCCGACGAAATCAAGGAATGCAGACTGCCGCTGCTTTGTATTTCTGTTTCTGTTTTTGTTTTTACACCATAAAAGTGGCTGTGTGTTCTCAGCCATCAGCAGTTCCATTTATTCCGAGAAACGGACAGGTGCTGGGGTACCACGAGAGCTGCCCCAAGGCAGTCTTCATCATTTAAACCTGAGCCTCCTGAAGATAATACTTTTTGTTTTTTTTTTTTAATTTTTTTTTTTTAACGTTTGTTTATTTTTGAGACAGAGAGAGACAGAGCATGAACGGGGGAGGGTCAGAGAGAGAGGGAGACACAGAATCGGAAACAGGCTCCAGGCTCTGGGCGGTCAGCACAGAGCCCGACGCGGGGCTCGAACTCACATACCGCGAGATCGTGACCTGAGCCGAAGTCGGACGCTTAACCGACTGAGCCACCCCGGCGCCCCTGAAGATAATACTTTAACCAAAATGGAACAAAAGGTGTAAACTTGGGCTGGGAAAATTTAAAAATGAACTATATGCTCTCGAGTCATATTTCAAAAACGGCACTGCCAGCCTAAGATCTAAATTGTTAATTGTACACAACAGACTGCAGGGAAAGTAATCAGGCCCGTGCATACAATTTATATCTGTGATTAGCTATTCTATGTCTGATTTATGGCTTTTGGGTAGATGGATACCGATTTATTTTTCCTCTACAGGGCTCCATGCATGAAGTGTAATTACAAATTTGTTTGCATTTGCTGTGGTGCGGAATTAAAAACATAACCTTCTTGGAGGCTTGGAATAAGGATGCTTTCTTGTCCTTTATTTTTCCCTTAAAATGGAAATGGGTGCCAGATCGCATTCTCTATCAGATCCACAAACCCAATGGTTGCAGCCACGTGATTCTCAGAATCACTGCTTTTACCTGATGAAACAGCCGGATACGAGATGACAGTAATTGCAAAACCTCTGGAGTTCTATATGCTTACTTATGTCATCTTTCCGCTTTGTCACCCAGAAACCTTTCACCTGAATGAACAGTGAACAAACCCGGATATATGGCAGCGCCTGGGTGGCTCAGTCAGTTAATTGTCCGACGTTTGATTTCAGCTCAAGGCATGATCTCACAGTTTCTGAGATCAAGCACCGTGTCCGGCTCTGTGCTGACAGCATGGAACCTGCTCGGGATTCTCTCTCTTCCTCTCTCTCTGCCCTTACCCCTCCCAAAATAAATAAACAAACGTAAAAGAAATAAACAAAGCTGGATATATGAACTTTTTCCAAGACCCTTCAGGTGTTCTGGTCAACACGAGTGGTTTTAGTGCTGGCTTGGGAAACCGTGGCTCTGAATGAAAGCTGGGCCACACACCTTCAGTGCAGGTCCCTTTTGAAGACCGGTTGCTGGGGTCTTGTCCAAGTGTTTTTCCAGGGCTCCGCGGGGGGTGTTCTTCCTGGCTCTGCCCACCTGACATCCTCACACCCTCCCCAGGGCTGCTCCAGCCCAGCGTCCCTTCTACCTTCTCTGCTCAGCATCAAGGCCTTGGCTTCTTTCCACGGCTTCATCACAGGGCCTTGTGCAAACCCGCTTCACACTAAACCTCCCCAGTTCTACCGAATGGGTCATGAAGAAAAGCAAACCTGGAACTATGTATTTTCTGCCAGACCCTTGCTTTAATCTCTGCCCCTACCTTTACTGCCCTCCACAGCTCAGAGCTGCAGCTCCATAGAAACAGGGTGCATGAAAAGAAAAACCAACCAAAGAAAAAAGATCAGTCGTGCTGAGTAACAGGAAAGCTAGAAAGCTTTTTTTTTTTGGGGGGGGGGGGATAAAAATATATATATATTTTTTTTCATTATACAATGAGGAGATACATATTTTTTAAAATGGGAAAAGAGAGGGGCACCTGGGTAGCTCATCGGTTAAGTATCTGACTTTGCCCATGATCTCAGGGTTCTTAAGTTCGAGCTTCACTTCAGGCTCGGGGCTGACAGTGCAGAGCCTGCATGGGATCTCTCTCTCTCCCTCTCTCTCTCTCTCTCTCTGCCCCTCACAGGATTCCCTCTCCCTGTCTCTCTGCACCTTGTGGGATTCTCTCTCTCTCCCTCTCTCTCTCTCTGCTCCTTCCTCACTTGTGCCCTCCCTCTCAAATAAATAAATAAACAAATAAATTTAAATTTTAAAAAATGGGAAAAGAGAAAAAGTTTAATGTATTACCATAGCACCACCATCCCCACTCCATCAGCCATGTAAACTTCATAGAAAATTTCCTTTCTGGGGTGCCCGGGTGGCTCATTCAGCGAAGCTTCAGACTTTGGCTCAGGTCATGATCTCAAGGTTTGTGGGTTTGAGCCCTGCATCGGGCTCCGTGCTGACAGCTCAGAGCCTTGAGCCTGCTGGGCATTCTGTGTCTCCCTCTCTCTCTCTGTTCCTCCTCTGCTTGTGCTCTGTCTCTCTGTCTCTCTCTCAAAAATAAACATCAAAAAAAATTTTTTTAAAAGCAAAGAAAGTTTCCTTTCTTACACCGAGATTCATTTCTTAGCTGTAAGCATACCTCCTTTGCACTGCTCAGCCAGGACATCCATTTTTCCCTGTGTCTCTAGATTCCCTCTGATCTCCTCTCAAAAGTGCCTCTTATGCTGCCTCCCCTTTCTGGAGCTCATCTCTGCTCTCTCTGCCGGAGTGAATCTATCCCCATAGCAACTGCCACCACCTGTACCTGCAGTTCCCAAACTGTGCCGAGACTTTCTGGGATGCCGCGGTGAACTCACGGAGGCACCAAAGGATATTTTACATTTTTGAGGGAAATGCCGCCATACTGGACACTGGTTGGACAGTTTGAACATGAGATCCCCTGCATTCCCTTGGAAGACATCTTTACCAAGGCGGGGTTCTCAGAGGCGGCTGTGATAAAACAGGAAGTACTGTACAAAAATCAAAGTGGAACAGGAAATGGTGTCCAATCTGGTTCTCAGGTTTGGGAAATTGTGCCGTGCCCGGCATGTGCATACAACCCGTCTATCCTGTAAGTGTATTAGTTGGGGTTCTCCAGAAAACAGAACCAATCGTGTGTGTGTGTGCGCGCGCGCGTGGGTGTGTGTACAGAGAGAGAGAAAGAGAAGCTGATTTGAAAGAATTGTTTCATGCTAATGCGGTGGCTGGCAAGTCCAAAATCTGCAAGGTGGGCCAGCAGACCGGGGACCCAGGGAAGAGTGTATATTGCAGTTCGCATCTGAAGACAATCTGGCGGCGGAATTCCTTCTCCCCTGGTAGCACCTCACCTCAGCTGTTATCTCTTAAGGCCTTCGGCTGAGTGAATGAGGCCCACTCACATCACGCAGAGTTGCCTGCTTGACTCAAAGTCTACTGATTCAAATGTCAATCTCTCCTAAAAAAAATGCCTTCACGGCAACATCCAGACCGATGTGGGATCAAATATCCGATGACTATGGCCGAGCCAAGTTGACACGTAAAATTAAGTATCACTTAGGAATGAAAAATATGTACTTTTTTCTTCCCAATTTATACAGCTGTATTTTCAACCAGCCACTAACCTGTTAGGACATAAATACTCATTGAATTGTTTGGACTCTACTACTTAATAAATGGAACTGGTAGGTATTACTTTTGGCCTGTAGGCACTGAGAATGCAGCCCAGATTGTATTCCCAAATTCTTTTTTTTATTACCAAATTCTCGACATGCACATTCTAAATGCTTGTCAGTATGCATTTCTTCTGACTGCATTTCAACATACATGCATATTCTAATGCATGCCCATATTCTTATATATTCCAAAGGGAAGAATTCCCAGTTATCTTCCCTCAAATGTTCCAAACCCAGTTTCTTATTTCCTCCACCAACCTACTGTCAATCTGATTTCCAGAAATG
The DNA here is from genome assembly GCF_023721935.1 of Panthera uncia. NCBI lineage: Eukaryota > Metazoa > Chordata > Mammalia > Carnivora > Felidae > Panthera > Panthera uncia. The sequence continues at coordinate 22,047,729 of NC_064809.1, read as the reverse complement.
CATTTTTAATCTCATCCACCCGGCCTCCCCACTAACCACTGCTATCCACCCCACCATGGAACTCCTCTGAAACATAATACAATAATGTTTACCTATGTGATATATTATTATAGGAAAAAAATTATATGCAGCCAGTTTAAAGCCCTTGTCACAAATTATGGGTTCATGATTTTTCAGAGGAAAATGTTTATTTTTAACTTCTCCCATGTCTTCATAGGCAGAAAAAGCAGTCAAGATAGAATAGGAAAAGTATACAGCCCAGGGATAAATTATTATGTTTTTATAAGGGATGTTCTCCTTGATTTAGGGAAAAAAACCCAATACTTTACAACATTGCCTTTCATGAATCATTTTGTAGGCAAAATGTAATTTTAATTTTCATTAAAATTAGTCTTGATATGGTGAGGCCATCCTGTAATAATAAACTTGAGCCAGCCTCTGTCCCAATGATGAGCTCAATCCCACCCAAAGAGCTGAGTCTGTGGGTGGCTTAAAAGACAAGTGTAACATTTGACCTTACACAGCCAAAAACCAAAGACAGAAAATGTTAAAAAATTTTTCATTTTATCTCTTTTCCCCTGAGAACACATACACCTAACAGTAAAAGATGGCCAGCTCTCGCTGTGCAGAACACTTTGATTGCAAACTCTCCTTTTCACTGATTTCTCATAATTAAAGCTAGAAACCACTAGAAGTAATCCCCTCTATTATGTCATTTTTGTTGGCAATATCTGCTCTACTGAATAAAGATGCTGCTCTATCATGCATAATAATATTTATGGAACTGTATTCCTGAGATACCGAGGCAATGTGATTTTTCTCTCTCAAGGAGGGAGCCTTGTTATTCATTGAGGGCAGTTGGTTTACCATGAAAAGAAGCCAACCCATTCAAATGGGGCTTCTGGCTCCAGCTGAGTGAATGATGCTGCAGTCACCAGCCCTCAAATACCTATGGATGTCGGCGGGCCCCGTAGAAGACTCAGTGTTCTAGTGAAAACAACATCAAAAGGCTAGAAAACAAATAACAGCTCAGGGAAAGTTCATAAAATATTTGGTTAATACTAAAAACTAGCAACTATGACAATTGGAACGTATTTATCTAACAGAAGAACAAGTCCACGCTATGAGATTTACAATGAAGGTAACAAAACATAAATAAACTTATACTTGGGGGTTTCTGGGCAAGCAAGAAATATGATATAAAAACACATCTGTCAAAAGAACAGCACGGTTAAGTGTATTTATATTTCTCCATGAAAGTACTTTCTCAGCGTATACATTTTGGGGCAATGAACTAGGGGGAAATCTATAGGCTAACTTCTATATTGTAGTATTTTTGATATATGAATTTCCCCACTGGCCAATGTTTATAATAATTTATAATTCCAGCATCTGCTAGACTACACAGTCGTACCAGCTCCCTCGAAGCCTCAGAATAAACATAACCTGATTTTTCCAACGCTATTGCTAAAAATAAAAGGACCACACAGTGAGTATCTCTCACTATCATAAGAACTATTTGAACTGGCAGTTTTCTTTAAATTCATTCCATTCAAAGCCTTCAGAAAATTAGCAATTCTCCACGGAAGACCACAGAATACCGGAGCCAAAAGGGTTATGCGGGCATCTAGTCACTGGCTCAGAAATATGTTTTTTTTTTTCTTCATTTGAGGTATAAAGCCTTTCTCCTGAGAGATAAAAGAGGTGATACCCTGCTTTTAAAAGGGGGTGGGAGGCCAGGGGACAGGGGTGAGGACCCTGTCTTCTAAGCCTGCTCTCTGCACCTGTCTGCAAATGAATAGAGCCACCGAAGCGGAATTAGGCACATTCTGAAACCATCTTCATGTTCCTTTCTAGTAGCAGAGTTTCAAGAGCTGATAAAGTTGGCTAGGCACGGGTTCAGGTTATTTTGGAAATAAGTCCACTGCAAACTGTAAAATACGTTTAGAAACATTCAGAATGTCAACCGCTTAATATTTTGAAATGTGATGCTGAAGTTTATGGTCAAATCCATTATCCCACAGAGGCTCACAATTCACCCCAGTTTGTCCAGGACTTTCCCAGTATGAAAACTGGAAGTCCCTCATCCTGGGAATCCCCTCTGTGCTGGCCGACTGAGACAGGCCAGTTGGTTACCGGATCTTCCGCATAAGACTATGTAATATGTCCTAAGTGATCTCACTTTGAAATGACTCAAACCACAGTGATCCAGCAACAGATAAATACCCCAGAGTGAGGAATACCTTTCGGGGGGTAGACACATCACCCAACGTAGGTAAAGGAAACCTGGTGTTTCCGACATCATCCAGGATAGTGAATATACTAAAAGCATAGCTAAAGGTGTTTGAGACTGGGTTCCACGTTCACCCTGTAGGTAGAAAAGGACAGCTAAAGTATTTAAAGAAAGTGATTTTAACTTGGCGGATAACAATCCTCCTTATAATCTTCATTATATCAGATCTCTTTTGGATAAGCTCTTTTATCCCGTCAATATTGGATAATATCAAGATAAATTTCCATCCAGTTACTTTTAATGATCAAAAGTCAAAATCGTCATGAATAAAATATGTGCATATAAACAGATACCATTTCATTGTTCTTGTTTTAAAAATATTTAGCTCTCCTTCTGGCAACGGTTAGAATTACAATCATTTCCACCAGTAGATTTTGCCCTTGAAGACATACGAAGGCTCAGAGCCCAGTGGCAGGAGATCTGGCTGATGTACTGTGCCAACGAGGGACAGGAGGGAGTCTGTCCCTTTTGAAAACAGAAAAGTGCTATTTTCATGATTAGTCAGAACTTCACCTCTTTCCTTTCAGATAACTTCCCACATCAAAATCCGACTCCAGAAAATAGGCAGAGAAACATGCAGAGAAGTAAGTATATAGTTTGCCCTGTGTTTCTATCTCCTTTATAACTAGAGGATTTCCATACTGGAAGCAGAAAATCAGACAAAGACCGAGAACTCCTATTTGTCACGGAAATCCTGTGAAACTCTTGGGCTCTTTCCACACAGTCTGGACCTCAAATTTCATCCTCCCTTTCTTTCTTTATTTTTTTTTTTTTAATTTTAGAAAGAGGCAGGGGGAGAAGAGCAGAGGTGGAGCGAGGGAGAGAGAGACAGAGATGGAGGGGGAGAGGGAGAAAATCTTAAGCAGGCTCCACGCTCAACACAGAACCCAATGTGGGGCTCGATCCCGTGACCCTGGGATTATGACCTGAGCTGAAATCAGACGCTCAGTGGACTGAGCCACCCAGGTGCCCCGTTCCTCCATTTCCTTTTAAGGGAGAAGCATTGCTTTTCTGCAGCTACTTTTAGCATCAGTAGCTGACGCAATTGCTGGTGCTTCTGGTTGGTTTGTACAACCTTTTCCTCTTTGTAAGTTTCCTGTATATTTATGCCCCCAATCTCCTCCGGAAACCCTCCTCTCTCTGCCTCTGGAGCACTGCTGGGTCCCATGGAAGACCCCTGTGCTAGGGGCCACCAGTGCCAAGGCTAGGTGGAGAGCCACCCAAAAGACACATGGGGTCTTGGGCAAAAAAGGGGTTTATTCTGTAGATACTAGACATCATCAAATATCACAGCCAAAGGAACTAACTGATGGGACAGTTCCTTGTGCCACACACATGTGCACACACACGTGTGGTCACAACACCAGTTCAAGTGCTGCCTGGGACAGATCACACAATTTTGCTGAGCTGAAGGTTATTCCTCGGCACGATGGTCCTCAGCCACTCCCATCTGAGTCTTCGCCACGTTATAAAGATGTTTAAATTTTAGGTGGAACTGTGGCCACAGACTAATGGGGCTAGTCCTCTGCAAAGCCATGCAATCGGTTCTCTTCATTTCATAAACGCAAAGAGAGTAACAGTCGAACTGCATGTGAGCTGAGGCAATAGAAATTCATTTTTCAAAAGAAAGAATGGAATCATAGGTCTTTTTGAGGCTCTCCTGCTGACGATCAAGTTGTCTTTCAGAAGTGAGTAAGACTGACTCCACGGATGCCAAGGATGCCGACCCAAACTGTTACCAGCAGGTCTGTAAACCAACACTGAGCTCTTAAATATCATGGCCTATAACCTTGACCCTGTCGGCAATTCTGGGGCCAGGAACTGTCATCGGAGGGGAAAACGCCCATCGAAAGAATCCTCTCTCATAAGACAGTTCCACCAGCTTTCTGCAACCTGCACACAGTCAAAATAAACACATTTCTGCAGGTGGTATCCCAAAGCAAAACAGTCATTATCTAAAACCACCCCCCTCTGCAGGAGGGCATCTGACAGGAAAACACACAAGACTTCCATATCGACTTCATACCGAAAAGCCCTGTTTGGCTCTAAACCCAGACAGCTTTAGCGATGCAACCCACTGATATTTCCACAGCCACCCTCCCTTTCCTCTTAATTAGACTGTGGATGAGCCTCACACTCCACATAATGGGCTCTTCCGAACACAGTCGCACTGCTCACTCTAATACAAGAACACCCGGTCACCAGGCTCCTCTTCCCAAACCTACCAACGGGAGCACGGTGTCCTGTGTTCATGTCAGCGGCTGTCAGCAAAGGGTACTTCGTTGTCAGCTCGGCTGACAACCAGGGCTCCGTCACTGTCTTCAAAGAAACACTTATAAAAGCTACCCTCCCAGGTCCCCTAAGCATCCATGGCAAAACTGCAAAACTGTGTCCCACTCCCCTGTTGATTTTCCTCAAGAGGATCATTGGAGGAGGTCCCAGGGAAGCAACAGCAATACGAGATTCCTCTTCATATGTTCTTACATAATGGATCTTTCACCGGTGTCCACACCCGGTGTCTTCTTCAGTACTAATCTGCAGCAAATCTATGACTTAGGCTTCTTTTTTAATCTTCGTACAGCAGAAGACAAATTCGGCCTTCCAGGTATTTCTATTTATGTCCATTGTCCCTGAAATGACTTCTGGATGGCCATGTTAAGCCGGACTCCTCCCCTTCTTGCTTTGGTGCAGAAAGGCTGAGAGAGAGGGCAGGTATCTTGGACATCAGTAAAATCCCCCTCCTCTGGAGGAAAAGCACTGTCCTTCAAGAGGAGGCCCAGATTCCACAAATAAACTGTGATGTTGATATCATCTGCTTCTTCCCCTGTCACCTTATGCATCCAGAGAATCTAACACTGGCCCAGGGAGGAACGCAAAATCCTGCTGCAAGAAGAATCTGCTTTGCAGGGCAGACAGCTTTTCATCCATGGGCCACAGGGTCAGGGAGTCTCAAACAACCAGCTGTGGTGCTGCCCTCTTCCTCCTGTGTCTGCTGCTGAACCTAGTTCAGGTGTCCATGGTCAAGCCCCTCTCTTTTCTAGTCTACAGGAAGCCCCCACAGACCTCAACTGCATTTCTTTTTCATCTGCAGAAAGAGAATTTTTTTTTAACTTTTGGAAGAGGTTTTTTTTTTTTTTTCCGGTTGACAAAGAATCCCCAAATGGCTTCTAACACTCTGACTCCATACGTATCTCTTAGTGAGCTAAGGAATCCTAACTCAAACATAGAGGCCACCACTGTAGTACCAACCCAATATGGGATGAGTTTTCAGGGTTTGAAGGTAATTGTCTCTGATACTTAATAGAAAGAGTTCCACAGAGCTGAAACCAGGGGCTAAGAAAAGTAACACTGTCCATGTCGCTACTTTACTCAGAGAGCAACTCCATGCTGCTCCTTGGGTCTTCCTCCCTCCCCTTAGCACGAATTCCCTAGCAAATACCGGAAAGTACGCAGTGGGTACTCAAACATCTGCTGATTCCCTCAGCCAGTATTTACTGCTTGACTCCTATGCAAGGCAAAGTGTGAGGCTCAGAGATGAGTCTAAGTCCTGTTTGCTGCCCTTAAGATGCTTGGAGAACAGCCGAGTAGCTGACAAAAGAAAAGTCTCTTTGTCACCCCTCCAAATACAAACCACTCTCACTCGTTCTCCCAACTGTCATAGGGCACAGGCTAGGACCCAACACATAGCTGATCCTGGGGCCACATTATGCACATAGAGCACAGAGCTCTGAACTTGGACTCCCTGTACAACCACCCCGGAGAGCCTGGGGCCCCCTGTTATGATTGCTGGCATTGGGAAAATAGCAGTTTTTGACTTGGAGGAGACCCCAGCTCAAACTTTAAATGTTTAAATTGTTAATAATAATTGACATGCGAATATTTGACAATATTCAATTAAACATGTCTTATGTCATGAAAGGGGCTGAGTTCTGGAAGAACTGGAAGCCCAGGAATATTCCACTGGGCTCTGGTGATCTTGCTCAAAAACATGGAAACTAAAGAGAAGGATGCCTACTTTGTGATTTATAACTTTGTGACATATGATGGCTAATATTATGTGGCAATAAGATTGCGCCAGAAAGTGCTCAGATATTTGCTGAAACATTCTTCTGGGTGTGTCTGCCAGAGGGTTTTTGGGTGAGATTACATTTGAACCAGCAGACTGGGTAAAGTAAATTGTTCTCCCTACTGTGGGTGGGCCTCATCCAATCAGTTGAGGGCCTGAATAGAACAAAAGGGTTGACCCTCCCACAAGTAAGAGAGAACTACTTCCTGCATGACTGCTTGAGCTGGGACACTGGTTTTTCCTGTCTTCCGGACATCAGCTAAAACATCGACTCTTGCTGGGTCCCAAGGCTGCCAGATTCCAGACTAGAATATGTGCGTGTGTGTGTGTGTGTGTGTGTGTGTGTGTGTGTCCATGGCCAAATATGTTGGGAGAACAGCTTAAGGTTACAGGGCCATCTTCACTGCAGGTGTTTTCGGCGTCTTCAGTATGTAAATGTACCCTGTGGATCCCACAGTATTTTACAGCATGTAACATCTGTGAAGATGTTACAGAAGCCTCTGTGTGTGTATGTGTGTGTATGTGTTTGTGTGTAATCTGTCATGGTCTACCGCTCCATGGGATATAGAGTTTGGTAACCCCACGCTTACACCATATTGATTCCCCCAGGGCACGGTGGGCAAACTCGTTACTCTTAAAAGGAGGATTTGTTGTTTTCACCCTCTCCTCCAGTAACTAACACTTCCCCTGTTTTCTGACTCCATTGCTATTCATTCATTCATTATCTCATTCATTCATTCACTTAACAAATATGTTATCCTAGACCTTATGCCTAAGACAAAGGAAACGAAGGAGTCATGGACATCAGCTGCCATTCATCAGACACAGCCAAGAACTTATTTCAGAACGTGTTTCTGAGAAAGAAGGACAAGGGGGATAAAAGAAGTAATTCTGTGGAGGTTTGTGATGGATAAGCACAGGTTTTTCTGGCTGGATTCACTATCTTTACCCTTTTCAAAGAACAAAAGACAAAGTTCGGGGCCCATATCTGGAATAAACTCTAAGGAAGTTGACGACTTGCCCTGCTTTCCATTCAGTAGACCTCACCTCATTCTCAAAGGGTAGGGGGAATTGCCTGTGATTCTGAACTTGGCCTTGGTCCAGTTGTCCAGACCACCCTATTACGACTTCACTGCAGTCAATTGTATTACCTCCACAATTCCTTTGATTCCTTTCCAATCTAAATCCCCCTTTCTGGGGGGACTCTGGACGGTCTAGCCAGTGTATTATCTAACAGCGTATGGAATTTGGAATGGTATTTCCATACAAGGGCCGTACACATTCCTTCTCCAGGTTCCCTTCTAAACCACACGTGCTATCAGTTAGCACAGGAGGCTGAGAAGGAACATGGCGGAGGATAGGGAAGAAGAGCCAAGAGTTCAAAAGGAAGGCTCCTCACTGCCTAGCAACAAAGAACAGAGTCCCCAAACAACAGATTTTTACATGTGATAACAGATATAATAAATTGGTTTACTGTATCCAATTATCGTAGGCTATACTTATCTACAATTTAAAAAGTAATTGGTCAGTTAAATATGGCTGCCAGGGGCACCTGGGTGGCTCAGTTAAGCGTCCGACTTCAGCTCAGGTCATGATCTTGTAGTTCGTGAGTTCGAGCCCTGAGTTGGGCTCTGTGCTGATAGCTCAGGGCCTGGAGCTTGCTTCAGATTCTGTCTCCTTCGCTCTCTGCCCCTCCCCCACTTATGCTCTGTCTGTCCGTCTCTCTCTCTCTCAAAAATAAATAAACGTTAAAAAAAATCTTAATAAATATGGCTGCCGAGATCAAGAAGTTTTTTTTTTTTTTTAATTTTTTTTTTTCAACGTTTTTTATTTATTTTTTTGGGACAGAGAGAGACAGAGCATGAACGGGGGAGGGGCAGAGAGAGAGGGAGACACAGAATCGGAAACAGGCTCCGGGCTCCGAGCCATCAGCCCAGAGCCCGACGCGGGGCTCGAACTCACGGACCGCGAGATCGTGACCTGGCTGAAGTCGGACGCTTAACCGACTGCGCCACCCAGGCGCCCCCGAGATCAAGAAGTTTTGATGGCCCAGGTGGGGATTGTATGACTCAATGACTTCACATTTCTTTGTTTCCCTCCATCACAAACCACTCAGAAGTTATCTCAGCAGGTGCGCAGGAAGTTTTTCTCTACAGTGAGTGAGAAAGCCTTGGCATTCAGGGTGGAGACGTATGCCATTCTGTCACAATGGGAAGAAGGGAGTGTGGGGTCGAGCAGTGTTTACGCGAAGATGTTCCCCATAGCGCTTCAGCTCTTTGCCAGGTCTGATGGGGGAAACTTGATGCAGGAAGTAACACCACGGGCAGCCACATCTTTCAGTGATTAGTTAACACCCACCATCCATCCCTGCATGCTCACAGATGTAGGCTTTATAACATAGGAGCTCTTGAGAAGGAACTCAACGTCAGGCTAATGAAAAAGAAGAAATTATATTCACTGGTTGGTAAGGTTTCAAACAGGAGACTTGTAAAGAACTTCAGAATCAAAAAGCTGATCTGATATTTTGCAGGACATGCATCTGTTATCAGAACATAGAACCTGAAAGAAAAAAGAAAGAATACAGGGGCGCCTGGGTGACTCAGTCGGTTAAGTGTCCGACTCTTGGTTTCAGCTCAGGTCGTGATCTCACAGTTCGTGAATTCTAGTCCCACATCAGCTCTGCAATGACAGTGCCGAGCCTGCCTGCTTGGGATTCTCTCTGCCCCTCTCTTGCTCATGCTCTCTCTCTCTCTCTCTCTCTCTCTCTCCTCACAAAATAAATAAATAAACTTAAAAAAAGAACATAGAATCTGCAAGAACTTCCAGGGAATAAAATAAAGTAAAACTTTTAAGAGAATCATTGACTTGAAAGTTGTTGCCCAGTTATTAAACAGCTTAGTCTTAAAAGGGAGGGAAACAACAGAAATCCAAGTGAAAACATCTCTGCCAGCCAGTGCCTGGCAGGTAGCTGTCAAACTCCTGCTGCATGAACCACAGACATGAGGAAGGCAGAAGGCAAATGCTCCAAGGGGTGAGGACCCTCAAACTATTTGACAAGGGGAGAAGCAGACAGACATCAGGCAGCTGAATTAGCGAGACGAGAAACATCACATTCCAAACTGTGGAAGACAAGATGTCCTTTGTAAGATACCAACAGAAGACAGGAAGTGAAAGGGGACACTTGGCGTCAGGGCTACTGACTAAGGGCGAGTTATTTTTACCACTTGGAAGATGTTGCTGCTGAAAGTTCTACTTCCCATGCACATGTGTGATATGTGTCCAGCCTTCCCTGACCCATTCTATGGCTTCGGAGAATAACCCCTGCAAAAGGCCAACAGCTGCCTGCAGTCACTAAGGCACAAGTGGCCAGAGAGGTAGTAGCTTTCCATACCAGGCTAAGGACCTGGTGTTTTGGAGAATTCACAAGTGTAAGAATTCACTATTGTTCCGCGGTATCTTCCAGGAATCCATATGGCTGGTAAGAGGAGGCTGTTTGTGGTATTGTAGGTTTGGGGCCAAATGATGCCCTGCTTCAATGCCTTAAGATGCTGGAAGTCTCCAACACCACAGACTGTTGTACGATATTGAGAACAGAACAGGTATGCCCAAAGTTGCAAACCACTGGGGGTTCAGGAAGTCAGAACATGAGATTATCCTCAGTGAGGACTGAACTTCAAAGTTGGTCGGAGGGTCTTCACAGAAGGGGCACCTGATTAAGATGTTTTCATTGACACTGTTTGGCATTGCCGGGAGGGTGAGCTAAGTTTGCATTCTTTTTTTTTTTTTTTTTTTTGATAAAACACAAATAACAGTGTTTTCCTGGAACATTCACAGTTGGTGAGCCAGAAAATCTTAACGATAAACTAAAACAACTAGAATTTGAAGAGAACTCTCTTCTTTTTTCAAATTCAACATCAGTGGTAGAACCGGAGGCAGAACCCCAGGTACTCAATTCCACGTAAATGGCTTTCCCAGCACTCCATTTTGATGATTTTTTTTTTTTTTTACCTTGCTTTATTTTCTTTCCTGGGGTGATCTCTTTGTTTCCAATCTAGACGTTGAAACCTTCTCAACACGTTCCAAGCATGTTTCTACAGGTCCCAGCTGAGGCCCAGCCACCTAATGGATGCTCCTCAGGCTCCGCAGAGGGGACATGTCCAGACAGAACTATGGCCCCTTGTCTACCTCCACCGAACCCCACCTGCTCCTCACCTGGGAATGATATCACCATTCACCCAAGTAGATGTTGCAATCTGACCTATGGGATGTCTCTCTGATTTGATGTCTCTCTCCTTCCCATCACGAATGTTTCTGTTGTCACTTCTTTAATTGTATTTTACAAGCATTTATATAGCACTGACTGTGTGCCAGTCACTGTCCTAAGAACTTTATGAGCCCTTCATCATCTTTTGCCTTCATCATCAAGAACCCTCTTACCGGTATCTCTCACCTTCTATCTGTCCTCCCTGTGGCAGTCAGAACAACTTTGCCTAAAAAACCTATCCCATCATAGTACTTCTGGACACTTCTGACACTCTTCAATTTCTATCCTAGTTGGCACAGCCCATGGGGACCTTTATTACCTGTCACCTGTTCTTTCTGCCTCAACTCTCTTCACACTCCCCATGGAGCCCATGCTGCAGCCACACCGCACCAGGAACCTGCTCTCACAGTGGCCACCTGCCCCTGCACTTGTCTTTCCCTCTGTGAGGTCCTTCTCCACCTGGGACCTCCCACCATCCTGTAAGGCTCAACCAGGGAGAAAGGAGTTTCCTGGCAGGTAGCTGTCAGAAGTGAGCAGTACTACTTTTTTTTTTTTTTTTTCCAAAATACTGTGCATGTTCAGAAGGTATCCAGATTTCAAAGCATCACATTAAATGCCAGACTGTTCCCGACTCAGAATAAATGCCCGAGCCGCCGTCCTTGTCCAGCCCAGCTACACGCGGCTCTTATCCACTATTTCAAATCCCTGCTTTTTTAAAACCCCACAAATAACGGGGCGCCTGGGTGGCTCAGTTGGTTGAGCGGCCGCCTTCAGCTCAGGTCATGATCTCGCAGTCTGTGAGTTCGAGCCCTGCGTCGGGCTCTGTGCTGGCAGCTCAGAGCCTGGTGCCTGCTTCCGATTCTGTGTCTTCCTCTCTCTCTGCCCCTCCCCTGCTTGCTCTCTGTCTCTCTCTCTCAAAAATAATAAACATTAAAAAATAAAAATAAAAAATAAAACCCCACAAATAAGATACCCTTAGTTTATTTCAGATGATTTAAAGAATTTAGGGGCGCCTGGGGGGCTGAGTCGGTTAAGTGTCCGACTTCCACTCAGGTCGTGATCTCACGGTTCATGGGTTCGAGTCCTGCGTCGGGCTCTGTGCTGACAGCTGGGAGCCTGGAGCCTGCTTCGGATTCCGTGTCTCCCTCTCTCTCTGCCCCTCGCTACCCATGCTCCGTCTCTCTCAAAAATAAATATTAAAAAATAAAATAGAGTGGGGGATGAACACATTTATAAGAATAAAATCGAGCTCTGTATTTATAACCATGAGGCGTCACGCAAAGATGTGCCCGAGGTGGTCTGGACTGGGAGATCCAGGCGGTTTTCTGTGTTAGTTGAAGGGCCCCAGGCGCCCCACTCCCTCCTCTCGACAGGGGGCGTGCACATCCCCATCTGCTCGGTGGGACCCCAGCCCCAGGGACGCAGTACTGACAGAGGAGAAGCGCGCTCCTGAGCTGTACTGCAGTCAGCAGAGAAGCATTTCCAAACATCTAAGAAGAGTGGCCTGGAGGGGCCCCATGGCAATAATAAAACCCCTTGTGGATCTACAAGAAAACCCCAAGTGAAAACAAATTAAACAGTTAACGGAATGGGAGGAAAAGTCGCAAGACTTTTCTTAACCATATGGGCAGCCAAAAGAACAACAACAAAAAAGGAACCCAATATAAAATCGCAAATGGTGAAGCAATGGGAAACTGGAATACGTTTTCCAGGCACAAAGGCGACCGTGGGGGAATGATACAGCTGTAGTCAGAGAGGCGGCTGTTGAGTCAGCCAATTCGGGCGAGATAGACATGAAAATCAGAGGACGATGATTTATGCTAATTTCCTTATATCTGGTCTGAGTACTCTCTAGTTTGTTCTTCCAAACTTCCTGTCAGCATCATTTCTGGTTCTACCCATTTTCAGCAAGTTTCATATGGCATTTTTTTTCCAGTTGGCTTTTTCTCTGCCTTGACAGATGGTGATGAACAAGAACAAGGAGGCTCCAACAAGGCCACAGGCCACTTTCAGAAAAGCCCCCGCGTGCAAATCTGAATTCCATTAATCAAAGACGAGCGCTGGGGGGTCCCGCGAGCAAGAACCCCTGCAAACTAAGCGGAGAAGACAAAGACGACCAAGGCATGACCTTGAACTCAAGGACTCATAGTTTTGAGAGGGAAACTCGCAGCCTTGGGTGGACAACAGGCCTTCGAGTGCAGCAGGTCCAAAGCCTAGCTGGAGTCTGTCCCTCGGACCCGACCCTCCACTCAGCCCTCCCCATCTCTGTAAATGACAACACCAATCTGCCTGCCGCTGAGGCCACTGACCTCGTTTACAATCGTTCTCGATGCCCTCTCTCTCTCAAGGCCCTCAAGTCAGAGCAGCAGCAAATCCCGCCAACTCCAGCAACAAGGTCTGACTACTTCTCACCCCTCAGGCCACCACAGTCACGGCTCCTGGGGCGTCTCACTGGGCTACTCAGGAGTTTCCTCCTGGCTCTTCCTGCGTCCAGGTTCCACCTACCTGCTACAGTCGACTCCGCAGAGCAGCCAAAGCCATTCTTTTCAAAAACAGGATGTAGGTCCTCAACCCTCCAACTCTTCTCTTAAGTAAAAACTCAAGTATTGCCACGGCCTACTGGCCCTATCTGACCTTGTCCAGCTAAGTCCCCAGAACTGCCCCATACTGGTTCCTAAGTCCACTCCAGCCACACTGCCTTGGGGCACCCTGCTCCTCAGACGCCCCAGGGGACCGTCCACCTCCAGACCTTTGTTGTCTCTTCCGCAGACTGGGGTCTTCCTCTCCATGGGCATCCACGTGCCCGGCTCCCTCCCTCCCTTCTCCCTGCTCTCTGCTCAGATCTTCTCTAAGAAAGCACCCCAATCACTCTATATCCCTTACCCCACCTTATTTCTGTCCACAGCCCTCACGTCACCTGCACCATTGCTGACATTTGTTGATCGCCTGCCTCTCTTCACTGAAATGTCAGTGCTAAGACAGCAGGTACTTTGTGGTGTTCAGTACTGTTTTCCCACAGACTGTGTGGTACGTGTCCTTATAGATAGACAGCGAATACATGAAAGGCTGAAGGAGAAGCAAGACATGTACATAATTAACTGCAATGCCAGAGCAAAGGCAATTCATTTAGGTAGGGACTCTTCATACTTAAAAAAAAAAAAAAAAAAAAAAAAGAACCCTTCACCTTTTCTAGAAGTTTCTTTTGAATAATGAGCTTCTCTGTCTCATGGGACTCGCATGCAATTCCATAAGTAGCGCGTGCATCGGTGATATCTGATTAGTCATTCAAAAGTCACTGTGTGGTGCCTGACAGGCAGTGTACTAGGCACAGAGTAGAGCAAAAGATCAACCAGACAGGCATCCTCTGCCCACAGAAGTCTACACTGCTTTATATTCAGGAAGACAAAGCATGAATAAAAAAGGATTCAAGGTGGAACCTTTGTTGCCAGCTTTTTGCAAGCAAAAGGCTTCTTGGAGTTCAGAAAGGGGCAAATAAATCACTTCCAGCTGGGATAATCTCGGGCTGGCTCCACTGTGGGTAGGGGAGAGGGCAGGGCTTTGGGGGGAGGTGGGGAGAAGACCTAGGACTATCTGGAGATCAGACATGGAAGGTGCTAGCAGCAATGACGGCTAAGCTGGGTCGACGCTGCTCCGGTGCAGATGGCAATTAAATTTCAATTTTCCAGATGCTGAATGCCTTGATCTGAAGTCACTCAATCTGCTTTATAACCAATTAATATTAAGACAGAGATGTGAAAGGTTAATACCCTTAATATTAAATGCTTCGGGAAATGTTCTGGTCATTTTTAAGGCTTTTTTTGGTGTTCTTAACACTTCATTATTTAGTGCATTACGAAAATGTCATTGATACAAAAATAATGACCTGGGTCTGACTTTAACGCACCAAGACCAAAGGGAAATGTCAGAGCAGAGGGCACTGGGTGCCCCGGTTGCACTGGATTTTACTGTCGGAGATGCTGAAGTTGAGAAGTAGCCTTAAGAAGGTAACACCGCCTAAAATGCACAGAACAGCTTATGGGAACCATGCACAAAATGCTAACAGCGGCCTCTCTCATAGACCAGGAGAGGGATATATTTAGACCACACCTAAAGACAATCATGCCGAAGACAAGAACGGAGGAACTTCTGCAAGCATTTTGTGACAAATGAATAAAGAGGAGGGGGAGAAAATGGACAAAAAGGTCCGAGAACACTCAAGTGGCCACGGAGGTCACTTTTCAAATGATAAGCACTTAACTTGCAGAAGAAATGTGAAATAATTCTTCCAAAAGTAAACTGAGGATATAGTGAGCCCTTGGCACCACAAAGCAAGGATTCCTTTCATTCTTAACATTTGAAAGTGGTTCTCATGCAAAATGCCTAACTCACATTGTCTTACAAAGAGTCTAATCCCCCCAGATGTCCCCGGGGAGGAAGGTAAATGGGTGGGGAAGCATCCCTATTTGTGTGGCCTTCTTTAGTAAAGAGCTGGTGACTCCCCCCTTCCTAGAGTAAAAATAAAACCGTTCTGAAAAATACTTGAAACCCTGGGGAAGTCCATCCTTCTTGTACCTGAAATTAAACAGACCAGGGAAGAACCCTATAAGAAAAGCTGGGGCTGGATGTAAAGTTTGCATCTGTTCTGGGAGCATAAAGAGCAGGAAAACAGAAGTGGCTTGGTAGGGGAGGGAGGCAGGAGTGGGAGGAAGAATCTAAGGAGCTGACAGGTGGAATCCAGAAACTAGGCAAGCAGGGCTGCAGGACGGGGTGAGAGCAGGCAGTGGGGGGCAGGGGGGGTGGGGGCAGTAGGGCTGAGGGGCTAGTTCTGGGATGATTGAGCCCTGCCACAGAGAGCCAGGGAAAAGGTCTTTTCTGGTTTCCTCTTCCTTCCTAAAACCGGCAGCAACTATTAACAAAACCAACTAACATGTGCCGAAGACGCTTAAGTTGCCATGGGAAAGTCACAGGTTTGCTTAAGGGATTGTAGGGTTTGTGGGATGTTTGCTGTAATTTGAGGGAAGGGTCCCCACAGGAGCAAAGCAAGAGTCTAGGGGATTTTAGGATTTTAGAGTGGTTTAAGTCAGGAGTTTTGTCTGCAGTTGGCTGGTAGTGTCACGATATTCTAAAGAACCTGGAGTTTGGAGCCCTGGCCCGATCCAGCCCTGAGGAATCCTGGTCAACTTCTCCTGAAGCCAGTAATGTGACCTCTTTAGTTTCCATTTTCAAAAAGTCACATATCAAGGTTATGATATACATTATTTACAATTTGTCATGTTTGCACCTCTCTGACGAGTGTTTCGAGTTCATTATCTCTAATGTTCACTCTGACCCTACAAGGATCCCCGGAAGTCAGAGTTCGGGAGGGTGACCAAGGCCACCCAGTAGTAAGTGGCAGGGGAAAGGCTGGCACGTGAGTGTGGCAGGTAGCTCAGAGCCCGAGCTCTGTCCCTCCTGCCCAAAACATGCATCTGCTACACAGCCACCCCGATCCATGCCTCCCTCTCAGCTTCTCGGCACGTGGGATGTGACTCTTCCTGTGCATACATTCCGAGCTCGAGCTTCCTATCTTTAGACAAAAACTCACAAGGCTGTCTATGTCACAGTGGTTCTCAAACCTATCAGATCGGGCACCTCTTTCACTATCCTGAGACGTAATTCATGAAAAACTTGCCTAGTTCCATACACTTAAAAAAAATCAGTAGCATGTCCTAACTATTATATAAAGGCGAAACAAAAGAGAAATCCGTAACAAATAAGATGCACTTCAATGCATAAATGCTCAGATGCAACTGCACCAGAAGACGGGGGCTCACACCTCTAGGTAAGATCAGTGTGAATGCAATGGCTACGCATGCAGACCAATAGGGGCAGCGTCATTATTTTTCTGAAATAAACAAAAGGGAAAGTTCTAGACGAAGCAAAGAACAATATCCTCTCAATACGGTGGTTGCATTCCTGAAAAAAATCAGCATATGTACATTTTTTAAATTTTTTTAACGTTTATTTATTTTTGAGAGAGACAGAGACAGGGGAGGGGCAGAGAGAGGAGAGGGAGCCACAGAATCGGAAGCAGGCTCCAGGCTCTGAGCCATCAGCACAGAGCCCGATGCGGGTCTCAGACTCACAGACCACGAGATCATGACCTGAGCTGTAGTCAGCCACCCCACCAACTGAGCCACCCAGGCACCCCTCAGCGTATATTTTTTTTAAAAAAAAAAAAAAAAAAAAAAAAAGTATGTATGTATGTTTAGATGCTAGTAACATAAACGGTTTTTCACCCCCAAAATGTCTAGCTGGATGTTCTGAAGTCATGGTCTCCTATGAGACAATTCTTCACCACGTGAGACCACGCACTTCACTGCAAGGCACCTAGCATCCCTGGCCTGTGTCCATGAAAATGTCGCCCCCCCCCCCCCCAATTACTGTGACAAACAAAGATGGCCCTACAGGTTTCCACCTTGTGCCATAGCGGGCGGTTCTTCTGTTTGCGCTAAGCTGTAGGCGAGACTCCTCCTTCCTTTACGTGGTCTCCCTACTCTCCTTTTATTTCTAGACAGCTAAGGAAACTGTAATATCAAATTCTTTAGTGCTTTAAAAACCCCAGCATGTTACATTCATCTTCTTCTGTGGTTATTAGCAAGTCTGTATGAACTAGATGGCTTAGCTTTCGACACAATGACAAAGAATATCCTCCTAGCTTTTAGCTGCCATTTACTTGGTCCCAAAGATCACAGCTGCTAAGATGACAAAAAGCTACATGCCATACAAGTGCTTATTTTCAGAAGCTAGCAATTGTTTTTTGCACATAATCCATATTTAGACCCAATTAGTAAGTGCTCCCTCTGTACTTACTTACCAAGGGCAAGACTGCCCTATGAGGGGATTTAAAAAAAAAAGCAAAAACAAAAACAAAAAACTACCAAAGGTGACCCGAGAGCAGCAAATCAAAGATTTTAAAGGCAGAAAAAGATCTCCATGATTTAAGGCTGAAAATGGTCACAGAAAAACAATGGATGCCAGCTTACATTTGCTATGTCTGATTATGAGATAATCTTCCCATAAGTCAATGATAATAACATCAGCTCTTAATGTTATTCGTTCATTAGTCATTCAACAGATACCCATAGTGTCCCTGGTGCACATGAAGTTCTGTATGATGAAACACAGCAGAGCCTCTGGAATTTTCATGTGCACTGCAGCTACCTGGGGGGCCTTGTTACAATGTGGGTTCTGACTCATCGGTTCTGGGATGAGTAATGAGATTCTGGATTTCTAACAAGCTCCCACGTGATGTCGATGCTGCTGGTCAGCAGACCATATTTTGAGTAACAAGGCACTTCAGAGAATAAAATGATTAAATTAAACATGGGCCCTGCCTTCAAAGAACTTAAAGTTTACATAAGGGGACATATACCTTCCAAATAAACAGAAGAGCTATGTGCTATAAGAGTGATGTACCAGATAAAGTGTGATTCAAAGTCAAAGAATGACTCTTGGCAGGGGGTGGTTGGGTGTCTGGGAAGACAGGATGAAAGTGGCATTTCAGCTGCTTCCTTAGTGAGGACACATTGGACATGTAGCCACAGGGAAGGAGGGTGGGAAGAAAACGCCTGGCAGAGGGATCAGTGTCAACAAAGAGAGAGGAGTTAAAAGAATGCTGTGCTGGGGCGCCTGGGTGGCTCAGTCAGTTAAGTATCCGACTCTTGATTTCAGCACAGGTCACGATCTCACAGTTTATGAATTCAAGCCCCACATCGGGCTCTCTCCTGTCAGCACAGAGCCTGCTTCTGATCCTTTGTTCCCTTCTCTCTCTGCCCTTCCCCTGCTCCCACTCCCCACTCCCTCTCTCTCAAAAATAAAACCATTTAAATAAATTAATGAATGAATAAATGAATAAATGAATAAATGAATGAATAAATGAATAAATAAAAGTGTGCAGAGCTGCAGTGAAGAGGGAGAAGTCTCATTTGAAGGGAATGACAGTAGATGTGAATTAAATGGTGGGAGATGGCCCGAGAGAAGTCTGGGAAGTGATCTGGGAAGCACCTGGGACACTGAGGGGAGAGGATATTTGACCCCAAAATTCACCACTTTGGCATGTGGACTATTTTAAGCTGAAGGCAATCAAGACCCAGCAGACTCAGAAAAAACTTCAACCTTTCCCTTAACTATGTAAAAGAATCCAGATAGGGGACCTGTACCAGAACAGGAGCTGTTACCAGATATAATTTTTTTTTATCTGAATGATCTATCTGTATGGTAAGACAGACATCTAATTACCAAATGTCTGCTCTTGTTATCATCCTGGGAATCACCCTCCCCGCTTTTAAGCCCCAAGCCCCCATCCCATTCCTTAGCTCAGGATATCATATAAACTCAACTGCCCGACTTGTCCTTGGGTCTCAGATTTTTACAGGGCTCCCGTATGTTTGTTATTAAATTGTTTTTTTCCTGTTAATCTCTCTCATGTTGATTTAATTAACAGATGAGCCAAAAGAACCTAGAACCTACAAGGGTAGAGCAAAATTTTTTCCTCCCCTACAACACGCGGTCAGGAAATCGAGAACTGAGCTTATGACAACTATCCGCAGAGCAGCAGGAGGGACAGATGGAAAAGGAGGAGGAAGAGGAACAGGCTGGCAGACCTGTTTGAAGAGGCTACTGAAATAGTTCAGGAGAGAGAAAAAGAAAGCCTGAAATAGAGGCAGTCATAAATCTTTGATAAGAAAAAAAAAGCTGAGCCATTTATACCTTAATTACCTATATTGGGTTTTACTTTGAATAATGATCTACCTTCTGATGTGACAGCAAAGGTACAAGCATTTCATAAAGGGCTTGAGAAAAAAATTGATATGTTAATTAAAAGTTACAAGATGATGTTCTTGGAGCATTCACTTCTGGAATTACATTGGAAATAACTAAGAGACGCTGTAATCTGTTTCAGAGACCTTAGATGGAATTTAAGTTCACTGTAAATGAATCATGTCCCACTTACCACAAAATAGTCAGTTTTCATTCTCAGAAGAGCAGAAGAGGTGGTCTTCATGTTCTAAGCCACATTTCCTCTTCCTCCAGTTCCAGAAGCTGTGTCAATTTTAGGTCACCTCAGAAAGAGGTCTATTTCCAGACAAAAGTATCTGGCTCTGATATAGATTAACAGAGGCTGTCTCCACAACATTAGTTTACAGAGGGGGAGAATACAAGGTGTTCCAAGGTGGAAAATATTATCATTTTAAATTCCCCAAATCCCACAGGTAGGGAATCAGGCAGGGTCTGTGTGATCCGACACCTTAGTAATGTGGACAATATCCAATTTGTGCCTACCTTTTGAATCTTAAAAGTTTCAGACCATTGACTCTTCCAATCTCAGTGGGAGACAGCAGAAGCCCCTGAAGTATGCAGCAGACCAAATGGAGGTCTTAAAGTTTTCATGTTCTTTTCTAAATCCTAATTAAGTGAAAATTCTTCTAAGGAATAATTTCACTGAAGCAGTTTGTTGAATTGTACACTGCAGCAGAACCATGTTCTGTTAAGGAAACAGATGCACCGACTGCATTTCTGTTTACGAGATGCATACTCAGTAGTCTATTTTCTCCTCGGTGTGAATGTATGTAACTGCCATTAACGTGCGTAAGCGAAGCAGTATGCGTTCACGGCAAACATCGTGCCCCTTGATGGGTGGGGATGTGCCACGTCAGTTGTTCAGTCTCCATCTCATTGATATGAAAGAAAAAAGCAAACAAACTGGAGTCTTTAACTGATTGACTATTAAAAGAAGTATATAGTTGAAGGGAGCCTGGGTGGCTCAGTCAGGTTGAGTGCCTGACTTCAGTTCATGGTGTGTGGGTTTGAGCCACAACATCAGGCTGGCGGCTATAAGCCCAGAGCCCACCTCGGCTCCTCTGTTTCCCTCTCTCGCTGTTCCTCCCCTGCTGTGCTCTCTCTCAAAAATAAATAAACATTAAAAAAAAAGTATATACCTGCATACATAATCACACTAAGAAATGAACTGAGGGAAACTAATGGCGGCAAAGACTGAAATGTACATGAAATAGGAGAAAAGTGCCTGAACCAAGCTGGCAAATGCAGAGCCCCAAGGTGGCCAGTCCCACTCCCTTTGGTGGAAGGGGATTATAGCAAGGACAGCTGTGGGGAACTCTTCACGCCAGGATGCCAGTAATGCTGGCAAAACAGATCCTGCACGGACTTCTGTGTCCCAGATGTTAGTTTCATTAACGGGCACTGAGGACCGAGAAACCCTATGTTGATTCTGGCAGGTAAACTGCCAGTAGAGAGAAGTTATTGAAGACACTGCTGATGATGCATTCATACCAAAGAGCAGACGACAGAGAGCTTCAGAGGTTGAAACACACACACACACACACACACACACACACACACACACCATTCCAGAGCTCTACACCCCATGGCACATGCTGGGAATGGAAATCAACGACAGAAGCTTTTAGGCTGAGCTGCTCCTGATGGCTGCCAAGTCCAGCAAACATGCTTGGTTACAAGTTAGAGGAAAAGTCCCTGAGTGTATCTGTCATTTCCTGGGTATAGAATGAAAGATGCAACCGGCCAGGTGCTTTCCTCCGATGCGTGGGAAGGAAGGGGAGGAGAAAGGGGCAAGTAGGCTGTGAGTTCAGGGTTAGCAAAGGCAAGAGAGTTCATCTAGTTGCGGCCATTACAAAAGATTTCCTGAGCACAGAGTCAGGTGCATTTTGAAGTACAGCTTGTAGCCAGTAGGCGTCAGATTTCTGGTTCACAGGATGCTACAACTGAAGACCTAGATGTCTGTGTATTTCCAGAGATTACATAAATAAGAGTATTTCAGACCACCTTTTTTTGTTTTGTTTTTCTTTTCTTTTTTTTTTTTTCAATGTTTTTTATTTATTTTTGGGACAGAGAGAGACAGAGCATGAACGGGGGAGGGGCAGAGAGAGAGGGAGACACAGAATCGGAAACAGGCTCCAGGCTCCGAGCCATCAGCCCAGAGCCTGACGCGGGGCTCGAACTCACGGACCGCGAGATCGTGACCTGGCTGAAGTCGGACGCTTAACCGACTGCGCCACCCAGGCGCCCCTTGTTTTGTTTTTCAACCCAAGGATGTCCTGGGCACCCCCTCTCTACCCACCATGAAGAACTATGGGAAGTGGCTGTGCCAGGCAGTGTCTCACACTCAGGCTGCAAATCCTACATGTCTAATTTGACTCAGACTCTGATCCCTTTAAACAGTCCACCTCAACCATGAGCGTAGTTTTCCCTTATCAAGAAAACAGAGCAGGGGTGCCTGGCCAGCTCAGCCAGTGGAGCATATGACTCCTGATGACAGGTTTGTAAGTTCGAACCCCATGTCGGGTGTAGAGATTACTTAAAAATAAAATCTTCTTTTAAAAATTTTTTTAACGTTTATTTATTTATTTTTTGAGACAGAGAGAGAGCATGAACAGGGGAGGGTCAAAGAGAGAGAGAGGGAGACACAGAATCCGAAACAGGCTCCAGGCTCTGAGCTGTCTGCACAGAGCCCGGCGCGGGGCTCGAACCCACGAACCATGAGATCATGACCTGAGCCGAAGTCGGACGCTCAACCGACTGAGCCACCCAGGCACCCCAAAAATAAAATCTTTAAAAAAAGAAAGAAAACAGAAAACAGAGAAGCGCAATGGGATTCCCCATTTTTGGAGATAGCATATGAAGTGTACTATAAACAGTCTGGGGCAAATGCTGCCAGGGTTTGAAGAAGTTAACAGGATATGTTTACCTCTTGGTGGGCTGTAAGAACATTCACTGCCTCCCCTCCCTTCTCCCTAAACTGTTCACAGTCACACAAAATAAAGTCCGTTTACTTTTGACAAGCGAGGCCAGTGGACTTTCTTTAGAGACAGAACCACGGCGGTCTTGGGGAAAGTGTGTACAACCAGCCTGAGACGCCAGAGCAGAAGAAGGGGGTTTTGGATGGGCAGACTTTATGACTAGAAAAATACAGTGAGTGATATTGAGCTTCAGGTTATAATGGCCCAAACTGGTCCAAATCAGTTCCTGGTCCCATCTTCTGGAGTTTTCCATCAGCTAAACAACTTTGACAGCAAACCCTCATGACAATTCAGCCCTAACTCCAAACTACAATTTACTCCTTTGGGATCCCTTTTTTTTTTTCCATACCATCATAATGATCCAGAACAATTTTGCATTGTTTTCACTGTTTTATTTGTCCATGCATGTCTCCTTTAATTTTCCAGTGAGCCATTCGTGATTAGAAAAGAGCCAGAGAACTCATCCAAGCATCTCCATGACAGACCTGGACAGTGTTTCAAGTATTATTTAAGTCATTAAACAAAATCCTCCAGTGTTGTTTCAGTTGATTTCAGGATGCAGACTCTCCAGGCATGCCACAGGGGTAGGGATCACGTACTCACTATGTTTTACCTAAGGCCCTGTGTGTGTTTGTGTGTTGGGGGTGGGCAGAGAATCTAACCGATGAACCTAATGTCTTCAGAGTCTTAGACTTTCGGGATCCCTTGTATTTAAAAATAGCTCTTGATTTTTGAAAAATCTGCAAAGGAAACCTAATCCCTGGTAGGATCCTCAACAGGTTTCTGATATAAGCTTATGAGTGGACAGGAACACAAGTCACTGTCCCCACAGAATGCCCTAGAAATGTCCCCACATGCCAAGGAGGAAGAAGAGGAGCAGAATTGGGATAATTGGCCAAAGTTCTCTAGGGTAAAAGCTGGTAGGAATCTCCTGTGCCCTCAAAGTGCCCCCGGGTAGTTGGCAAGAAAAAGTAGCCCAGGTCTCCTTGCCCACACGACCACCTCAGGGGGCTACACTTCCTATCCCAACAGCCACTGCAGTCAATGCAGGAAGAGAGGTAAGGCAAAACGTAATATAAAACAGAAGAACACAAATAGGAGACAGATGGAAAGCAAGCTTAGAAAAAGAGAAAGCAATGAACTATCCCTGATTCCCCACCAAAAAAAGTCTTAAGAGAGATAGAGAGACCTTAAGAGAGACCTGTTGATATCATGCTTGGTTAAAGCTTTCTTTCCCTTATATTATGGTGGTAAGGTGAAACTCGGCAAAGGAGAAAGAGCAATCTCTTCTTTTGTTCTTGTTTTTGAATCTATAAGACCCCACCTGAGACATAATATTTACAGGCCTGGTTTTCAGGACACTTTAAGAATTCCAGCAGATTCCTACTTTGGGGCACTTTTGACTTTCTCCAAAACCCTCAAGTCTATGATAAGAAGTTGTGATGAAAATCAGATTTTTAGGAGTTGCTTTTAGGGGCACCTGGGTGGCTCAGTGCTTTGAGCGTCTGACTCTTAATTTCAGGCCAGGTCATGATCCCAGGGTTGTGGGATAGAGCTCCGCATCGGGCTCCGCGCTGAGAGCGCATCTTGGGATTCTCTCTCTCTCTTTCTCTCCCTCTGTTCCCACCCCCTGCTCATGTTCTCTCTAAAATAATTTTTTCTTTAAAAAGTGTTACTTTTAACATATTTATTTAATGCAAGTAAGAAGCTTCTTTCTACAGAGAAGCACACTCCAGGTTCCACTGGTCTTGACTCCGTTGCTCAACTGATGATCTGGGAGACCCCTTCCCACGCTCTGTCTTTACCCTGATATCTGCCACCATCCTGGGCAGCTTCAGGACCCTCTGGACAAGCCCTTCATACATTCTTTGGTCTCTTCCCGTAGAGAATCCTCACCCGCACTCTACCCCCATTAACAGCCATCCCTTGGAGCCTGGCACTGCTCACAACCGTGGCTCCACGTCTGAAATCTTCAACCCTACTCCTCACCTCCGGGGAAGCTCCCGGTTTTCACAACCCTGCCTCTACCCACATCTTGTCTTTCAGTCCCTTCACTGTCACCTGGCCATTCCCAAGCAGATGGCCCGTGTCATGATCCATCACTTCCCCACACCTTTGTCCAACCTTCAACTCCTATGACCACCTATCTTTTCCCACACCCACACGCCACAGCTCAACCCCCACTCAGTCCTGGATGGACCTCCCGTGTTGCTGGCCGCTGCCGAAGAAAATTCCCCAGCTCGCTGTGAGGCGCCACCACCCCCCACCCCCACCCCCCGCGGTCTGTAACCCTGGCCGGGCTCACCCAGCGCCTTGGCGATAATCTTTCTCCACATTCCTCTCTCCTTCCCACTCACACCCCCACCCTCAAACCTTGTCCGTTCTCTTCGAGCTCCTACCTCACCAGCGACCTCTACCACGCTCCGTAGATCCTCATGGAAAAATCCAAGACAGGCAGCAAGCCTTCTCCAATCGCCACAGTGCCACAGACCATCTATATTCAGCCCCAACCTCCAGTCTTCCTGCACTGACAGTGGAAAAGATCCTTTTCTCCCTCCTCCTCCTCCTCCTTCCGCCACTCAAAGCAGGTCCACCTGCCAACTTTCTCCAGGCCTTTAGGCTCTCCCCCTCCCAGGCTTCCTTGGGGACCACACACTTCTCACCATCTCCCACAGTGAACGCCTTCCTTTCACAGTAAGGCTTCCAGAGAGAGCATGTATATTCCCCACTTCACCTTCCGGACCTGCCGATCAACTCCTGACCCACCGCCCCTGTCCCTCAACTGAAAAGGGTCTTCCCACGGTTGCCATGAGTTCACCGATGCTGAATCCAACAGGGATGGTAATATCCTCACCTTAACGCGGTAGTGGTGTTATTTTATTTGTGTTAATGAATAGTAATGTATAAGTAATGTAATACATATGCATTTATATATGTATTAATAAATTTATTATAAATAAATTAATATTGGGCTTAATCCTGTTTATAAACTTGGCAAGGGATGAGGGAAATAAGAGCCAATAGAGAGAAGACGGGGTCAAGAGTATAAGAAAGTATACAGACACGCCTTGGCATACAGTAAGCGATTAATACATGGCAAGCTATATAAGTGTGAAGAGCATTAGAAGCAGTTTTTGTAAAATGAACCTCAAACCCTTCTCATGGACTTGCCTAAAATGAAAATAAGATCATGTCACCTTTTTAAAAATTAAAAAAAAAAAATTTTTAAACGTCTATTTTTGAGAGACAGAGACAAGAGTGTGAGCAGGGGAGGGGCAGAGAGAGAGGGAGACACAGAATCTGAAGCAGGCTCCGGGCTCCAAACCATCAGCACAGAGCAGAACACGGGGCTCAAACCCACGAACCGTGAGATCATGACCTGAGCCAAAGTCGGACGCCGAAATGACTAAACCACCCAGCCGCCCCAGGTCATGTCACTTTCTTAATGCTAATCTTTCCGCTGTTTCCCATTGTCCACAGGATGAAGTCCAGAATTCTTAACTTGACATACCTCCTAGTTCAATGACGCAACCCCCACTTCCTCACGTCCCAGCATCCCTGTGCCCCTCGCCTCCCCCCAACCCCACAACGCTGCATGGGAGACTCAATCTACTTACAGGCCACACCACGATCTCTTTGCTTCCAACCGACTCGTTCGTATCTGGCAAACTCTGACTCATTCTTCAGGAATCAGCTTCAGGATCAGCCCTTCTGGGCAACCTTCCCTGATCCAAATCGCCTCTCATCTTCTTGCTCCCTCCTGGGTTAGGTGACTGACCCAGGTGTCACTGCGTTCTGTCCCCCGAGGCAGCACCTATGTCCTACACAGCAATCTTGTGCTGTGTCTCCCACTAGGCTGCACGACAAACGCTGAGCACCGTTCACATGTGCAGTCCACTTGCCGGGCATGTCCCACATACACGTTTGCTGAAGGAATGGCAAACCGACATAAGACTCGGAGAAAACCCTCTATAGCGCAGCAGCCTTACATGGATGGTGGTGAGTATCAGAAGGTAAAGCTAAATGGTGATCTAGCCCTGGGAGTGAAGCCCGTCAAAATCATGACCCTCAGTGTACAAATCTGTAAAATAAGAAAACGCTGGATAATATACTTCGACATTTTCAAATGAAATAATACATAGGACGAATAACTATCATAATATATGTAGTCCAAGCTCTATCCCAGTATCTTTCAAATACACAGTCGTCTTGGCAAACAAGCAACGAGAGGAATGTAAGGACGGGGGTCCTAAGTAGTAGGCCTATCACAGTACGCAAATCTCCTGTAGTGGGGCGCCTGGGTGGCTCAGTCAGTTAACTGTCCAACTTTGGCTCAGGTCATGATCTCGCGGTTCATGGGTTCGAGCCCCGTGGGGGGCTCTGTTCTGACAGTTCAGAGTCTGGGGCCTGCTTCGGATTCTGTGTCTCCCTCTCTCTCTGTTCCTCTCTGCTCATCCTCTGTCTCTGTCTCTGTCTCTCTCTCCTTCAAAAATAAACATTAAATAAATAAATAAATAAATAAATAAATAGTAAAATAAAAATAAAACCCCTGTAGGACTTCCCAAATGAGAATAAACGTCAAAGGCTGGCTAAATTTCAACTGGCGGGATTATATTCTGCCAACTCCTTCTGCAGGTGTTTAGGATTGACCTAAAATGCCCCTCCAAACCCAGTATTTCTCGGGTGGCTACCAAATGCCAAAGCGAACATTTAAAAAGAAAAGCAAACAAAACAAAACAAAAACAAAAAACCTCTCACATTATTAAGTAAGATATACTTTATGTATTTGAATGCTAAACAGTTTAAACAGTTTGGAAAATCGAGTTACGGTTGTATTTCATCAATTCACAACTCCTATAATTTAAAGCAATTTACTGGTCACAGAAAGAGAGATATGAGATGATAGATATGAGAGAGGTCAGATGCCTTATTTAGTTAAATCAGGAACAAAGCAAATATTTCTTGAAAAACCTTAAGCCACTTCTACTAACAGGCTAAAAAATCCTATTAACTAATTTCTTTGATTTCAACAAAATCCATTTCCATATTCACAGCAGGAAGTTACCGAGTTCAGGCTATAAGTATGAAAGACTATAGTATTTTTTTATAATGAGCTTGGAGGAAAATATAGAAGACAAACAAGCTTCCCTCCAAGAAAAATGCCTTTAATTGCATTTACAGTAGTTTGGGATTATTTCCTGTAATTAAAAACTTGATTTGTCAGCCTAAGTCTTCTCAAGTATGGATATGGTCGGTTTGACTCACGGAAGTTGCTAGTGACCTAAGCATCCTAACTGAAACCAAGTGGGAAAAACCTGTGACAGGTAAAGTGCAGATGTTATTAAACCCAAATCCATAGACATGGACTGGGGGACTTTGCTTTTTTTTTTTTTTTTTTTTTTTGGAGAGAGAGAGGGAGGGAGAGCGCGTGTGCAGGGGAGGGGGCAAAGGGGGAGAGAAGCTTAAGCAGGCTAGATCCCAGGACCCTGGGATCATGACCTGAGCCGAAATCAAGAGTCGGGGATGTTCAGCTGACTGAGCCACCCAGGCGCCCCTGCATTATTTGATTGAATCAAATACAGTTATAATCCCCTATTTTTGGCTTAAAATGAAATAATTGGGCTGACCAGGTAGCTCTTTCCATTGGTGCTAGGTAGAAAAATCGAAAGAATGTGAGTAGCTTTTGTTCATCAATGCTTCCCTTCCTGAAGGGAAAAGAATGATTTGGTTTGAAACTACATAACAGAACCTTAGAGCTCAGAGTCTGGAGTAATACAAAATTACCCCAAATTAAGATTTTTCACATTCCCTTGGAGAATGCAAAAATGCCTCAGGAAGGCTTCTGAAGTCTTGAAAGCCAGAATCTGCAAAGAGTGAAGAGGATATTAAGGGGATAATGTCCTTGAAGCTTTCTGCCTCATTTCCCATCAAATTAAATCTATAGTAATACCTCCCACTGAATCTTCCTTCCTGAATTGTAAACTCCTGCAAGTAGCGTCGGGCCCATTTGATGTGTACAAATGTATATATTCCTTGAAACTAAATGAATAAATCTTCTAAACTGTATTAATGGAAAAGGCGTAACTTTATTCTAAATTGGTAAAAAAAAAAAAATCCTGTAGAATTAAGAAGCTGATGGTAGCACTTAAAGTCTCTTAAAATATGTATATTAGTTCTAAAAGATAAGTAAAATCATACAGAGAACTCTTGAATTCAACACTAAAGAAAAACCACTAAAATGGGGAAAAGAACTGCACAGACATGTCACCAAAGAACAACACACAAATGCCAAATGAGCATATTGAGAAAGATGCTTCACATCATTCGTCTTTAGGGAACTGCAAATTAAAACAATGAGATCCCACTACACTCTTACTAGAATGGCTAACATTCAGAAATCTGACTATACCAATTGCTGGTGAGAAGGCAGAGCAACAAAAACTCTGATTCATCGCTGGTCTGAATTCAAAATGGCACAGCCATGTTGGAAGGGAGTTTGCCATTTTTTTATGAAGCTGAACATCATCTTACCATACAATCCAGCAATCTTGATCCCAGGTATTTACACAACTGATCTGGCAACTTACACACAACCGCACAAACAACTCCACACTAATGTTGGTAACAGCGTTACTCATAATCTCCAAAACTGGAAGCTGCAAAGTTATCCTTCAATAGGCCAATGATATTGGGGGACACTCAACAACCAACTATTATTCACCAATAAAAGCTACCAAAGCAACGATAAAGACAGGGATGAATCTCAAATGCATACTGGCAAGTGAAAGAAACCAGTGTGAAAAGGCTACACAGGGTATGATTCCAATTATATGACACCTTGGAAAAGGCAAAACCCTAGAGATGAGAAAAAGATCAGTGGTCGCTGGGAGTTTGGCAGGGAGGGAGGAGAGGCGAACAGGTAAAGCACAGGGGATTTGTTTTTTAGGATGATAAAAGTATCCTGCGGGATACTATAATGATGGGCACATTACCCTGCACACTTGTCAAAACCCACAAGACTTCAAAGCACAAAGGGTAAACTTTAATGCATATAAATTTAATGTATCAGTTCGGAGTTCGGGAGACCCCAGGATGAAATACAGACTGTGACAAAATAACCTAACTGCATTACACATGCATGAAACAATCTCAGTGAGGGGGTGTGGGAGGGGTGTGGGAGGTGCTAATGTAATTAACGTTGGGAAGGAGTGAAATCCATAAGACTAAAGACAAAAGAAACTGTACATAAGCACTGTACTCTAGTTGATAAATCCATTTGCCTAGGGCACTGGCGAATATTCTGACACCGTTAATCATGTACACTGGAATTGAATGCTCAAGGAAATGAATGGCAGATGGTGGGAGCAAGGTTTCTCACTGTTGGCAGGGAGCGGTTACAGATGAGCAAGGGGAAGAATAATCCATGTGGTAATGGATTACAGTCGGGAACATCAGTGTGAACTCATATTTACTTACTGTCCGTATAGATGGTTACATTTGGATGCCATAGAAGTGTATACGCATGGGTTAATTTCCACACATATATCTCTTTGCTATCACGAAGAGGCCCTAAAAGAAGCAACACCCCAGAAGCAAAAAAGTAAATCTTGGTTTCTAATACTATTTTCCCATAAAAGGGACCAGGATTCCTTAGAGAGATGGCTGGTTCTAGGACTGCAGCAGGAAACCTATAAGAATCTGAAGTAGGGGCGCCTGGGTGGCTCAGTCGGTTAGGCATCTGACTACGGCTCAGGTCACGATCTCACAGTTTGTGAGTTCGAGCCCTGCATCGGGCTCTGTGCTGACAGCTCAGAGCCTTGACCCTGCTTTGGATTCTGTGTCTTCTTCTCTCTCTGCCCCGCCCATGCTCACATTCCCTCGCTCAATCTCTCTCCCAAAGATAAACATTAAAAAAAATGTTTTAATAAAAAAAAGAAGAATCTGAATTATCTTTTAGTGTCATAAAGGAAAGAAATGCTTAAGACACACATACACATACACACACACACAGATGAGAGTCTATCAAAGGAATACAGGGACCCACCGAAAGCCCTCCCAGTGGCCAAAGTTGGAATAATTTCAGCAACACAATAAAGTAGTATTAAAGTATACGGTAAAACCCAGAGTATAAATAAATATCCATGAGTCTATATGGATATAAATAATGGATTAAATAAATAAATGCGGAAGAAGAGACAAATCTCTCATGTAGAAGAAGTCCAAATAATTTATGTGAATAAACTAGATGACCTTGGGCATGGTGATGAGGTTTTAGATAGAATGCCAAAGGCACGATATATGAAAGAAATAACTGACGAGTTAGACTTCATTATAATTAAAACCTTTTGCTCTGTGAGAAACAATGTCAGGAGAATGAGAACACAAGCCACAGACCCGAAGAAAATATTTACAAAGGACACATCTGATGAAATACTTGTTATCCAAACTATACAAAGAACTTCTAAAACTCAACAATAGGAAAACAGACAACCCAATAAAAAATGGGCCAAAGACCTAAACAGACACCTCACTGAAGAAGAGATATGAATGGCAAATAAGCATATGTGAGGACGTTCCACATCAGGTGTCATCAGGGGGTACAATTTGAAACGAGAACAAGATAGCACTACACCCTATTGGAATGGCAGAAATCTGGAACACTGACAGCAGCAAAAGCTGGCAAGGCTGTGGAACCATAGCCTTGTGGAACCTCTCATTCATTGTTGGCGAAGATGCAAAATGGTACAGCCACTTTGGAACACAGTTGGGTGGTTTCCTACAAAACTCAACACACTCTTAGAATACACTACAGCAAGCGTGTTCCTTGACATTTACCCGAAGGAGGTGAACACTTGTGTCCACACAAAAACCTGCTTATGGGTTTATAGGAGCCAAAACTTTGAAGCAACTAAGATGTCCTTCAATGGGTGAATGAGTTCATGAGCTGTGGGACATCCAGACAATGGAATATTATTCAGCACTAAAAAAAAAACAAAAACAAAAACAAACAAACAAAAAAAACTGAGCTATGAAGCTATGAGAAGACACGAAGGAAACTTAAATTCACATTATGAAGTAAAAGCAGCCAATCTGAAAAGGCTACACACTGTATGATTACAACTATGTGGCATTCTAGAAAAGGCAATGCTGTGGCAAGATCAATGGTTCCCAGGGGGTGGGAGTAGGGAGAACAATGATTAGGGGAAGCACAGAGGATTTTTAGAGCAGGGAAAATACTCTATAAGATACTGTGATGGTGAATACATGGCGTTATACCTTTGCCCAAACCCCTGCAATGCAGGACACCGAAAGAAAACCATAATGTAAACCGGGGACTCTGGGAGATTATGATGTGTCACTATAGATCAGTCAGTTGTAACAAATGTAGCACTCTGGTGGGAGATGTTGATGATGGGGGAAGCTGTGTACACATGGGGGTAAGGTGGAAGGAGGGAAATCTCCATATCTTTTCTTGATTTTGTTATGAACCTAAAACTGCTCTAAAAATTGTCTTCACAAAAAACAAATTTTAAAAATACATCAAACAAGTCTCATTTGAGGGAGAGTATGCAAAATACCTGACCAGTACTCCTCCAAGTCACCAAAGTCACTAAGAACAGGCAAGTCTGGGGTGCCTGGGTGGCTCAGTCGGTTAAGCCTGACTTCATCTCAGGTCATGATCTCACGGTTCATGGGTTCAAGCCCCACTTCGGGCTCTGTGCTGACGGCTCAGAGCCTGGAGCCTGTTTTGGATTTTCTGTCTCCCTTTCTCTCTGCCCCTCCTCCACTTGCACTCTGTCTCTCTCTCTCAAAGATAAATATTAAATCAAAAACAGAAGAGAAAAGGAAAGGAAAAGAAAAGAAAAGAGAAGAAAAAAGAGAAAGAGAAAGAGAAAGAGAAAGAGAAAAAGAAAAAGAAAAAGAAAAAGAAAAAGAAAAAGAAAAAGAAAAAGAAAAAGAGAAAGTCTGAGAAACCGTCACGCCCAAGAGCAGCCTAAGGAGACACGACAACTAAATGTACTGTGGGATCCTGGGACACAAATAGGATATTAGGTAAAAACTATGGAAAGTCGGATAAACTGTCAACTGTAGACATTAAAATAATAATAATACATCAACACTAGTTCATTCATTGTGACAAATGTACTATGTGAGATGTTACTAATAAGGAAAACTGTGGGATGGGTATATGGGACTGGAAGTAACTTGGTAACTTTTGGTAACTTTTCCTGTAAATCTAAAGTTATTCTAAAGTAAAAAGTTTTTTAAAAATATAGAAATCAAGGCTTGAAAGTTACATTA
The DNA here is from genome assembly GCF_023721935.1 of Panthera uncia. Taxonomy (NCBI): domain Eukaryota; kingdom Metazoa; phylum Chordata; class Mammalia; order Carnivora; family Felidae; genus Panthera; species Panthera uncia. The sequence goes on along the minus strand of NC_064809.1, from coordinate 22,014,985 downwards.
TATTCTACCAAATACTACACATCAGAGTTCTATTCTGAATAAATAAAAAATGTTGATTTGAAATAAGCTATCAACGCACCAACCCAAGGAACATTATTCCTCACGTGTGTTGAGATAACACTATTTGAATAGAAACACCAGTTTCTCTCAAATACCTGATAACTCTGTTTTCCTAAACAGAAAAATATACATCGTAAATTGAAAGATTATAATTAGATTTAGTCTTCTATTGAAATCGTTTGTGTATGAGGAGAAGGTCATTTTCAACTGAGAAGGCAGGCAGATTTCAGTTTCAGTGGTGTAGTTCAGCACCTTCCATTTTACTTCCTAGCACCCTGTCACTCTATAGCTCCCCTACCAGAGAGGTGTAGGTGTTACAACTGATGAACCTACATTGACATATCATAATCAACCAAAGTCCACCTTTGCACCCCAGATTATTCCAGAAATGTTGTCCTTGAAACAGGGAACCTCATTTCTGGCCTACTCGGGCAAGTCATGGTCCGAGTCCTGTTTAGAATTCATTGGCATGAACCCCATAAAGCCGCAGACATTTGCCTGTCTGACATGTGTAAATGTCTGCTTCATATAGTCCCACATAAAAGACCACCATTCCGAGCCCATCACTAGCGGCGAATGATTTAATCAATTGTGCCTACTTAAGGAAGCTTCCCTAAGAAAATCCAATCATGAAAACCCAAAAGGGGTTCAAGAGCTTCCAGGTTGGTGAACCAGAACTCTTCCCGTGCCCCGCGCAGGGCTCCAAACTTCACAGGGACAGAACTTTGCTCCAGATCTTGCCTATGTATCTCTTCATCTGGCTGTTGATCCATAGCCTTTAATATTCTTTGCGTTAAACAAGTAATAGAATGAGTTAAAAAAAAAAAAAAAAAAAAGACTTCGACCTTCAACATTCCTTTCTAGAGAAATGCCAATGATAACCTGAGCACACAGGAACCACACCCACCTCTTTAAACCTAGCCTCAGGAGCCCAAGCTCTCCATGGCATTAAAAATGATAAGGGTCTATGTGTTCATTTTATTTCAGGGAGTCATTTCTTCAACACAGTAAGTCTTCACTGAGCCTTGCACACCACGAATCTTCAAATTAGATTTTATTTTATTTTATTTTTTTAATTTTTTTTTAAACGTTTATTTATTTTTGAGTCAGAGAGAGACACAGCATGAACAGGGGAGGGGCAGAGAGAGAGGGAGACACAGAATCGGACGCAGGCTCCAGGCTCTGAGCCATCAGCCCAGAGCCCGACGCGGGGCTCGAACTCACGCACCGCGAGATCATGACCTGAGCTGAAGTCGGAAGCCCAACCGACTGAGCCACCCAGGCGCCCCTCAAATTAGATTTTAAAAAGTCAAAACATCAAGGGTGCCTGGGTGGCTCAGTCGGTTGAGCCACCGGCTCTTGATTTCAGCTCAGGTCATTATCCCCCCAGGGTTGGGGGATCAAACCCCATGTTCAGGTTCACACTGGGCATGCAGTCTGCTTAAGATTCTCTCCCTCTCTCTCTCTCTCTCTCTCTCTCTCTCTCTGTCTCTCTCTCTTTGCCTTTGGCCTTCTCCCACCCCACCCCGGCTCTCAATAAAATAAAAAATAAAAAGGGGAGCCTGTGTGGCTCAGTCAGCTAAGCAATGGACTCTTGGTTTGGCTCAGTTCATAATATCACAGTTTGTGAGACCTAGCCCCACATCAGTCTCTGCACTGACAGAGCACAGTCTGCTTGGGATTCTCTCTTTCGCTCTCTCTCTGTCCCTCCCCCTGCTCATGCATGCTCTCTCCCTCTCTCTCTCTCAAAATAAATAAACTTTAAAACTAAAAATAATAATAAATAAAAATTGAAAAATAAAATAAAAAAATAAAGTCAAACATTAAACCTGGAGACCCAAATGAGAGATTCTCCTTAGAACATCAGAGCTACAATCACCAGATGAACTTGAGCCTGCTCAATACTGCTCACTATTATTTCTGTCCGCTAGCAATATTATTTTCCCTTTTTTACCATAACAACATGTTTCACACACAACTTTTCCCTTCTGGCACTGCAAAAAAGCAGCAAAAGGTTCTAACCAGAGTTAATTGGTGACTTTTTTTTCTGCTTTAGATTTATTACATTTTAGTTTGAGAAGTTTTCACATAAATTTCAGATTCTTAATGATAGGCTGTAATTACTTTGTTTAATTGTAATAAAATAAATATTTTAATAACTATGTATATTGAATATGCAGAATTCATAAGCCTTTGGTTTGGAACATCTTTCTCATATGCTCTCTTGCAAAAACCCTTCATTATTTTTCGCAGACACTTAATTTTCTAGATAAATTTTCTACATACTCATTAATCATCAATATCTCCCTATTGAATGGTAACACCTCCACTTGAGTAATATTGTAGATCGTATAGCGAAGTGTTAATGGCAATTATGACAGAGTCAGATGCCACCAATGCCAAAGGACTTTGAAATCAAGGATGCTACTATGCTCTTGGCTCCAGCAAACTATATAATGGACAGAGCAAATTTTTTTGATACAGATACAAAACACAGATATAAGGGACCGGAAGGAGAAAACTCTTAAGTCCCTAATTCCTACCTTGTCTTTTCCCTAATCATAACCATTAATTTGAGCCCACCTTCAGCAGATTCAGCTGCCTCCACTCTTCATCAGTGGTGCCTTCACTGTCAGCAATCTCCAACCTCTTTTTTTAATTTAAAATCAAAGAGGTCGGTGGCCACTCAATGAAGGTGAATATCTATGTAGTATGACGTTGTAAAGCATGCTGGTGTTAACTCCCAATTCATTTCACAAGGAAGATCTGGCTGTTGGAATCAGTGGATCCAAAAATCATGGTGCTTTGGTTCCATCCTGATTTTCTAGAACAAATGTCATGACTTGAGCTAGCACTGGTGATTTACAGTAGCCAATGGCCAACCTATATGCGATGAAGCCAGGTGCAATACTGGCTCCTATTATATCAAAACCAGGCCATAGGGGCGCCTGGGTGGCGCAGTCGGTTAAGCGTCCGACTTCAGCCAGGTCACGATCTCGCGGTCCGTGAGTTCGAGCCCCGCGTCGGGCTCTGGGCCGATGGCCCGGAGCCTGGAGCCTGTTTCCGATTCTGTGTCTCCCTCTCTCTCTGCCCCTCCCCCGTTCATGCTCTGTCTCTCTCTGTCCCAAAAATAAATAAAAAACGTTGAAAAATAAAAAATAAAAAAAAATAAAAAAATAAAAAAATAAAAAAAAAAAAAAAACCCAGGCCATAAAACCGGGAGCGCCTTCACCGACAGTGGTAAATCCTTGAAGGCGGAGACTCTGCAATGTAGCTTTCCTATTGATCATGGGATACTTTGTAAATTAGGTGACTTTCTGATGGAGATGGTGACGGTTATGGCATGCCACAGAGCCAGCTGGAATTTTCTACAGCTGCATGAAACAATGGACTCGAATTGTCCATCACATAGTTAACCTGGAATCTCTGATATACGTAAGGCAGGAGAATTGCAATTATTCCTAAAGGTGTTATGACAAGGTAAATGTACATTTACTACTTGAAGACAGTCTCTAAAGTTGGGATTTGATAAACATCAAAAAGGGATCAGAGCTGAAATACGATGAATCTTCCATTTTAAGAGGATATGAATGAAGTTAAAAATTTATATCCCTTATTTGGATGACTTGAGAATGTGCTAAGGAAATAGTGGCAAATTAAAAAGGTTCGAGTATACCAAAAGATCCCACTTTTGTCTAAAAATATCTGTGCCTGGATAAAATACTGAAAATCACAAACAAAAAATGTTAACTCGGATTAGTTCTAGGGGATGGGCCTATGAGGGAATATTTTTCATATTTTTCAAATGTTTTAGCCACAATAAAGAACAACTTAAAAATCAGCAGTGACGCCATTCCACAAAACCTAGTTCTGTCCACCCTAACAAAACTGAAGCTGGGGATTTAGTACAAGTCCCTCTGAAGGGCGTATTACATTAGGCAGGATGGATCAGAATAGAAAGGATACGCACTCAGATCCAGAGTGGGGGAGGGTCAAATGCAACCCCCCGCATCCACAGGACAGGCAGATGCTGGCAAGATGACTGATGGCTTCCTGGAAAGCTAGGGCATTTCAGTATTGTATTCTGTCCAACCAGATGAAACTGAGGACTTGCTCCCCTCTATGCTGTACGAGCACAGATCTCCTGGAGGAGGTCATGAAGCGACCTAAGGCTCCAGAAAGAGTGTGCATGCCTTAGTCATCAGAGCCTCAGGCATAAATAAGGGATGAGGCACCACCTCATCTCCAACCTGTCTATTAATCTCTCATCGCACAACCAACACATTCACTGTGAATTAGCAAGATGTTAAGTCTCTTCACGTTATGGTGCCATTACCTTGTAAACTGAGGCACAATGGGGGATTTGGTCTTAGGGCCTTCTAGTCTGAGGTATCTTGCTAAGAAATTAAATTAAATGCGTGTTGGACACGGCATTCCTTTTATATTCTTGGCTTTCTGTAAGATCTAGGATCATTAACTGTGCCAATTTCCTCTGCAGAAACTACTGTAAATAAAGGGTCTCAAATAGAAATGCAATTTGGAGACAATAAGATAAGAGTCAGTTTTTCAAAGACAGAACACAGTTTTCCCAACATGCATGTTGGATGGTTTTGTATGGCCTTTCCTGACCCAGGGACTGAAGCACAGCCTTTTAAAAAATGTTAAACTGAACACCAGTGACTGCTGAGAAGTCTTTTTTCTTATGCACACAGAGAACTTATCCTCATTGCTAATCATACAGGAAATCTTTGCAATGCTGAGGGGTGAACATAAATGCCAAGCATCCCAAACATTAATTTTGATTCCTGTGCCCTTTCTGCAAACCTGGAGAGCTCCAGAGGTTTAAATTAAAACGTCCTCCATGCTATTGAAGAGAACACTTACACAAGTAAGAACAACTGAATTTACCTGCAGACTAAAACCTTTCGGTTCTATTTTACCTGCAAAGTAAGAGATGCAAGTGAGGCATGGCCAGGAGAACTCAAATCGTACACCCTGAGAGGTAAATTTCATAATCCTCTGAAGAACAATGTTTGATCACAGAGCTCTTCATCACTTAGACATCAGATTTTGCTATTGGTGGGCCTTGACCTATGTAAACAATTTCCCTCAAAAATGTTTTACTTTCCTAGAATATTTTGTCTCCGTAAAGTCCACCTCGCCGTCTTTCTAAACCCATCAACATTTGCTTTATGAAAACATAATTTGGGGGGGTTTTACCAGCCAACACAAAAAATGTAGAAAATTCCCTAAGCTTTCTGTTTACCCTTCCTAGCTGATCGAAAGAACTAAGAAAACTGGTAGAAGGCAAAGAGGTCTTCTGAGAAAGTATTCATCTTTTCTGGTGGTGCCTCACTGCGTACAGGGTCTGTCCTATGACCACATCTCTGCCCGCTCCCCTTGGTCAACCCATCCACTCCCTGGATTTCGGATGATCTATATGCAGGTAACTCTCAAATCAATACCTCTCGCTCCCATCTCCCTCCTGGGCTTTACCTTGTGCTGCTGAACTGCCTAATGGACATCTTCCCTCCAATGTCCTATGCAATCCCAAACACAGTGGCCAAAACCAAATTCCTTATCTACTTCAACCTCTCAAACAGCTCCCGCACCTTTTGAAAGGCACCATCATCCTTCCTGATGTCTCTGCTAGAAACTTGAAGTCAGCTGTCTCCTGTTTCTCCTTCATCCTTCACTTCCACCCCCCAAATCCTGTTGATTTCAACTTCTTAATGCACCTTGAATCCATCGCCTTCTCTCCAACCTCCTTGCCACTGCATCTACCCTGGATCAGGCTCTCCTTTGTCATGCAGGGATACTGCAACAGACTGATGCCAACTGTCCCAGCCTGCTGTCTGACAACTCCTTCCTGACCCTGGAGTTCATCTGACCTCCACCTTGCAACCAGTGGGCTTTGTAAAAGCAAATCCATGCCTAGAACCTTCCAATGGTCTCTACTACCCTCACCATAAAGTCTAGACTCTTTGACATGGCCTCATGGTTCTGCACATCCTCCCTCTCCCCACTTCCAACCGGGCCCTGAGACCCATCACATCCTGTTACCTGTGCTCAGTGTCTTGAACCTTCCTTGTTCAGCTCCACGAAAGATCCATGCTCTTTTCCCTCCAGGCGTCTGCATAAGTGCCTCTGTCCCTAGAAGCCCAGGCCTCTCTCTCTCCTTGCCTGGCTCCCTTATCTTTCACAGCTCAGTGGAGAGGATTCTCTTTCAGGGAGAAGTTTCCTACCCCACAAGTATGGCTTCAGAAGTCCCTTCTATGTGCCCCCATGTTGCCAACTTCTTCTGTTATCACAGCACTTCTCACAGTCTACTTTAACTACCTGTTTGTTTGCTGTCCCACTAGATGGTAAACACCAGGTTACCCTGTTTCTTTTACTCCTTTTGTCTCCCTAGGGCCTGACATAACCCCCAGATGAGAGCCAGCAGCCAAACATTCGCTGAATGGATGAATGAGACTCGATACGAGGGTGCCGCCACTTACCTAATGCCCACCGCATGGCAGCAACCTGCCAGATGCTTTGAATAGATTATCTCTTATTCACACAACTCTGCAAGCTCTGTAGTCTTTTTGAACATTTCACAGACGAAGGTCGGCAGAATTAAAACAGTCTTCTCCAAGTCACACACCGTTCCTGAGTGAATTGAAAACCAGGTCTGTGTAGTTTCAAAATTGCCTGCTTATCTCCCTGCAAACACCGTCTCTCCCTGAAGCCCATGCACAATGACCAGAGTTCTATGCTTTGGGCCTCACGGAGTAATTCTAATCCATCTTCTAACTGACAGTCTTTTCACAAACGAAGACTTTCCAGAAGCTGCTGGTTACGCTGACCCTCTGCACCCCCACCGTGGCTTGGCCCCTCACGCTTCTCCCTGGTGCCTCTAACCCTCTCCAAAGTGGCTCATCAGGGCCTAGCTTGCCCTGGCTATTTTCGCACAGAGCCTAAGAGGTGCCACCACGCTTTAAAGCATCTCACCCATGACAGCTTCCTTGACTGCCAAGACCACGCATCAACAGGACAAAAGGTGGAAACCACACAGTTGTCATCCGAAAGCGCCATGAAGCAAAGCCAGCGTGCATTGCTTCATCACAGGGGACGATGAACCCAAGGCCTGGCTGCTGGCTGGCAGTGCTCCTGCTGCCCTTTGACACCTGTCTGCTCGGGTGAGGGAGAGTCAGAGAGATGACACGGGAGAAATCTAGATAGCAGGCAGGCTTCGGTCTTCCTTCTCAAAGACCACCTGGGGCAGCAACTCCTCCTACTCTGTTCATGTGGCTTTCGTCCAGAAGGGAGAATTGCCACAGACTGGCAGCTCCATTGCATATGGGAGCAACTCCAGGTCCACCCCAGAAACATACGAATTATCAGAAATAAATTCAGGGGCACCTGGCCGGCACGGTCAGTAGAGCATGAGACTCTTGATCTCGGGGTCATGTGTTCAAGCCCCACACTGGGCATAAAGCTGACTTAAAAGTGAACAAATAAATGAATTCAGCAATCCAGAAAAGGCCATTCCCTGGAACTAACAAATCCAGGCTGAGAGTGGACACGGTCTGTGTTTGCAAAGTGATCCCCTTTTGATCAGGTAAGAGTTAAGACTTGGTTTGAACACAACAAAGATTTCCAATCGACAAAACTAGGGATGGGATTGTAAGGGGACAACACATTTGAATATTGGCTTAAAAGTTTTTGGAAAATTCACACCCAGATTTCCATAGGATTTAGTAGCTAGCTCAGAAACAGTACGGGATGTTCTCAAGCCAAAGCAGAAGTAGGTGGAATTTGAAGTCGCTTTGTCTTTAACATTTCTGAAATGACCTTCCATTTTCAAAGGATATCAAAGCAGAAATGCCATATAATTTCCTTTGTGTTTCTGCGATCTGTTCAATGACATCAATAAGATAGATGATCAGCAAACAGCATCTAACTCCCTTTGTACCATTATTAGAATAACATGTAAAATGATATGAAATGAAACAGCACTGATTCCAATGACCTTGTGGTCCAATTCAATCAATTTCACTGAACAAGAGCAAAATCCACAGCAAGCACTCAAGCTGTTGAATTTATGAATCAGATTCAACTTCTCTTCCACACGGGAGCGGGTCTGGGTCAAAAGAGAAAGGGTGGGGACTGGGACAGCATCTGCCTCCCCCATAAAATTCATGTCAACACTGTCAAGTTCACTGGAGGGCTGAATCTGGAAGAACAGGTTAAAAAAGAATATAAAAGAAGAAAGAAGGCATAAGGGAGGGGCAAGACTCCTGCTGCAGTCTGCCCCTGTCACATCATAATTGCAAATACACTCTACTTCGGAAAATTCTATCAAGAACCAAATAACACTGATGCTAAAAGTCAACAAAGCCAATAGCATCAATCTCACCTGTATTAGTTTTTTTCTGGTCAAAAACAATTTTTTTAGTGAGGTATAATTGACAGATAAAATTTTAAGATATTTAAAATGTGTACATCATTCACCTGTATCATAAGTAAAGGCTTAATGGGAAAGAAAGATACTAGAAATGACTGTATTATCATACAATTAATCTTCATTAGTCACAGATTCCATATTTGCAAACTCACCCAATTGCTGAAATTTATTTGTACCCCCCACATTGATACTTTCAACCCTTCTGCCGTCATTTGCTGGCATGTGCAGAATGAACACGCTCCCAGCTGATGTCCAACAAGGCCACATTCTGCCTTCTTGTTTTAGCTCTCACACCATTAAAAAATTCTTGGGGGCACCGGGGTGGCTCAGTCGGTTAAGCATCTGACTTCGGCTCAGGTCATGACCTCATGGTTCTTGAGTTCGAGCCCCGTTCAGGCTCTGTGCTGACAGCTCAGAGCATGGAGCCTGTCTTCAGATTCTGTGTCTCCTTCTCTCTCTGCCCCTCCCCTGCTCGCGCTGTCTCTCTCTCTCTTTCTCTCAAAAATAAATAAAACAGTAAAAAAAATTTTTTTAATTCTTTCTGCACACTGTTTAGTGCCATGTTTCCCACATTTTTTCTGCCCCCCCCCCTTTTTTTTGTGATTGCACTATTTAAAATGGCTCCCAACTGTGCTGAAGTTCTGTTTAGGTTCCAAAGTGCAAGAAGGCTGTGATGTGTATATGGACAAGACAGTTGTCTTAGATAAGCTTCATTCAGGCATGATTTACAGCACTGTTGGCCACAGGTTCATCATTAATGAATCACCAATACATATTACATAAGGGGTTTTCAAACAGAAATACATGGGAAACAAGGCTTTGTGTTAACCGGTTGATAAAATGTTGTGACCAGAGGCTCTTGGGAACCTCACCTTGTATTTCCCCCTAGGAAATCCAGTATTCTGTAATAAATTCAGTATTCACTAATTCAGTGTTTACAGCAATTTATAGAACACAACTACTGCAAATCACAAGAATCCACTGTGTTTTCAAATTATAGCAAAAATGTCACCAATATGTAAGACAGTACTTGGAGGCAAAAAGCAAAGTATATTTACAGATAGTTAGTTCATCTTTTTTACTTTATTTCAGATTTACGAATTGGACAATCTCTGATCACTGGCTTATGTTGGATACTTATGTGGTCCTCTAAATTATGATGTTTTATTAGAAATCAGTCATAATTGTTAGGACGAACTCCTGAACATAATGTATATTTTCATCCTAAATCCTCAAAACGAGGATCTCACAGGTGCGCTATTCATATTCACTGGGGAGTTAAGGCTTTAAGATGTCAAATCTAGTCTTAACCTATTCTGTACACTAAGACTAGTATAAACTCACTCTGCAAATCTGCTATTTACCTAAAGCATGAAATGTTAGGCCACCATTTCAACTCAGGAGCAATGTGGTCGTTCCATCTATTATCCAGTCCAGGCCACATGGCCTATGCCATCCAAGACCTTTTATTTTTTTATGGAAATCTAAAATTCTTTTTTTTTATGTTTTATTTATTTTTGAGAGAAAGAGAGAGAGAGAGCACAGGCAGGGCAGAGAGAGAGAGGGACACAGAGGAGCCAAGGGGGGCTCTGGACTGAGAGCAGAGAGTCTGCTATAAGGCTCGAACCCACAAGCCACGAGATCACGACGTGAGTCGAAGTCAGGCGCTCAATCGACTGAACCACCCAGGCATCCCTGGAAATCTGAATTTCAACAACAAGATTATTAGAAGAAAAACAGACAAATCCTCTTGATATAGACTAAGTAAAAGTTCTTGTTAGCACCTTTGTAACAATTTTCTCTTGTCTGATTTGGGTACTACTTTGTTAAATCTATCTCCAAGGTTTTTTAAAAGAAAACAATAGCTGGATTTTCTTATCACCAAGTCTTAGAAAAAGCATTCATTATTCCCCCAAATTACCCAATAATATTAGACCAATCTGAAAATAAACATCAGTCACCTCAGGTCTTCCCTTGACTTAAAAATTTCTAGTTATTTGCATAAAATCAATTCAGAGAAATGTGTGCTATTAGAAGTACTCTGATAATATGTGGATCACAAACTATTATCTTATTATTTAATAATTATCTTATTACTATAATAATATTGTGAGATTTCAGTTGTTTTATGGCTTAAGGCATGTATTTTCTAGGTCATTTGTGCTGTATTAAAGTTTTGCTCACACCAAATCGCTAAAATTAACAACTCAGGCAACAATAGATGTTGGCAGGGATGCGGAGAAAGAGGATCTCTTTTGCACTGCTGGTGGGAATGCAAACTGGTGCAGCCACTCTGGAAAACAGTATGGAGGTTCCTCGAACAATTAAAAAGAGAACTTCCCTACGACCCAGCCATGGCACTACTAGGTATGTATCCAAGGGATACAGGTATGCTGTTTCGAAGGGGCACACGCACCCCAATGTTTATAGCAGCACTCTTGACAATAGCCAAAGTATGGAAAAAGCCCAAATGTCCATTGACAGATGAATGGATAAAGAATATGTGGTATATATATATATGTATATATATATATATATATAGAGAGAGAGAGAGAGAGAGGGTGAGGGAGAGGGAGAGGGAGAAGGAGAGGGAGAGAGAGAGAGAGAGAGAGTACTACTCGGCAATAAAAAAGAATGAAATCTTGCTATTTGCAGCAAAGTGGATGGAACTGGAGTGTATCATGCTAAGCGAAATTAGTCAGAGGAAGACAAATATCATACGACTTCACGCACCCGTGGAATTCAAGATACAAAACAGATGAACATAGGGGAAGGAAGCAAAAATAATATAAAAACAGGGAGGGGGACAAAACACAAGGGACTCTTAAATATAGAGAACAAACTGAGGGTTGCCGGAGGGGTTGTGGGAGGGGGGATGGGCTAAATGGGCAAGGGGCATTAAGGAAGGCACTTGTTGGGATGAGCTCTGGGTGTTACATGTAAGGGATGAATCATTAGATTCTACTCCTGAAATCATTATTGCACTATGTGCTAACTAACTGGGATGTAAATTTTAAAAAATAAATTAAAAAAAAAAAAAAAAAGAAATGTCACTGCACTGAGCGTCTGCTCTAATTAAGCTCAAGAACTTACATTTTTATGTTTGGGATTATTATTCACATTCTTGACTTGAGATAAGGATGGAGACACCCCATGTCACTCTCAAAGAGGTTCTAATTTAGGATGTGGCGCGGGCCAGCTGTACACAGAGAGGAGGTCTCTTTGCGGGATCCTCACGCACTGAGATAGCAAGCTGGATGTGACAGATTCTGCCACGTCATCTGCCTCAAGTGTTCCAAAAGGAAGAACCAAAAACACCCATGAAAGGGAAGCTGCAGGGTATAACTGGTTTCAGAGAAGATTGTTAATGCCTTGCAGGGTCTAAGAACATCTCTAAAGGAAGGGGAATGAGAGAACAAGAAATACTTAATCTGATGTTTATTTTTCAAGTGTTCTTTCCTGTTCACACTTTGCAAAAGTTAGTAAGAGTCTGATCTCTTGATAGTAACCAGAGGGAATTTTACCAATCTCTCAACATCATTCTTACCGTCTCACTCCCTTGAGTTGGGCAAAATGAGACATCTTACACACACACACAAAAATGCCAGCTTCTCTCTCTTATATATTTAGTGTGGCTAAAATAACTCCTAGAAAATGGGAGTTTTCTCCATTTTTTAATATTTTTCCTTCACAAAGCCTGCTCTCCATAAATAGTCAACAGACCAATTGTCTAAGGGGCAGAAGGGCGTAGACTTTTACACAGTGGGAGTCCCCTGACATTCCTCAGGCAGTCAGAAACTTCTTTCTCAGAGCCCAGATCCCAGAGAAAGAATCAGACTGAAAGCTATTCCCCTGTTTGCTCTTTTCATTAAGACTTTTCAAAGAACACTTTATTCTAATGTACAGTTAGAAGAAAAGGAGAGTTAAGAATTCTTCCCCCAGGCAAATAACTCACAAGGGTTATGAAAAAAACCCCTTCAATATGATTTATTTCACAGGGATCACTGAGAAGTGTGTGGAAACAGATCGTGGATGAAATTCCAAGATGGCTGTTAATGGTTGCCTTGAAAAACATAAGTGAAAAAATTTCAAAGACAATTATTTAATAAATCCATTACTATTTTAACAGCTATCTCAATTTGGCTGCAAGGTGGTGACAATTTGTGGATGTACATTCAATCTGACTAGACTTGGACAATCAGTCAACCTCAGTATTTTATTCCCAGCAATGATGGAGCGACTTGGCGAAGGCAGGGCCCTGCAGAATGTGGTTTTGGGAACTCATGCTCTTCTCAACGTGTCAGTCACTCATGGAATTTTAGAGTGAAAGAAACCTCAGACATTGTTTCCTACTGCATGCAACTTGAACATTTTTCCAACAGGTGAGATTACCAAAATCAAAAAAAAAAAAAAAAGGAAGGGAGTGAGGTCACACATCGAGTTGGAAATAGGACTGGCCACGACCGGAGCCCTCCTGTCTCCTGGTCTGGGGCTCCTAGCACCAACCAGGACTTTCAGTGAGCATTGTGGCCATCCCAGAGTGAGGAGTGAGTTTCCTGGTGGTTCCTCCAGATCTGATTTTACTGCCTAAACACAGCACATCTGTTACAGGAATGGGACCCTAATCATGTGGAGAGAAAGGAGTAGGAGGCCTGAGAGAACTTCTAATGCCATTGCCTGGCTAAGGGTAGAGAAATGCCAAGTTATCTCCCCACCTCAGACCCCCACACCCTCACCCATCACCGTCGTATTTTTTACTCTTGTGACTGTCCCCACAAACCTTGGTCTCTCTCTGTTTCTTGTGATCAGCCTAAAACAGAGGGGGGCTCTAAATGAACCTGGCAATGAGCGCTATTTTATCTTCTATGAGGGCAGGTCATATTTTTGAAAGGAACAATTTTTATAGAAGAGGTTGGAGAGGGAGGTACCCAAGGACTATATACAGTTAGAATGAGCTATGCACAGGGAAAAAAAATTGGTAAGAGGCCTCTGTGTGTACAATTCCATTATCCTTATTCTTCACGCCCTTAATAAAAAGCAAGTAATAACTAATGGAATGGAATGGAATGGAATAAAAAGCAAGATAACTAATGGAATGGTTATCCTTCAAGCCAAAATTAGCACTTGTGATCTGGAATCTCAGCCAAGATTCAGATGGCACGTTGGTTACACTGAGAGATTTTCCCAATATCTATTTCCACTAAACATCATTCCTAGAGAAGGGATTCCAAAACCCCATTTAACTCAGTCTCTTACCGGCACACCGGGGTGGCTCAGTCAGTTAAGCGTCCGACTTCAGCTCATGATCTCACCATCCATGAGTTCGAGCCCCGCGTCAAGCTCTGCGCTGACAGCTCAGAGCCTGGAGCCTGCCTCAGACTCTGTGTCTCCCTCTCTCTCTGCCTCTCCCCTGCTTGCACTCTCTCTCTTTCATATAGATAGATAGATAAATAAATAAATATTAAGTGAGTCCCTTATCAAAATGTTAATATTTTTTTCCCTTAAGAATGACACCTTTTATGTCAATCAAAATAGAAAATAATCCTAGAATTAAATCGCATTTTTTTTTGGTAATTTTGATACCAAATTGAAAAAGAAGGCTTCAAAAGTGCTTTGAAAGTGGAACCAAAGTACTAATTAAAGGAAAAATTACAGGAAAATTAAGAATAAGCTTTTTCCAGTGACACTGAACCTCAGTAATTTTCTCCACAAGGACTTGAAAACCCTGTAATTCTCATAGAAATCTGGCAATTTCACCCATTTTCCCTCAGAGGAATAAATAGAGAGCTATGTGTTGTGGCTGGTAGTTCAAAGAAATAATGCTTTAAAACGGAAATGGGCAGTGGGGGCTGGGGGGGTGGAGCACGCCAGGATTACTCTATAGTATCCCTTCAGTTATCACCTTTATTTCCCATGCTTGCTAATTGGCATGAAAATGAAAATAACAAAGATGCTATGCTTTGCACAATTTAGTGACAGTGTATTCGATTTCAATGGAATGTGTGCACATGTGCACATGAATCGCCTTTATGACGATGGAGGAGCGGTCTGAGTATTTCAGCAGCCCACGTGTAACAGGAGAAGAGCGTCATCAGAACCTGGTGAGCGGGTACATGTGAGCCGAAACTCATGCAAGTGTCACGGAGCTGGAAGAGACAGTGCTCAGTGACCACGCTTACTCTCCACGTCAACGACAGTCGCGGGTACGGATCCAGGACAAGCGTTCAAAATGTGAAGGACTTACTCAAAACGGTGATGAAAACGGATTGTTCTCTTTTGGAAATCAAGGAATGTATTAAGGATTTTCCATTACCAACACCTTCTGGTCTGGAAACAGACCAGACCAATGACTTGGATAAACCTGGAACCAGAACTCAGCAATCCATTTCCAGCACCCACTGCTCTCTCCCACTCACCCCAGGCTGGGGCACACTCTTCCCCACCTACACTGATTTGGGGTGGGTCTACGGCAGATGATGAGATGGGCGGAAGGGATAAGGGCAACTCGTACGACCACAGAAGTGAGATTGATTTAGTATTATATATAGCATGGGGCCCCAAAATTTGGAGGGGATGATTTGGCCCTCTGCAACTCCTAAAAGCACCCCTTGATAAGTATCTGCATTGTCTGAACATATCACAGAACTTCTTGAGGGAGCCAAACATATCCTCTGGCAGTGGGCTGCACAGAACAAAGACCAAGGGCTCTTTGTCCCAAAGCAACGTTTCTCCGAGAGAAAACCAACCCCACACATTTCGCCTTCGGTGTGATCAGCCCTGAGTGAGTGGGTGCTCAGATCCAAATATTAGCTTTCATGTTTCTGCCAAAGTACAATTTGCTATATGCTTTTTGATGAACGTTTAAGCAGTCCTTTTCAAAATGGGCAAATCTTGGCAGGAGGTTAGCAAGTCAATTAATTGGCAGGGAGAAAGCATAGTGCAGTCTTACACCTCATTTTAAAGAGTAATTTCAAACATAACAGGTTGTTGACATATGGTACACAGGGAACTGTTGGTCTGCCCAGTTTTGTGAAAAGCCAATATAAGAAATCTGACCTTTCTTCCCAAATGAACTAGGGAGTAGTGATTTGCCCCAGAATCCTTCCCTTTTCATAGACAGCATCCTGTTTTTGTTTTTTTGTTTTTGTTTTTATTGTGTCTTCCCCGTAACTCACTGTTAGTCTAAGCACACTGATGATGAACTACCTGCTGGAGAAGGGAGCTTCAGGGCAGGAGAAGAGAGTTACAGGGTTAGCTACCACTGCCAGTGACTGGGTAATCAGAAAGCACAGCATCTCTTTAATTAAACGTGAGATAATGGGAAATGTGTCTGCTTTATGAAAATTCATCCTACATCCAAATTTCAAGATTCCCTCTACTGCGAAATGTTAGGCAGACCAGTCAGCAGAGTGAGCAGAATATTAAGTTGTTTCTAGATCAACACATGCCAAGCAGGATGCCTAGATTAAAGGAAAACAGATCTGCTTCAATCGTGGTTTTTTTCTCTCTTTAAAAGCATTATAAAACATATTAAGCACTAAATACTAAAATAATTTGACCCTTTAAAAAAGCCTATTTAGGGGGCACCTGGGTGGCTCAGTTAAGCGTCCGACTTCGGCTCAGGCCATGATCTCATGGTTCGTGAGTTCGAGCCCCGCGTCGGGCTCTGTGCTGACGGCTCAGAGCCTGGAGCCTGCTTTGGATTCTGCATCTCCCTCTCTGTCTATCCCTCCCCGACTAGTGCTCTGTCTCTCAAAAATAAATAAATGTAGGGGCACCTGGGTTGCCCAGTCGGTTAATCGTCCGACTTCGGCTCAGGTCGTGAACTCATGGTTCATGAGTTTAAGCCCCACGTCGGGTTCTGTGCTGACAGCTCAGAGCCTGGAGCCTACTTCAGATTCTGTGTCTCCCTCTCTCTGTTCCTCCCCTGCTCGTGCTTTGTCTCTCTCTCTCTCTCTCTCTCAAAAATAAATAAAGATTGAAAATTCAAAATAAATAAGTAAATAAATAAATAAATAAATGTAAAAAAAAAATTTAAAGCCTATTTAGCTGTATTAGCAGCCTATTATTCTTTTAAGATCCACTCAAATACTCCTTCTCTCTGAAGTCCTTCCAGATACTTATACCTGGGGAGAACTCTCCTCTGGGTTTCCCTATCATGCCTTACCCTTATTCCCCGCAGAAGATTTATTCCATCTGTTTTACATGTGTGGGTATATACACGTCTCTGCCCCTGGACTGGAGATCCTTGAGAATGCAAATCATCTTTATTAATCTTTATGTTCCCATAGCTTCATGGACTCCTGACTTAGTGGATGTTTAATGAGAATTTATTATTATGTTTATGAAGAAGAGGAAAAGCATAAAGTTTAAATAACTCAATCTCATTGTAATCAAAACGGACAAATGTCTACTCCAAGCGTCTCTCCTCCAATTACAGCTAGTTACATGATCACAGTAGCATCCCGGCAGGTTTTTTGTTTGTGTATGTGTTTGTTTGTTTGTTTTGATTTCTTTCATCCAGTTGCGGGGTGGCAGGGGGGAGTTGATTAACGGCATAATTGCCAAAAGTAACGTACCCGAGAAAAAGAAAAGGTGAAGTGTTTGGACAATCAATAAAGAATTATTAGTCCTTGATCCTATTAATAATATAGGAAATCACTTTTAGGTTGGTGTTCATTGTAAACAAACCGCTTTATAGGTGGATGCAGTGTCAATAATGGGGCTATCCAGGGGCGTCTGGGGTAGCTCTATGGGTTAAGTGTCCGACTTGATTTCGGCTCAAGTCATGATCTCACGGTTCATGAGTTCAAGCCCCACATCGGACTCTGCGCTGACAGTGCGGAGCCTGCTTGGGATTCTCTCTCTCTCCCTCTCTCACTCTGTCCCTTCCCAGCTCACTCTCTCTCTTGCTCTCAAAAAAATATAAACTTTAAAAAAGCAATGCAATCTCAATAATAAAAATAAAACTTGAAAATTAAAAAAAAATATATCAATCCTATTAAAGGATACGCTTCTCATGATGAGCACTGAAGAACGTATAGAATTGCTGAATCCCTATATTGTACACTTGAAACTAACCTAACACTGTGTGTTAACTGTACTGAAATTAAAACAAAAAACTCAATAAAAATATTTTTCCAAAAAAAATTGGTCTTTACAGATCCAGATTTGGAACTGAATATAATGTGGCCTCCAATGTTCTGCATAAAACAAAGCATGTTTTGCCCTTTTCCCTTTGGATTTGTATGTTCTCTTTCCCGTCCTCTGAAGGTAACTCCCGAGTCCTTTCATTTCCTCTCTGGTTTTGCTTATTCACACTTTGCTGACTCCTTATCCCACACACAGGCTATGTCAGGCCCCCCATTTAACCTCCCTAATCTGTTCTTTTTTTTTAAAGTTTACTTCTTTATTTAGAGAGAGCAAGAGTAGGGGAGAGGCAGAGAGAGAGAGAGAAAGAGAGAAAGCAGGCTCCACACTGTCAGCTTGAGGAACCCCATGCAGGGCTCAAACTCACTCATGTGGGATCATGACCTGAGCCAAAATCAAGAGCTGGATGCTTAACTGACTGAGCCACCCAGATGCCCCTCCTAATCTGTTCGTAACACTCACCACAGTTCTAATTATTTCACGTCTAATTCCCCCCTTAAGAAGAGGGAAGCGCCATCTTGCTTACTATGGGACGTCCATGCCTCTCACAGTACCCAGTACACATTCAGTCTCTTGGTTCTGTGAATGGAGGGAAAAGGGGAAGGAAGGAAAAGAAAAACTTTCACAGGAAGATAGGTGAGACAAAGACATTAAGACAGGAAACAGATAGCTATGGCTGGACCCACTGTCTCCTCACCCTCCACTCTTCTGACTCTGAGCTGCTTTAAGAAAGAAGTCTTTGTTCGAACGGTCTTGGGATAAAGACAAGAGCTTCGAAAAGAGAGCTGAGAGGAAGGCTGAATATGGGGCAGGGTATGGTGGGGGATGAAGTGTGCGTGCTAATGTGAGGAGGAAAGTCACAGTGTTGTCAGTTGTAAAAGATTTTTAAAATATTTTCTACAGGACCACACTCCCACATGGCAGCATTGCCAAGGTTATCTGACCTGAGTGCAATGTAGGCGGATCTGAGACCATGTACAGGACTGATTTAGGCATTAGTTCTAGTGGAAGACACAAAGTCTTCAAGTCCAGATAAATTATGAAGGCCACGGCAAATGTCTCTGTATTAAACTGTCAAGACCAACACAACAGTAAATCCAGATTAAAATAACTTCAGAAAAACTTTGATGATACATGTGGTGTCAGATAGCTGCTTTCCCTGCTCTTTACAAATCCCCCCGTTGTTCTCATATGACAGGTATTGTCCCAACTATCCCCTGAAATCAACCTTTGAAGGAAGAGAAGGAAAGATGTGATTGCCCACAGTTAAATGGTTTCCTAGAATATCCTATGGCACCCCCTTTATTTATGTGTGTACTTTTCTCTTCTCCTTCTTCTTCTTCCCCTTTTTTTCTTCCTCTTCCTCTTCCTCTAACTCCTCTTCCCCTTCCTCTCCTCCTCTCCCTCCCCCTCCTCTCCCTCGCCCTCTTCCTCCTCCTCCTCCTTCTTCTTTGAACTCTAAAGCTGGTATTACTAGTTCAACACACTAATATAGACCTCAGCTTTCCTCTCCTTATACAAGTGTGTCAATTTGATAAAATCTGAACCTGTCTGCTTTTGTTTCTTCTCGACTCTTCCTTTCCCAAATTACCATTTGGGTGTCTGTTCACTAGCAGATCCTTCCAAAAGCCATCTTGATCCTGTCCCTCTCAAAGACCTAGAAATGTAACAAAATAGGGAAGACTGAATTTTAAGCACTCTTACACACTTTTGACCTTTACTGTGTGTGTTCTACCTGGCCCGCTTGCCTCAGAGCAAAGAAAGAAAAATCATTCTTATAATCGCTGTATGAACTTGAGGTGTGTGATTGAGTGTGCATCTAGCTATAAATCTATAATTACCCTACGACGTTTTATTATTTTTTGTTTTAAAAGTTTTTAAAATAGTTATGTTTGAGAGCAAGAGAGAGCGAGCAAACAGGAGAGGGGCAGAGAAAGAAAAAAGAATCCGAAGCAGGCTCCAGGTTCTGAGCTGTCAACACAGAGCCAGACGCGGGGCTCAAACCCACAAACTATGAGATCATGACCTGAGCCAAAGGTGGACGCTTAACCGACTGAGCCACCCAGGCACCCTTACCCTCCAACATTTTAAATACTCCTCCCAAACCTACTATTCGGTGGGCAAAAAAATGTGGTTTTTTTTCATAATAAAAATGTTAGAGGCTCCACACAGAAATGCAAACCTAAATTCACTCAACTAGGTAAGGCCAGTCAGCAACAACTCCAGTCTCAGAAAGAAACAGCCCCTCAAACCTAAAAGAGAAATGCTTATTGGTTAGCCTCACAAACACACATGGGAAACGAAAAGCTAAATATCTTTACCTGGAAAACAAGGTCCTGAGAGGCTAAAATACCTTATCAGAGTCAAGAGGGCAGAAGTGGCAGAAATTTGGCTTTCAGGAACCCAGAATGCCTCCATTAAGACATTAAAGACACCAGCCAGGCTCTCCTGGAGTGCCTGAAACCCAGGCAGGAGCATACCCAATGCGGCAAGCACGTCCCACGAGAGCTGAGCACAATGGAATGAGTGACCCAAGCCTTCCCTCCTCCCCCAAGATGGCCTAGCATTGTGCTCATTTTCAATTCTAAGCTTCTTTCTTGGCGACTCTTCCCTCATAGCCACTAACAAACAGGAGTAGCAGTGAATGGTTAAGGAGCCCAATGGGAGAATTTATAAAGAGATGCTTATCTTCTGTGGGTATTTCTGCATACAGAGAGAAAGGAGAGGAGTAAGGCAGGAGACAGGGAAAGAGGGAGGGAGGTTGACCGAGCAGGCCAGGCTTCGGGTGAAGCCCTGACACGCACATGCACACACTCATGTATCACCTCTGTCTGGGACAGAGAAGCAGGAAGACCAGAACGGGCGACCTCAGCACAAGGAGGTACCAAGACACAGAGGAGTCTTCCTGCTGGGAGCACTCTCTAGGTGGGTGAAGTTTAGCCCTGGTCCACGATACAGAAGTTACTCAAGGGTACTTTAGGAAGGTGTTTTATCTGTAAGGACACCTCAGGAAGAGCTCCCACTTTCCCTAGTCCCTTCAATTAGGGCTCCCGGGAATATTTCCTCTTAAGACAGATCATCATTCAGCCTCTGGAACAGCAACAGTCTACCCGCCTAATTGGTAACAGAGGCCAATGTTTTGTCACAACTTGGTCAAGCCATCTTTTGCCTTAAGGCCTTTATCTCTTTGTGTGGCTCCCTGCACTGTGAAGTGATTTCAGATTCGTCTTCAGGGAGATCCTTCATGTATTTCCAGACAACAGCCTTCTCTTCAGTATCATCCTATTCTTTCCACCTTCCCGTTACTACATCTTCTGTCACCTTTTCCTGCCTGAATCCTCTGACAACTAGAATGGGGCTGAAGACAGTGACATAGATCCAATATATTACAATGATCCCTATGTTGATTATTTCCCCCCCACACACACACACACACACACAAGAGGTGGGGAGCCTCCTTCCCCCATAGAACTGGATCCCTGTGTGTCAAAAAAAAAAAAAAAATACTAGATTCTCAAAGGCCAAACAATTCCATCTACTGTGCCTTGGCTCAGTTGCTGGAAAGAGCTCAGGTCTCTAAATTTAGATTTTTCCCATGGTTTCGCTCAGGCAAACAGCCTCTCCATGAACCAGCAACTCTTGCCAGCCATCAACTGCCCCCCGAGCCTATCCTTGGGGTCTTGGTTACAATAACCAGGCTTACACAGCACCCTGACCTCCACACAATAGCCCCACCCATCCCTCCTCACCGGCAGGGTCTACAACCCCTCCCCACAACCCCCTCACAGACCACTAGAGAAACTTCTTCTTCTGGCCCCATGGTACACCCCGGGAAGGCCCTCGCTAACCCACAGCACAGGGGAAAGAACCCCCTCTCAGGCCATCACAGCCTGGGAGAGAAGTGCTTACTGAGTCCCAATACAGAATTAGAATCCAGAACCCATTTCCCATTGAAACAACAACAACAAAAAATCAGGTCAGCAAATTTCCAGACTGAATGAACTTCTGTAGGGCTATTTAGAAGGCAGCTGCCAAATTCCATAGAACAGCTAGAAAATAAATGTTTACAGCCATAGGCAGTCGTTTGGGGAAGGGTACAAAGGCAGAGAGGTATTGATCCATAGTTTCTGTGGCACTGAGAACCACCATGTGGAACTCACAGGAAACAGTTACTTCATATGACCTGTTAACTCTCTTTTTTGAAGAGGCATTTTGAAACCCCCCCTCCAGTACCATAAATCTACATGACATCTTTCCTCATGATAGTCCGGCAAACTAGGTAAAGGGTGGACATCTCTCTTCACAGACAGAACAGGTGAGGCCCAATAAATAACATTCCAGTGTTTAACAATTTCTGTCAAGTCTCGAGAAAAGGCAGTAGTCTAGATAAACTGTTGGCGGATTATCTTCTATCTCACAATTTTTTCAAAAATTAAATATGCTCTTTCCTGGGGGACGATTACACAAGTCAAATGCTGTCTGTGGCACGAAATGAATATTACTGGAGCTAACAAGTAGGGCCTTGTTTTTCGTGGTGTCTTTCCTAGTCAGAGGCTCCCCGACCACTTTGGGGGAGCCTTTCCGAGGGACACATATGCAGGCAGACAGAAGGGTAACATGCTCCTCTGTGCATCTCCTTCCTAATCCTTCAGAGATGTGACCGTCACCTTCGTGTCTGTAGCTGGCACAGCGCACGCACAGAATCCGGCTACGATTCTACAATGTGAGTACTTCGAGTTACACGATCTTTTCCTTCCTGCTTACGCCATCACAGCCCGTGAGGCCTAAACCCTTCTGTTTTCTTTACAGGGCGAGAAAAGCAAACCCAGGGAAGGCCCCTCGATTTCCTACAGGGGACAGATCTGCAGGACCGAATCTTAAAGCCATGGGAAAATTCCAAATTTAGACACCTGAGCCTTTTTGAGCCACTGAGCGAAAACACAGACAGAAAAAAATGGTTCGACTTTTCAGAATCCAGTTTCACAAGAGAAAGAATCTCAACCCTGAGGTGTGAGTGTGTGTGTGTGTGTGTGTGTGTGTGTGTGTGTGTGTGTGTTGGGGGTTGGGCCTGGGGGCAGGGAACGGAGTGGAAGTTTGTCTGCTTTTCTTCTCACGCCCTCCCTTTTCTCCATCTGGGAGAAAAGGGTTGTTGAGGAGAGTGGGAAGCACTGAGAACATTCTGCATTAGGCCTGGAGGTGACCTCTCCGCAGGGTGGTTGGGCGTGGGACCCCAGCCAGGGAGCTATCATCTCCAGAGGTGCTCAGGCTCTCGGAAGGAGAGAGTAAAGGTAACAGCGAGTTCAGCTGACTCCAGGACTTTCCGGAAGGCACCCCCAAGGTTTTAGCACCGAAGCTGTTTGACAACGTTCCTATTAGGGTAATTCCAAGTGATTTGGCAAGCATGCTTTCAGTGAAGAAAGACCATGTGGAACAGCCAAAGTTTAATTTGTGAAAACAATCTGCACTCTCATTTTCCTATGGAAAGAAACACTCACAGACACACACAGGTAGACTACTCTACTTTAAAAAAAAAAACAAAAAAAATACCAGCATCCTTTGCAAGCGCTAGTGCCTTGATTACTGAATTTAGTTGGAAATCTCATCACAATTGAACAGGGCAGAAGGAGCTTAACTTTCCTCCGTGTGCATCTGCGGGAATCAGACAGTGGTTCATCTTTGAAGGGCTGCCCCTGAGCCCTGGGCTTTGAGGGGAAAACAGTTTGCTGGAAAAAGCGATCACCTTCGTGATGACACAGTGCGGACAGGCATCTACGGGCTCATTAAAACGTAAGCCCCCGGACGACAGGACCTGCTTCTGAACGTGGTGGGCGCCCTGGGCTGGCTCCAACCTTAGTCTCCATGATGCCTGACTTCAGCAGACTGTACTTCAAGTCACCGGTTCTCAGCATGGCTCTCCCAAATTTGCTTTTTCTTATTTAGCTGTCACTTCGTACAACTGTTAGCCCCAGCTCTGCAAAGCCGGTCAGGATTTCAAATCTCCCAGGCCATTGCGTATCTATGTGTTTGTGTGTGCCTCGGCATTAGGGGTTTGGACCACACAACAAATAATCGGGGACAGCATTGTCCTTTTCACCTATAATCACTTTGCGTTCCCCAACCAGAGTCTGTCTGGCATACAGCCCTTGTCAGAGACGGGGCTTATCGCCAGCGCTTCAGACGGAGTGGTACCTAAGCACTGGGAGGCACGCTGCCTGGGAGAGAATGCCACTCATCTCTTCCAGGCCACCTGGTGCAGCCCAGCGAGGGAAAAACACGAAGACAAGTCAGGAGCCCAGCCAGGACACTGGGATGGAGGGAAGCCATCAGGGTGTGCGCCCAAACTACCCGGAACTCCTGAGTTATCCTGCTGTATCCATATCCTCCTGCCCTCCCTCCAAAAGATTCACAGACCAGCAGTGGGGAGGTTATCCTCAGGAAGACTGACTTGTGACCCTGAATAAGCCACCTATGTTTTCTGGCCTAAGTGACCTCATCTGTCATCTGGGGATGGTTGGCGATAGCCTGCGGCCCCTACGTTCTCTGACTCTGAGTTTGGTTTTGATCTGAGTTAGTGTGATTCACAAATTCAAGACTAGGAAGGTTAACGAGGTGGTAACTCAAGAGGAAAGGGTCCTGGGGATGTGTGAGGGCATCAGGGACCCAGTTCATGTTCTGACTGGCTTAGGGGAACTCAGGGTGTGGCTCCAAGGCGCTCCCCACCCCATGCCACGCCATCCTCCCTAAGGAGCCTAGCACTTTCTTGCCAGCCACTTCCCTAATAAATGGGATCTTCCTTTTCACTTCCTCCTAGGCCCAGGTTTTAAGAAGCCATTAGAAAACCAGGTAGAAACTGAAGGAGCCTCTCCAAAACGGAATGCTCTTCAATCCTTTCTTCTGGAAGGGACAGAACTGAAGTCTTCACATGCAGGCCATGACCCTGTCCTTCCTTACCATGCCACCACCACCATGCCTGTGCCTTCCGTCACCTTCCCCCACTCATACCCTCTTTGAAAAAAAGTTTTTTCTGGGGTGCGTGGGTGGTTCAGTCAGTTAAGCGTCGTCCGACTCTTGATTTCAGCTCAGGTCATGATCCCCCGGGGTCGTGGGTTCAAGCCCTGCATCGGGCTCTGCGCAGACAGCATGGAGCCTG
Source organism: Panthera uncia (assembly GCF_023721935.1). NCBI lineage: Eukaryota > Metazoa > Chordata > Mammalia > Carnivora > Felidae > Panthera > Panthera uncia. Next base: position 21,990,176 of record NC_064809.1, on the reverse strand, counting down.
CGTGGGATTCTCTCTCTCCCAAAACAAATAAATAAGTAATTTAACAAAGAAAAAAAGTTTTTTCTGACCATGTCGGTTAAATACACATATATGTGCCAGACTCCTGTGTTCCGCCCACTTCAAATTTACAGCCCTTGGTAAAAAGTCCTGGACTTTTCCCTTTCATGTAAATGACCAGCATCGGTTTTCTCCTGCCTGCGACCTTGTGTGTCTTATTCCGTAGTTATTCTTTACTGACCCATACCTTGACCTGCAGCCTTTCTGCCGCTCAGGATCACGTCAGCCCAAAGAAGTCTGAAGGACGCACCCCAGGCCTTGGAATCAACACCCACAGCCTGAGAAAGCAGAAGTAGCCTGAGCCAAAAGGTTCCAACGCTCCAACACAAAGCAGCACACACACACACACACACACACACACACACACACACACCCCAAATCCTCATACTGCCAATCATTTCTACTAAAATTTAAAACGCAGGCTTTCTGCAACTGCCGTTGGTTCCATTCCTTCAGGAACATTCATTTCTCCCCTCCACTCTATTCCTACATCAAACTCGACCGCTGTGATACATTTCCTAAGGTCTCTTGTCAGAACATCTTAAATCTGGCAGCAGGACATCAGGCACATGAAATAACAGATCAGATACAAAGACGCATCAAACGAATTCCGGTTCCAGGGCTTTTCGTTTTTGAGGCCTCTCCTTTTTTCTTCAGGTGGGCTTCAGCCCACGTCTCCACGCTCCCTCCGCTGTCTGGAAACGTCTTCCTCCTGGGAAGAAGGCCGGGCGGCCTGTCAGGTGCTGGGAAGAGCTGAGGTCTCTGCTGGCAAAGCTGTGCGGCCTCCCACGGCAGATCGACGTCTGTGATGAGGAACGGAGCCAGAGAGGAACGGGATGGGACACGCCAAACCCCCTCCACACTTTGCAGAGGTGATCCAGACCGGTTCAGAAGCAGCCGTGCGTGTTTTAAGAGACTCCTAACCAAAGTGTTAAGGCAGAGCTGAAGGGGGAGGCAGGAGGCAAGGGCAGCTTTTTGTTGTTGTTGTTGGTTTCTGAGAAGATTCTGAAACTTGGAAGCGCTTGGTTTTCTAATCTTTGCAGCGTTTCCAAATCAGGATCCCAGAGGCTCATTATTTTAGAGCCCAGCACAGTTAAGATGGATTATACCTTACCTAGAGATGTTCTGTATAATCAAAGAAAAATGCTTCCTGCCTTTGTCCAGAAAATGAAGAGCTCTTTCAGAGTAAAGAGAGGCGATTTAATTATCATTAAACAACATTTAACTGCTGTGGGCAATCATCCTCTGCACTGAAGCATAATTTGACTTAAAAGAAACCCCGGCGACCCATAGCCCTCTCTGGCTCTCGCTTGGCAATAAGCAGCCAGGAACCGCTGGGCGCAGGTAGTCAGGGGCACGTTCTACAGCAGAAGGACCCCGGGAAGAACGGGACCCCCCAGATTCATGCATGTACCTTGCTTGCCTCTGCTGCACTGCAGAGCCCCCGACAGCAGAAACTCAAGACTCCACCCTCCTTTCTCGGGCTTTCTCCAGGCGGGCAGACAGACGGCTCCATGTCCAGATCGGCAGGTGGAGGTCGGCAGTCACCTGCCCGGCCCCCAGGTGGAGGGACCTTTCCCCTCCTCGCTCAGCTTGCCTTCAGCAGCTCCCATCCTCCCCACACACCGGCCTGACGCACCCAGAGAACAGAAGCCCAGGATTTGCAGTGTGATTCACGGGTAGAAAATACCGGTTTTTCACTGCTACGCAAATGCTGCCTGGGTGGGGTTTAGGTAAATCCGGATGTGGACACCAAAAAGAAGGGCAAGAACGCTCCTCTTCTCCATCTGTTTCACTTGGCCGAACGGGCTCGGCCCACGCACCTCTCATTCAAGAAAATTCACGTCGCAGAAAGTGAGAAGGGGCCATCTACAGTTCACCAGCACACATCTGGGCAGCCAACGGCCACGTGCACTTTCAGATGGAAGAGAGATCTTTGCTTAGTTCATATCAAAGTTATTTTTCGCATCATGAGGCGAAGACCAAATTGTCAGCTGTCTCAACACCAGCGTTTGGTCAAATTGCTTTATCCCGAAGGCCGAATAATCTGCCTCAAAACCCTCAAAACCTGCAAGGCCAGAACTTCCAGAACAGAAGAAGGAAAAGGGATGGGGGTGGGGCTATGATACCCAAATGCTTGAGAACCACCCAGAGAACAGGCCTCCGATTTCCTGATCGCACGGCCTGTGTCACCTACCCCACCGGACCACCCTCAGAGCGTGCTCTCCAAAGAACATGGGCACCTGTGCAAGGGTCACTGGGTCACCGGGAGTCAAAACCTGGACCACGAACCTGCCCTGGACGTCACAAGCTGTGAGGCTGACCCAAAGGCCATCCCTTCTCTGAAGCTGTTTCCTCCCCTATGAAACGAGGGAGGTGAATGCTAACGACTGGCACTTCCAGCAAATCTCTGCCAGCAAGCCCGGAGTGAAGTACGCCCAGTATTAAAAGTGTTGGTGGGACCGGCACCCTGTGCACTCCACTGTCAGCTACCCTCAGTTGGGTGCGATCAGAAGGCCCAGTCTGGGGGCGCCTGGGTGGCTCAGTCGGTTAAGCGTCCGACTTCAGCTCAGGTCACGATCTCCCGGTCCGTAAGTTCGAGCCCGGCGTCGGGCTCTGGGCTGATGGCTCAGAGCCTGGAGCCTGCTTCCGATTCTGTGTCTCCCTCTCTCTCTGCCCCTCCCCCGTTCATGCTCTGTCTCTCTCTGTCTCAAAAATAAATAAACATTAAAAAAAATTTTTTTTTAAAAAAAGAAGGCCCAGTCTGAGCTCTGAGCAAAGGCGAGCTTCTGGTGGGTTCCGTATGGGAGCTGGTAGAACTGTTTGTTGACAGTATCTGACCTCAAATAGACCAGCACAAGATGGAAAAAACTGGGTGGACTGAAATCTGAATTGATGATGTCTTTTTGTGAGTTGCGGGCAGATGAGAAGGCAAAGGTCAGATGCATCACAATGCCATTGGAAAAACCCCAACTCGGGGACATATGACGCGTGTCTCCCGTTTCAGACACTGTTGTATCGCCTTACGCCTTTTTTTGTGGTCAAGATGAAACATTTCAGTGGATATTCTGCATATGTGAGACTTAATGAAAGTGTCGAAAATTAGGAAAAACAAACAAACAAAAAAGAACAAAAACACCAGCATTTGGCCTTTTGGTTAATGACAAGAACAGTGGATTGTCTGTGGACACCAGGCGTGGGACCCTGGGTGAGCAAGTCACAGATTCTGAGGCTTCTGTAAAGTGCCGGTCCCGGGGATTTCCACAGTGACCACGGAACTCTGGACAGCCAAAGGACACTTTGGGGACGGTCACCAAGAGGGGGAGCAGGGAGACCGGCTTGGTTAAAAGCTCCCCTCACCACCCCCACAAAGGGACGTCTATGCAAAACAATGTTTGAACAAAGCTGAACATATTCTATCACTCCTTTGGTTAAGACCTTTGCGTTACACGAAGAATAAAATCCAAATTCCTTTCAGTGGTTTCCTAAGCCCCTAGCCACCTCTCCCAGGCCACCTGCGTCTTAGCCCTTTAACCAGACAAGCCCTTTCCTGCCCTGAGATCCCTGCACTTAGCCACTCCTCTTGCCTGTGCCTTGCCCCGCTGTTTGTGAGAGTGGCTGCCTCTCACAAAATCCCCTTTATTGCTTTCATGGCGCTCACTTCAATCTGAAGCCATCTGCCCCTCTGTTTTCTCCTGGCCGCCTGCGCTAGCACGAGCTCTCTGAAGGCAGGCCTTGCCAGTGCTCGACTCCCGACGCCTCGTCAGGACCCGTCCACACCAGAGACTCTGAGCGCTCAGTGACAAGTGACGCTTTGATAACAGGTGACCGTACAACCTCTATGCTGATTGAAATTACCTTATGCTCACACTGAATTCAAAAAGCCCTTCCACATATTTAATGCTCAAAAGTACACTCTCAGGCCTTTTTGTGGGCTGGTGGAAAGTCACTGGCTCTGGGGCTGTTTGCCTTGAAGAAACTGAGTAATCCTGGGCTAGTCAACTCCTGGCTTTCAACTCCTTCTCCCTAACACTAGGGTGTTTCTTGCCGCAGCTCTCAGGTGTCTCCCACCCTGAGCAACCATGAACATTTAAGACCCTGACTGCCACTGATCCTTTCTCACAAAGACACGGATCCTCTCTCACAAAATGTTGTATGAGATGTTTCCATGATAGTGGCTTCCGTGTCACAAGCACCTACTAAGCCAGATAATGGGTCAAGTACTTCTTATGCTCTGTCCCCAGGTGTGAACCACCTGGCTGCACAAATGAAAGATTCCTTAGATAGGGTGACTTGCCCAAGACCACAGAAATAGAAAGTGGCAGAACCGGTTCCGGAACCTAACTCTATCCAACAACGAAAGCCAGAGGGCTCCCACCTCCCCTCGGCGCCTCGTGGAGCAGGCCTGCACACATGGCAGGAGTCAGGCGGGTGAGGGAGACAGGTGCGGGACAAGGGTGGGGGGCTGTGGAGAACCCGAGAATCAGCACCCCTCCATCTTCATGGGGCAGCTGCTACTTAGCTGTCACACAGGTTTTAACAAAGAAACTGGAGCCCAGTGCTTCCTGATCATCTGATTTTTTTTTCCTCCTCAAACTGCAAGAAATTTGATTTCTATGTAAAAACTCTCAATTCTACAAAGCTTTGGTGGCTTATCAAGATTTACAGAAGCCATTGTGCAGGCCTCTCTAGAGACCGGGGGCCCAGGTCCGGTGCCTCTGATCTCTCCTTGCTCTGGCCGACACAAGGAATTACCTGGGAACGTTGCCCAATTTGTCCCTTCAGCTCTTGTAAGAACTTCTGCAATCACGCTGGAAAATACTGGCAACGAGAGTGCGCGTGTTTGGGGGTTATTATGCAAATGTGTCGGCAACAGCATTTTATGAAGTATTTTCTCTGAGCCACTAAGTATCCTTTCTCTGGGGTGATTTCTAAAGGTCTGCTCCCCAAATGCACGGAGGGGAGAAATTTGATCAACACACTCCAGCTTCCTTCGTCTAATGCTAGGAAGGAGCTTGCTTAATAAACGCATTCCTGACAGGTTAGCTCCAGGATTGACTTAAGAGGTATTGCTCACAAGGAGCAAACCGATGCCTGTTCCAGCCGCCTCAGTTTCTTCAAGTCACCCTTTGGGGTCACACTGAGATGTCAAAGAAAGAAAGAAGAAATCAAGAAAGCAAGAAAACAAAAAAGCAAGAAAGCAAGAAAGCAAGAAAGAAAAAGAAGAAAGGGAGGAGGTACAGATGAAGACTTGAGGCAATAAAGGCGAGAAGTAAATCAAGATTTATGGCATGATTATGTTGTTCAGAAATCCACCCTCAAAATGCACAACAGTATTCATGGTGAGCACCTCAGGGATCCCAGGAAAATGCCCTAAGCCTGAGTCAGAACTGCTCCACTGCCTTTGGGACCAAGTCTCTGGACTCTTCTGAGCTTTGGTTTCCTTATTTCTCTGTGTGCTTTCGTAAGGGATTTTTGGAGGATTATATATGAGATAAGTGGTGTGAAATTTTCCAGCATCCAGTAAGTAATCACACTTGTGGGCCTTCTGGTACGTATCTGCAGTGATCTGAATGCATGCAGAGAAACTGTTTATTGTATTGTGCTGGCACGCATGAGGACATTTGAGATTTGGAGGTGCTATGTATGTCTTAAAAAGCCCTGGTATTCAGGGGCGCCTGCGTGGCTCAGTTGGTTAAGTGTCCGACTTTGGCTCAGGTCATGATCTCACGGTTTGTGGGTTCGAACCCCGTGTCAGGCTCTGTGCTGACAGCATGAGCCTGCCTTAGATCCTCTGTCTCCCTCTCTTTGTCCCTTCCCTGCTCACACTCTATCTCTCTCTCTCTCTCAAAAATAAACATTAAAAAAAAATTTTTTTAAACCCTAGAATTTAATATTTGGAGAAATAAAAATACTGTATTTACCCCATGGAAGAGGAAGTTTCGTCCGTTTTTCTTTTCTTTTCTTTTTTTTTTTTTAAAGTTTATTTATTTATTTGGAGGTAGGGGACAGAGAGGGAAAGAGAGAGAATCCCAAGCAGGCTCTGCATTGTCAGAGTGGAGATGCAGGGCTTGAACTCAGGAACCGTGAGATCACAACCTGAGCTGAAATCAAGAGTCAGACGCTCAACCAACTGAGCCACCCAGGTGCCCCTGGTCCATTTTTCTAATGATATAGAAAAAGTTCAATTAGCCTTAAAAGCGATGTGCCACCACCTGGAGGCTATACTAATTATATTACCTTCAATGAAATTACTTTAAAAAAAAGAAAGTAATTGTTTAAAATTACAGCTTTGTTTTTCACATCACAGACACAATCCTGCTCTTTTTCTTCCCTAGCATAGTTATTTTTCTGTATTTTTTAATTAAGTTAACCAACTAATGTCAGCCATTTGTTTATTCACAAAATATCCCATTAAGAGGCATTTATACATTGGTTCCTTTCTGCAGACATTTGCAGTTAGCTGCAGAACTGAGATACTTCATGAAGTAAAAAGAATATATCTACGGAAAAAGTGAAGTTTCAAAAATAGCTTTTGAGACACAGAAAGGAAGAAAAGTTTACGAAAGATATGTACTGATGTGTGCAAAAGGAACACATAAACCTCCAACACTTGTGCTTTCAATGCATTCTGTGCATCCGAATTAAAAAAGGATTTGGAGTTTAAAATAATGCTGTCTAAAGCTTTCTTCCACGATCTGAGAGATAAAAAGTGTCATTTCTTTTTTTGCAAAAGGTATCCTGTGACAGGATATCTTCTATTCTTGTCTCCCTGTAAGTCTTTACAAATCTGTATAGTCTGTAGATATTTCACTTAGGAAACTGAATTACAGCTCTATAGACTATAACATGAGAACTCAAGTTCCCTTTATCCAAAACCGATCCCCAGCCACTTGGCAAGGGGTAAGGTTTACTTATAAAGTATACTCATGAGAACTTGACAAGGGGTCTAATGAGGATGGCCTGACCTAGGAGGGTGAATTTACTGCTTTTGTTGAAAAGTTCAGGGGTGCCTGGCTGGCCCCATTGGAAGCACATGTGACTCTTGATTCTTGATGTCAGGGTTGTGAGTTCGAGCTCTGTGTTGCGTGGAGAGAGACAGACAGACAGACAGATAGACAGACAGAATCTGAAGCAGGCTCCAGGCTCTGAGCTGTCAGCACAGAGCCCGATGTGGGACTTGAACTCACAAACTGTGAGATCATGACCTGAGCCACAGTCAGACGCTTAACTGACTGGGCCACCCAGGCACCCCAGTAAACTTTTAAAAAAAAAAAAGAAAGAAAAGAGGGGCGCCTGAGTGTCTCAGTCAGTTGTTAAGCGTCCTACTCTTGATTTGGACTCAGGTCATGATTTCACAGTTTATGGGGATGAGCCCCCCCGTTGGGTTCCACGCTGGCAGTGCAAAGCCTGCTTGGGATTCTCTCTCTTCCTCTCTCTCTCTCTCTCTCTCTCTCTCTCTGCCCCTTCCCTGCTTGCACTCTCTGTCTCTCTCTCAAAATAAATACTTAAATTTTTTTAAAAAAGAGAAGTTCCCCTGAACTTAAATCAGGAGACTTAAATATATTTAATCCAAATACACATGATGCTCAGAACCCAAAACAGCATTTATTTAGAAAGCTGGGATCCTGACTCAAATAAAGTCGTTTAGGGGAGACTCTGCTAAAAAAGACTCTGCTTCAGAAATGACTGTTCCTATCAAGAAGAAGGAAAACAGAATCGCTTCCTTCTTCAAAGGACAACTACATCAAAACACAAACATGCTCCTGGGCTGGTGTGTGAGCCAGAAAAAGTCACTTTCTCAGACTACCTGAAAACTGCCAGCTGCCTGTGGAAGAACACAGGCTATGCTCCAGGGCGACAGTTTTTGTCGTAAACTAGGTTTTTTGTTTTTTGTTTTTTTAATTTGAAAGTATCATATGCATGATAAAAATAGAAATAGTAGAGAAGTCCAGAAGTTAAAAATGAAAGCTTCTACCCTCCCCCTAGCTCCTCTCTCTGATTTATTAGGCTATCATCCTAGAAATTTTTAAAACTTTTTTTAACGTTTATTTTTTTCCGAGGCGGGGAGGAGCAGAGAGAGGGAGACAGAGGATCTGAAGCAGGCTCTGTCCTGATGCAGAGGGCCTGATGTGGGGCTCAAAGCCACGAGCCGTGAGATCATGACCCGAGCCGAAGTCGGATGCTCAACCGACTGAGCCACCCAGGCGCCCCTCTAGAAATGTTTTATGTATAGATAAGCACACAGAAAATGGACATGCTTTTTCACACAAATAGGATCCAGCCTTTTTAAAATAAAAGGGCTCATGTTCTGTAAATGGTCCTGCTCATTTAACACATAACTGGGTAATGTGTTCAGACTTGCACACAGGGTCCATTTCATACACCGTCATGGCTGCAGTGAGTTGCCTTATCTCAATGGGCTGTAACACACTCTCAAAGATTCCTATTGACCAAATACACTGGGGAGTCTTGTCGAGAGAAAATTAGATGATATCTTTCAATGCCAGTAATCCTAGTAAGCTAGCAGTAGTCAATTAGTGATTTGACATGTAGGAATTTGTTCTTCACATTTGCTGACACATGCACAGATACAGAGAAGGTGACTGCAGCACTGTTTGTACAAAGGAGAGGAAAAAAAAAAGCAACCGAGATAGCAGTTAAAACGGGTCGAGTTAACATATCATGGGGCCACTACTGTCATTGCTAGGTAGAAAAAAGAGATTTATTTTTTTCTTTAAATTTTTATTTATGTTGAGAGAGAGAGAGAGAGAGAGAGCACACACACATGAGTGGGGGAGGAGCAGAGAGAGGGAGAGAGAGAGAGAGAATCCCAGGCAGGCTCTGCACGGTCAGCACAGACGCAGGGCTCGAACGTACAAACCGTGAGGTCGTGACCTGAGCCAAAACCAAGAGTTGGATTCAAGACCAACTGAGCCACGCGCCCGATGTAGAGAGACGAGTTTTAAAAACCTGAGTTCGTGCTATTCTTTTCATCACAAACCCGGAGACACACAGACATACACACGCTCCACAAAGAATAAATTGAAAATTGTCCTTTACGAGGCAGTTGGCCCGAGATGCTTTCCTCTGCAGTCTTAAAACTTACCCTGAAAAATGATTCAAGTAAAGTTACAGTTAGAGGTGAAGGGGGCCCATGCAACCCATCCTGCTGCAAAATTCAAGCAGATGATTCAAAAACAAACAAACAAACCTGCCCCCCCTGGAACAGGAGGCTAAATGCACCTTACTAACGACTACTGTGAAAACTTGATCTGACATCCAAGTGTCATCGTGAGGGGTGTTTGGGAATGTTCTTAATGTCAAAGGCTGCAAACGACCAATGGTCCATCCAAATATCTGTTTTCTTAGCCACTCCAAAGATGAGTGAAGCAGCAGCATGCTTTGCTTGAGTGGCAAGAAATAAGGCCAAAGAAAGCCCTTTCTGAAAAGTTTGGGACGGACCAACAACATCTCGTGCGTGGGGGCTTTGCTCTGTCTTGTACCATCTGCGCTGAGCACAGAGCAAGGCATCCGGGCAGGGAAGACCCACGGCTCTGAGGGCAGTCCCACCATCGGGTGCACAGGGGCGATGCCGTCTTGAGCATTTGCGAACCATCGTAAAACCAATGGTGGGAAACAGCATTATCACTTCCGTTGCTTAATCCTGAGCGCGGTCACAAGTGGAAGAGTACTGAGCAAAGGCACCCAGGGGCATGAAGGAAAACCACACTACCAGATTCCAGGACCGGATCTCCACCTATCTTCACTTCCCGACAGACTACACACATGTCGTCACATAAAATGTTTTCTGTATGATCTCTAGAGAAGGCATTCTCTAAACACATGTAATATTTTACCTCTGCTCTGGTCTCTCCATGGAGGTAAGTAGTTCACAATCCTCTCTGCTAGCTGTCCTCCCCAGTCTCCTCCCGGGTCCTTCCGCCATCTAAGGTTGCCCTGAATTCCACAGGTACCATGGCCTCTGGTCGGCCAGATGTCACACAACTGTCACCACAAATGAAGCAGAACTCGTTTTTGGTTTATAAGGGATGGCCAACTGAGTAACCTCAGACTCCAAAAAAAAAAACAACAACAAAACAAAACCCCAAACCAAAACAAAACAAGAAACAACAACAACAACAAAAACCCACTAAAAACAAAAGCAAAAATCCTTCTCTCAGCAGGCGATAGATTTTGGAATAACTTCGGAGGAAATTCCACCCTGAAATACAAAATGGCCACGATTCCAGGGCAGAGCCCGGCCATGGTGTTTCACGATTCATAATAAAAACAGATCCCACACAGACGGTAGCTATTGTGGTGAGCACAGCATAACTGAATAAGAGGTGTGAAATCCCTATGTTGTGCACCTGACACTAATGTAACACTGTGTGTGTCAACTATACTTCAATAAATAAATTCACACACACACACACACACACACACACACACACACTAAAATTTAGGGGGGAAGAAACCAAAGCAGATCCCAAATTCAGGTTCCCTCAGGAATTGTAGCTTCCACTAAATTACATTTCTACCTGCTTCAGAAAAAGTTGAGGAAAGAAAAGAGAAGGGCGAGCTTGGTTACTGGAAGACGAAAGCACCCTTCCCACTCCATCTGCTCTCCCCTCAACAACCACACGCTTGCAGAGAAGCCATGTATCTGAGATGACACCATTTCTCAGGATGAGTTTTTTTTTCTTTTTAAATAAATAGACTTTTTAAAACTGCTCCCTACCAGTTTCATAACAGGAGCGTTTCTGATGACATTCAATTGACGAATAGCAATGACATACAGCCTGAGCTTTAAACAGCTTCTAGATGGAACTTCCCTCGCACTGAAAAGAACTGAGTTGGATCAGGGCCAGAGGAAGCTCTAACTTCCATTTCCTGGACTGAGAGATTTCAGTGTCTTTCTTTCTGAAGAAACAATTTCCATGGAAATTAAAAAATAAAAAGTTTTAAAACATTATTTAAAGACCACTAATTCCTTTACTAAGAAGCTTTTTAAGTTTGGGTGCTACATTTTATTTGGAATATGAATAGACCCATGTATGTTCTTCAATGGGAAATCTGTGCTACTGATAAGTAATGAAAGCAGGATTCCAATCCAGGCAATCTGGCTTTTGAATCCCTGTTCGCCCGGCCCCTCTGACTCAAAAGACCTTTACTAACCTCACTAGGTGTAAAAGACACTTCTAGATGCAATCACTGCTTATTAATCAACAGAAAATCTCTGAACAACACAATGAGCTGTAATAAAAAACTTTAATGGACTTCTAAAAAATCCATTAAAAACGGGTAGAAAACTGTAGAAAAAGATGCATTAGTGATTCTGAGCCTGTTTGGAATTTTGGCACCCTACATCTGTGTGAGTTCATGACTCTTTTCTACCTTAAATTTGCTGCTTTGTGGTTCATACTTGGTATTGAAACTTTGAATGAAGTAAATATTTGCTTTCAGACTCACAGATCTGCTTTTGAGATAACCAGAGCTTTTCCGGATGTCCCACACCAGTGCTGGGAACTGCAGGCCACAATGCAGTCTGATGACCACACTTAATTAATTTACTCATTGTCTGGCACAGAATGAGCTCAGCCTCAGCAGCTCCAAGATCAGAATGCCTTCAGAATCCAACTGGATGAGCCTACCCCAATATTCCTGCTAAGAACCCTCTTCCAGGAGTGTGGGACCTGAACAATCCTGAACAATCTGATGTGGAAAATTTGGAAAAATTGGAAAAGTCATTAGGAAAACCCGGGAACTAATAGAGTGTTTTCCCTGGCTAGAAACACTGCTGCTAAAAATAACACAATGAAAAACATATTTGTCTCTTACATACAATGGAAGTAGAATATAATTATGGGCTGTTTTGGTCTGGGATGTAGGCAAGGGAGGGAGCTGCCAAAGTCTAGAATACAAAAAGAGAAAAGACATTGTGTCCAACCCCTAGCTCCCTGTGGTGATTCCCACAGCCCCTTGGTGACTTTGTTTCCTGCTCAGGATATACCTGTGACAGCAAAACCTGACTCTTCTTGGGGGTCCAAGAAACATCAGATGCAGGTAAGAGTTAAAACTGTTAAGTCTTTGGGGGCGCCTGGGTGGCTCAGCTGGTTGAACGATTGATTGTCTCTCGGTTTTGGCTCAGGTCGTAATCTCACAGTTCATGAGTTCCAGCCCCAGGTCAGGCTCTGTACTGATAGCATAGAGCCTGCTTGGGATTCTCTAACTCCCTCTCTCTCTCTCTGCCCCTCCCCTGCTTGTGTGTGTGCTCTCTCTCGCTCTCTCTCTCTCTCAAAAATAAATAAATTAAAAAAAGATAAATGGTAAAACAAAACAAAACAAAACTGTAAGTCTTCAAAGTGACTTGAGCTCCTATCAACAGGTAGCAGTGAAAAGTAAACCAACATAACTTCTCCAGCCTGCCTAGAAAAAACGTCACAAGCATAACTAATATAAAAACATGAACGTCCCAACTCCTTTGTTACGCTTAACATTTTGTATTTGAATTAATTTATAGAAATAATTGTTGCATCTGGGAGTTGTCTCAGTAGCACGTTAATTTTTTTCGTAGACCCCTTAGATGGGAAAAAAACAGCAGAACATGTAGAAGGGCAGTTTACTGTGTTGTGTATTTCAGTATCTCTCTGAGCCACGGTTTCTTCACCTGAAAAGGAGGAATAAAAAGATCCTGCAATCCTCCTGATCTGTTGCAATAAGATGAAGGCTATAAAAACACGTGACAGAGAATCCAGTACTACAGAAGCAGAGAAGAAAAACAACGGCTAACACGTGGAACCTGAACTCTGAGAAGCACACTACATATTTCGTCGGTTAAACCTCACAACGCCATGATCATCACCGCCATTTTATGGAGGAGAAAACTGAGGCTGAATGATGTGAATTTACTTTCCCAGAGTTAGCACGGGTAGGAAGTGGTGAAGCCAGGACTCAAAACCCAAGGCATTCCAGCCCTTCCTTTGTCAAAGCATTCGGCAGAAACTGTGGCAGCCCAAGTCTAATGCGGGAGAACAGTTCCGGAGCTAATCCACAGTCGCTGACTGCAAGGTTTCAGGAGGCTCGCATTCTCACACGTTAGACAATTGAAAAAGATATTTTAATGCCTGCCCATTTGCTCCTAGACAGTTCGGGTGTCAAAAGCCCACGTTCCCATTTCACAGGTATCTTGCACTTATCCTTAACTCTTCCCTTTAACCTTCAAAAATGTTTTTCATTTCCTTTTAAGCTTGGTGGACAGAACTACTCACATCACAGCCTGATGTCCCCAGACTAAGCCCTTTAAGTCAACTTTGCAGGAATACAACTGCCTTTAGTGACCACTATCACATCCATCTCTCTGGCAAGATCGCTTACTCTGTCTCACTAGAAATGGATGCAAACAGCCCTGTACCACCAGAGCGAGGCTTTCTTTTCAAAGCATGCTTTAAAAACTACCAACCGTTATCAACCATTCCCCCAACCCAAGAAATCTTAGAATTTACAAGTCCTGCTTCCCTCAAGTCCAGAAACTCTGATATCTCAGGATATTCTCTAGTGCTGTAAAATACTTCTGTGTGAAAAGCACACAGACACCCTTAAAATTAAAAAGCGTGATGTTCATAAAAAGTTCGGTAATATTCCACGGGTTTTATTTTTAGCAGTGTACGACTTGAAAATACGGAAATACACATAGTCCCAATTTCAGGGCTGGTCTAAGAGTTAAAAGAGAGAAAAAAAGAAGAAACCAACATCTGGGAATAATCCACAAATACATATAGTATCTCAGATCATCCTTCTAACCTTTATCTGTAGCACTTTATAACATTAGCACAATCAGCATGATGCATAATGCATCACTTGTTTTTCAGACCTATTCAAAAATCTCAGTTCTTTCAGTAAAAAAGCCCTGAAAACACAGCCCTGAAGCACGCACATTGAACATTCGGTGTGGGAAAGCTGCACTTACTGATTCAGTTCTCCCTACCAAGAGAACAATGCAAAGAAATAGATCTCAATGCTTGCAAATAATTTTTGGCGGTAACTCAGAAGAAAAAAAAACAACTCGTATTTACCTGTACCCAGAGTTCCACAGGTGAAGCAGCAGTTAAAGTAAAAAAAAATCTAACGCGTCTTCTGGAAGTTTTCGTCTCTAATGGACTCCGGGGTCATCCTTCCGAGCTGTCAGGTAAACCCCCCTCCATGTCTCTACTGTTTTCTTTTGCAGTTTTTTCCCAGTGAAACTCTTGTCATTTGCATAAAGCCTTACTTCTAGCCTATAGGACTTTTTGAGTAGCTACTTGTTAAATTGGCTGTCTTGACATGCTCTTTCAAGCATGACATCATAAATCTCCATGGAAACCCTAACCCCACCTGCCTACATGCCAACGTTACCTGTCAGGCAAAGACTTAAACAATCGTCTGAAATTGTTCATTAATGAAACCTTTCGAGGGGCTTTGGATCTCTGCACAGTATAATTTGTGCTGCTGGCAGAGACTCAGCCAAGGACGATGGCTTCATTTTCAAAGCCTGAGCTGTTATGCAGAAAACAATGATCAAAATTATAGGCATTCGTTAATCTGCCCCTCCCTGTCTAACAATGCACTTAATCGGTTAAAGAAAAACCTTCGGTGGCACATATGCCTCTCTCTGCAGGATAAAGTTACATCAAAAACATACGATTTGAAAAACTTTCAACTGATACTTCTAAGGCTTTTCCACTTTCCAGCAACCCCCTTCCTACTTTTTACCAGCAAAACTTGCAAAACAGGTTCTTGCTGGAATGTGTGTGTGTGTGTGTGTGTGTGTGTGTGTGTGTGTGTTTGTAGTTTCTCTTGGCCTCCGGTTGCAGAGGAGGTAGGGGAAGGTGTTGAGAATTTTTTTTAACTCTTTCATAACATACTTGCATCTTTCATATATTTGTACTAACTTACATAAGTTACCAGAATGACATCAAAATCAATCGAATCAAATTTTTATAGAACCCCTAATGTTTGCATAAAGCTTCAGGCAAATTTCTGCCAAATTTGTGCCCAGCCCCTCATGGCGACACTGGGCACAGCACTCTTGTTTCTCATTCTAACTTTATTGCGGACACACCTCACACTCCCAAGTCTAAGGCTGCTGACCCTGAGGTATCAGCAAGGTTTGAATGGGACTTGCTCCAAACTCAGGAGAGTTTACAGTGATGTTATCAAATAGCTGTCAAGTGCTACTGCAGAAAGTTCTTTCTGGCTTTCTGGCTCCGCAGGGAGCCGGGAAACATTTGAAGGCAGGCTCCCACAGAATCTGCTAGAACCCTGCAGAATCTCGGAAGTAGCAGTAGTCAACACTGCAGCCTGCTTTAACATGCCACACAGCCTGCCGCAAGGGCAAGAAAATCAGCAGCATCTTTGAAAGGTCAGAGAGCAAATTTTACCACCCCCCCCATACCTTGCTGAGCCTACCCAGATGTTCAGAGAGAGAGCATCCATAGGTAAAAGCACTCAGAATGGCTCTTTTCCTAGAAAGAATTGTAAATGCTCCGTTTCCCCTCCTCCGACTATTCTGAGAGGTTTGCCCTGCCATCGTTCACAGTCAACAGATGCGACATTACCTTCCGAGGGAACCAAGAGCTACCCTGGTTTAATATAGCAGCCTGAGTTGGAACACTCCTTGGAGGCAAGACTACTGTCAGAGATTCAATTACTGCCTCTGTAAGATGAAAATACATCCAGATGAAGCCCACACTTGTGCTTTACCCAGTGGGGCACAAACGCAACATGAAACAAACAAAAACAAGGTATAACCAGATCTAGGCTTTATTCGGTTATTCCTCAAAGTTCCATTAGACAGAGCACACGAAAGTTGATTCAGCAGTCAGAGGGGTTATAAATTAGACCACATCTGCCCTTTGGGTTGTTTAGGAAGTTACAATATCTCCGCTTTTACTTACTGAATTCAAGCTCAGAAAAGAGAGTGAGTGAGAACAGTCAGAATCTGTAAGTCAGACAAATGAAGAGAGTCCCAGAAAGAACTCAGATGTGAAAGCAACCTGATTAACCCACTCGTCTGCAGGCGGACTGAGGAAAGCACAGACCAAAGATTTTGTAACCAGGGACGACAACATTACCGTGATGATGGAGAATATTGAAATATTTACAGCGGGGTAAATGTGGAGCATAATACTCTCAGCAATAAGGAAACACAGGCCGGGCAGAAAAGCCAAGGTTTGCAAATCCACTAATGATTTTTCCTACTGTCCTTAAACGCGGAAAATGGCGAGCTGGACTGAGCTGGACTATGAGAGCACCGTGATTTGCCTGCCAGCAACTAAGCACCACTAACCAAGTCAGAGCTCAGCAAATGCATGTAGAAGGGCTATTTTGTTTCTAAATGTAGCCACATCAGAGGGATCCATGATGGATTTGGATAGCAAATGGGATTCTTTCTCTTGAACTTGTTTCAATAAACCTTTTATAACAGATGTAGACATCCACTCCCTGAAAAAGGCCATGAACATATAAAGATACAGGTGACTGGTGGGAGAGGTTGGATTTAACCGTCTATGGCCTGAGTTTTTGTTTCTTAAAAAACACACCTGGGTGGCTCAGTCGGTGAAGCGTCTGACTACAGCTCAGGTCATGATCTCACGGTTGGTGAGTTCGAGCCCCCCATCGGGCCCTCTGCTGTCAGTGCAGAGCCTTCTAGGCATCCTCTATCTCCCTCTTTGGCTGACCCTCCTCTCTCAAGAATACAATAAACATTAAAACAAAATTTTTTTAATGTTTTATTTATTTTTGAAAGAGAAAGAGAGAGTATGAGCAGGGGCGGGGGTGGGGTGGGCAGAGAGAGAGAAGGAGACACAGAATCCGAAGCAGGCTCCAGGCTCTGAGCTCTCAGCACAGAGCCCAAAGTGGGGCTCAAACTCATAAACCGTGAGATCATGACCTGAGCGGAAGTTGGACGCTCAGCTAACTGAGCCACCCAAGCGCCCCAAAACAAAATCTTTAAAAAAAGTAAATAAAATGAATTAGAAGTTGTCACGTGGAAAAGGAATGCTTCTTTGGGTAGAAGAAGCAGTATTTTCATAATTAAAATAAGCAATCCTTACCTCATTTAAGTCTCACAGCAAAAGGTGATATAAGGCTGGTTATTATCTTCATTTCATAAATGGAGAAAGGGAGCTTCAAGAGCTTAGGTCACTTGAGTAAGTCTACATGCCCACTAAGTGTGGGAGTGTCCCTTTTAATCCAGGCAGACCCAAGACTGAAATCCAAAACACATGTGCTTAACCACCAAGCAGTTATCCTGGTTTTTGTTTTTTTTTTTTTTTTCAACGTTTTTTATTTATTTTTGGGACAGAGAGAGACAGAGCATGAACGGGGGAGGGGCAGAGAGAGAGGCAGACACAGAATCGGAAACAGGCTCCAGGCTCCGAGCCATCAGCCCAGAGCCTGACGCGGGGCTCGAACTCACGGACCGCGAGATCGTGACCTGGCTGAAGTCGGACGCTTAACCGACTGCGCCACCCAGGCGCCCCAGTTATCCTGGTTTAATAACACTGCTCACAATTGAGGACACTAAAATCCTAACTAACCTAAGTCATGCTAAAATGATTTGTTTAGTAAAGCCTGAAGGTGCACATTGGACTGCAAAGGGAGCACATTGGACTGCAAAGGTGCACATTGGACTGCACAGACTTTCCAGAAATCCTCCCAGAAACACCACGCCCACAGATGGGGCTGGGCTGGGGTCTGGAAGAGTCGGGACAGGGTGGGCCATCAGCACAGCAGCCTTGGGGGGTGGAGGGTGGTCTCTATTTAGCTTCATGCTGTATGGAGGCCTTTGACAGCGGTCCAGAGCAGGATTAATGTATCACCACTCGTCCACCCCAGGACAAACAGACCACTAACATGCAGAGAAGGCTAATGAAACAGCGGACACTCAAGAAGGAGGCACAACCTCCTAAAGTTCTGGTCTAAAGAAATACGGACAACCGTTAAAAAGGGAAAAACAAGTCAAATATACATTTCTTAAGTCCAGCACAGATTGTATGCATCACCAAAAGAAGGGTGCTTTCATTTCTGAATCAAAAAATGAAAACCAATTGTGGTAATTCCCTAAAGCTTGAACTTTGGCTCTATTTTTGTTTGTAGTCATTGTTTGCTTTAGGGATGGTCCATTTACATTTGGTCAGCTTTTGCTACGGCGCTGGTTAATTTTCTGTGTCAACTTGGCTAGGCTGTGGTACCCAGCTGTTGGGTCAAACATCTGTCTAAATGTTGCTGTGAAGGTATTTTTTAGATGTGATTAACACTTAAATCAGCAGACTCTGAGTCAGCACACTCTGACCATAGTGTGGGTGGGACTTATAGTCCCTTTGGGGCGGGGGGGCAGAATCTGCCTCAAGACCTAGAAACCCTATCTGAGCTTCCTGCCTGCAGATCTTGAACTGAAGGCTGCAGCATCAACTCTTCCCTGAATTTCCAGTCTGGTGGCCTGGCCCCACAGTCTTCAGGTTGCCAGTACCCACAACTGTGTGAACCAATTCTTCAAACTAAACTAAATATCTCTCTCTCTCAGTCTTGCTCTTGCTCTCTTTCCAACCGTTTCTCTGTTTCTCTGGAGAGCCCCGACTAATAGAGCAGATAATGCCAATGGGTATCTGCCCAGTCTTATTCTCTGGTTCCAGTTCTCTTCTACCTCTATATGAGTGCCTGACACTCATTTTTACTTGGAGCACCTACTGTCATTTCAAATACTGCTTGTCATGACTGAAACTTTGTTTAGTGTTTACTGAGCATGAACTGAATTTAATAAAGAAGAGATATTTCCTGTGAAATTAAGATAAAGGAATATAATCAAGTTCACTGAGTATTACACTAAATATCAATGGACTAAATTCTCCCATTAAAAGACAAAGACTAATAAGTTGAGCTAAAAAGGCAAAACCAACTTATATGTAATTTCTAAACAACATACTCAATATTAATAAAGAAAACCTGAAAATAGGTGAGTACCATCTGTCTATACCAGATAAATGTAACGCAAAGTGACAATATTAATAATAAGAAAAGTTAACAAACACTAAACTGGATACAGAGGTCATCTGGTAGTGTAAAAAGACAATTTATGAGAAAGGAATGATCATCAAAAATTTGTTTGCAACAAATAAAGCAAATGAAAAGCTGTAAAGCAAAAATTCTTAGGAATGCCAGAAGAACAGGATAAAAATATGTTGGTAGTGAGAGACTCCATGATACATTGTTTGAAACTGAACAGCACTAGAAAAAGTAAGGGCCACTACAAAATAAATGAAACAAACAACAAACCTGATTTAGAAGTGTGCACATTTATGTGTATATATAATAAACATAAAATAGGCAATTTCTCAAGAATACATAACACAATTCTTACAAATGCTGATTGTGCATTTGACTATGCAAAAAATTTTAAACAAATCCTTAAACGTCTTAAAAAGCAGCAATTTTACAGACTGCATTCTTTAATCACATCCAATAAAATTATAAATAAATAATAATCTCAACTATTTGGAAATGAAATACTCTTGGAAAACCCTTAAATCAAAGGAACAAATCAAAATTGAAACTTTCAACTGTCCTTAAGGAAATGAAACAGGAAATTTTCATACAAAACTTCAGGACACAGCCCAACCTGGTGTCAGGAAATGTATGCCCCTAAATGCCTTCATTATTAACAAGAAATACTAAAAATAAATGAACTTGATACTCACTTTAAGAAATTACAGAAGATAACAAAGACAACTTTAAAAACTAGGAAAAGGCAGGTAATTATGAAAAAAAGCTGAAAATGATGAGACAGCAAATCATAATCTGGAAGAGATAAATGCAAACTAAGTCTTTGAAAGAAATCAATATAACAAATAAAGCTGAGGTGCCTGGGTGGCTCAGTCAGTTAAGCATCTGACTCTTGGTTTCGGCTCAGGTCATGTTCTCCCAGCTAATGAGTTCAAGCCTGGCATCGGGCTCCGGACTAACAGTGTGCAGAGCCTGCTTGGGATTCTCTCTCTCCCTCTCTTTCTGCTCCTCCCCACTTGTGCTCCCATGTGTGCGCACACACACACACACACACACACACTCAAAATAAACAAATAAACTTAAAAACATACACATAACAGGTAAACCCAAGAGAGGGTGTAAAAATGGCATTTGCTCTCAAAGCTTATGGGGCAACTCAAGGTCATGGTACTCAACCGGAAGTAAAACAGATGCTGTGTGGAGTAACTGGAGAAAGAACATGGACACGGGGCAAGTACATTCTGGACCTGGAAAAGCATTGGTCTTCACACATTCAATGCCCAGCGCACATTTGCACAGGAGAATGTTCTGATTGAGTTGAAATGTTTAAAAACAAAAAAGAAAGAGAGAAGGCGAGGAGGGACAGAGGGAGGACAATGGACCCAAAACATGGAATCAGTGAGCAGTAATGATAGCACGTACAGCCCATTCATGTCTCCCGAACAACCGCTGCAACAATACCACCCCATCCACCTGCTCCTCTCCCATCAGCGTCCCCGTGTTGTTTGAGTAAAACCGGTGACTGCTCCGGCTGTGACCTCGGGAAGTGCTCATGGAGGAAATCCTTGTACATTCCACTGGCCCAAAAATATCCCTTTGGGGCAAGTTTGACACAACTAAGTGTAGTAAGCTGTATTCATCTCCACACTGTCAAAACCTGTGGCTCAGTTCAAAGCTCCATGTGATGGCCCCTGAGCATTACCCACTGTTCACAAGTCACCTCCACGCTTGCACACTGGTTGGAGCACACCCCTCGAACATCTCACATCAGGGGAAGGGCAGGAAGAGGAGAGGGCAGGCCTGATTAAACAAAGATACTGTGAGAGGAAGGCAAAAGGAGGTTGGTGCAAAAGTCCAAAAACTACACAATTTTGCTGAAAAACCCACTGGGCTCCAGACCAGATTTTTTTTCCTCCAAGTCCCATCCCTATAGCTGATCCCAAGAGTTAACACCCATCCCTCTCGTGACGATGACTAACATGCTTCCTTGGCAGTCCACTGGTCTTTCAGTGGTTCCACGCTTATGGACAGATGACACAGGGTGCTTAGTGACTTGCTCAAGGTCTGGGCACAGGTAGGAGCTGAGTGAGGACATGGGGTGCTCATTGGGCGCATTTGCCTTCCCCACTACCCCAGCCACAGCCCTTCGTCCCTTCATCCTTCTCCAATCAGACCCCAAGTCATTCCCATTTTTCTTTCGAATATCTGATGTGCGTGTCATCCTTCAGTGCTGGCTGAGCTCCATGCCCAAAGCCTTATCACTGTGGCCCGGATGCTGCAACCATTTCCAGGCCAGGACCCAGGCTGTTCTCACGGTCCCTCCTACATAGCACCGAGCAGATAACCTTTCAACTTTGCTTTTATTCCACTTCTGAGCTCAAGACTACAAGGTTGCCCTGTGTCTGACAGTCCAAGCTTTCTGCTGACTTTCAAGGTCCAACACAACCTGGCCGTCCTCTGCCTAACTCCCCTGTCTTCCCCCTCTGCCGAATGACACCATCACCTCACTTAAACTGGCCTACCCATTGATTCACAGGGGAGCCACCTCTATTCTTGTCTCAACATTGTCTCTTCCTGTCCCCCTCCTCCTCTATCACAATGCCTTCACGGCTGCATTCTATCCATTCAAATCATAATCCATTAATCTCCTTGCCACAGATATTTGCTGAATACCTACTATGCCCTGGGGATTGAGGAAATAGATAATTAGGACAAATCTGTCTCCAGGAGACCTCTATCATTCCAAGAGACACCATTCAAATGTCCATCTCTGTGTGAAATCCTCCCCCTCTGCTCTCCCACTGCTCTGAACTCCAGCAAGCTTTTGAAGTACATACTCCCATTCCCTGGCGTGTCTCACAGAAGAAGAGTCCCCAAAGCAATAATTCTGTGGTCAAACAGGCTTGGGAAACATTATGTTTCATTCTTCACCCACCTGTTCCCAAATATCCAAATGAGACGTAGAATGCCTTTTAGCATATTAAAAGATCGGACAGACCCTGCAGTGTAGAATTTCATTTAACTCTAGATAACCAAAAATATCCCCAAATTAGAGACTTTCTCTCCATTCCCCAAACAACTAGTAACAGCCTGGGGATCCAGGATTCAGCAGAGCATGTTTTTACAAAATGCTGATCTAGATCACTGCAATTTCTTTATTTCATTTATTCTTTATTTTTTTTATAGTTTATTTATTTATTTTGAGAGAGAGTGAGCATGAGTGGGGGAGAGGCAGAGAGAAAGGGAGAGAGAGAGAATCCCAAGCAGGCTCCACGCTGTCAGGAGGGAGGCCGATGTGGGGCTCAGACTCACAAACCATGAAATCGTGACCTGAGCCGAAGTGACACATTCAACTAACTGAGCCACCCAGGTGCCCCTAGATCGCTGCAATGTAGAACACACACTGTTTTATGCTGCC
Source organism: Panthera uncia (assembly GCF_023721935.1). Lineage (NCBI taxonomy): Eukaryota > Metazoa > Chordata > Mammalia > Carnivora > Felidae > Panthera > Panthera uncia. Next base: position 21,967,657 of record NC_064809.1, on the reverse strand, counting down.
CTAATGCATACTGCCCTCACCCCTCCAGGATAATGCTCTCCTGAATGCAAAGGGTTTTCACAGGCACTCAACACCTGCGATCTATTTGATAGGATGTATCATCTCATGTAATCCTCCCCACAAAAGTATCGTCAGTCTCATTTCTGCGGTTAAGAAAAGCCTCAGGAAAACAGATGATTCACCTACGCTACACAGCTCAGAGCATCCAGCATATAAAAAACTCAGTTATATCGGACCCCATAGTTATCACTCAACAGACACGCCCCCGGCAGGGCAGGTACTGGCTACTCTACACATACTGCCTGATGTCGAGCTGACAGTGTAGGTCGATGAAAAACAACCATCTGATTGAATTAATCCAAGAAAACACCTGCAGGAAGGATGAATAAAGGCAAAGAAGTAAGCCGGCTACGAGAAAGCAGAGGACAGTCTAAACGCCTGTGATATGAGTTCTGTATCAATCAGCTGGACTAAATCACATTGGTCTTTTCTGGATTCCTCAATACTGCAAATCTCCATCTGAGCTGGTGGCAGTTTTCTCTAGGTTTTGCCGATCACCACATCAAGGCGTCTCCTGCCACCGCATAGCCACACTTGGGTTTCTGACTCCCCTTCACTTCCCACCTACTCCCCGACACTCCTTAGCAGGTTTTCCAGTAGAATCTTATTTTGATTTGCTTTCAGACCTCTTCTTAATATAACACTGTTCTCTTGCTCTTCCTTCCACTAATTAAAACGAAAGCTAATGCAGAGTTTGGTGGCACCCAATTAAACATGGATCAAAAGCCATGTGTTACGAATGATCCCCATTTAGGATTCTTTTCCTGTTTTCCTGTATCTTCTGTGATTAACGTCAACTTCCAATCAATTTTGCAAGTGAAAACGCAACTCCTTGAATTTAGTCTCTTTGATCGCTGAGTGCCCCCTCACCCTGCCCCCAGATGTCCTACTCTGTCATATTCCAAATCTTCAGAAATGCATTTCCATCTCCTTTAAGTCACAATTCAAAATATCAGTCCCCTGGGAAACATTTCCAGCGAGCTCCTTCAGCTGGTCCCTCAAGTAACATCATCATCTGTTTCGTAGCAGACTGCTCTTTCTGCTTATTTTTTTCCCATTGTTTTTCATCACGCCCAAATTTCGATGACTATTGTTTCTGATTGCATTCTGATTTCTCTTAGACATAGCCAAGATTTGGAATTTCTGAGGACAGTTTTTTTGTACTGATTCTTTCCCTCGTAATTATATCCTTTGTTCACAGGCTCAAGCATTTCATTACATCTCACTTCATTAAACGCTCCCATATATACTAATATAAATTCTCTAAATGTAGCTTGTAATTTTGTCATGACACCATGATCCTTCCATTTGGAGGTGTTGCTCTGGCAATAGTAACATCTCAACGTTTATATTCCATAGATACTTAAATCACTATTTATGTCACTGCTTCTTTGGTGCCAAATTCCTTGTCTTTCCAGAATTATTGAAGGCCAATCTAATAGGAGGCGGGCATTTCAGCCACTGTAAGATGACCACCAAATTGCATACTTACGACAATGGCCAAACCGGTACCCCCAGTCCAACCCTTCTCCATTTTCTCGACATTTTAGACTAATGTCTATTGGTTTTGCTGTGCATCAGAGAGATGGTGTGATCTGGAGGCAAGAAAGCAAGACCTGCCCCACAGCCAAATAATAGGATTCAGTACCGGTGACTTGCCCTGTCACTGTGAACAAGAGCTAAGTAAGCTGTGCCTCAGTTTCCCATTCTGTTAAGGAGAGTTCATAATATTGCCTACCACGCAGGGTTGTTGAGACGGTGAAATATACCAATATGGGCAAAGAGCAATAGTGTCATAATATTAACTGAGGCCAATAAGATGTTCTCCTTGCAGTCTTTTCCACTGTTTCACCACCATAAATAGTGGTCAAGAAAACAGTGTTAAAAAAATGCTGAACATTTAACTAACCTCTATGCTCACGTTCTCCATCTGGGTAAGGGCCTTCTTCCCCCATCCCACTGTGGCTTATTGTTAGTATTTGCTCCACATACCTTGTAGTAGATTTCTTTTATTTTTTTTTAATGTTTATTTATTTTTGAGAGAGAGAGACAGAGCATGAGTGGGGGAGGGGGAGAGAGAGAGGGAGACACAGAATCCAAACCAGGCTCCAGGCTCTGAGCTGTCAGCACAGAGCCTGACTCGGGGCTCAAACTCACGAGCCATGAGATCATGACCTGAGCCAAAATGGGACGCTCAACCAACTGAGCCACTCAGGCACCCCTCTTGTATTATATTTCTTAAGCGCCAAAATGCTGTTTCCTTTTCCCTTAAGGTTTAGGCAAGAAACTGGTCTGTAAATGCGTATTTAGTCATTAGTTTTGAACAGCTCCCTGGTTCTTGCCACTAAACATGGCTGTTCTCCCATCATTTTCCTTTTTGGTTGAGAATAAATTAGTAGCTCTGAAGAATTTCTTAGCTGGGTTCTATTGCTTTAGTTTAATTTATAAACTTTTCATTTGTGTATTTATTTATTTATTTATGAAGCATACATAATTATTTAGAACCTGCCCCCTCTACAACTTTAGCCTTTTATCCACATCTTCACCAGGGCCCAAGTCTTCCACTAATGATGGTCTATGGTCTTAGTGTGCCTTTAGTTCCAATTAGATCACTTTCCAGGCTTCACTGACACACATATTCATGAATGTAGATGCATATTTGAGAAATTCTAACACTTCACATATATGGATTGATTAGGATTAGAACAAATGTGATAGGAAAAGAACAAATGTGATAGGGAAAAAAAAATCTGATTGGGGCACTGACTGGCTTAGTCCATAGACCATGTGATTCTTGATCTCGGGGTTGTGAGTTCAAGCCCCAGGTTGGGGGTAGAATTACTTAAAATCTTAGGGGCGCCTGGGTGGCTCAGTCGGTTGAGCGTCCAACGTCGGCTCAGGTCATGATCTCATGGCTCGTGAGTTCGAGATTTCATGATCTCAGATTTCAGTTTGTGAGTTAGAGCCCCCCGTCGGGCTCCGTGCTGACAGCTCAGAGCCTGTAGCCTGCTTCATATTCGGTGTCTCCCTCTCTCTCTGTCCCTCCCCGACTCGCACTCTCTCAAAAATAAATAAACATTAATAAAAAAATTTAAAAAAAAGAATTACTTAAAATCTTTAAAAAAAAAAAAAAAAGGAAAATAAACCATCTGATTAATTTGGAGTTTTCACACATGACGTAGGGACGACATCAATTTCCCAAGGTATACAATGATACCCTGAGATCTACTGCATGAGGAATAATCCAGTGTGATTGAAATTCTGCCATAATATAATTAAGTTTATAAAAAAAAGTCAAAGATGCCACTACATAAAGGTGTAAATATATGTTAATATATTTATATTACATTTAAATGTGATTAATGCCATTGTACAGATAAGTATAAAGTTCTATGTATGGATGTGCGATGTGCTGATGAAACCCTAAATGTTTATTTAGCATGAGCAGGGGTTGGAGCAGAGAGAGAGGGAGACACAGAATCCGAAGCAGGCTCCAGGCTCCAAGCTGTCAGCACAGAGCCAGATGCAGAGCTTGAACCTACGAACCATGAGATCACGACCTGAGCTAAAGTCAGATACTTAACCAACTAAGCCACCGAGGCGCCCCACTCACTTTTCAGTGTGTGGCATTCAATGTCTGTGGGTCACATAGCGAAGCCCTTTAAATCACAGGCTTTCTGTGATTAGATGAGTTGTGATCAGGTATTAACTATCTCCTCCCCTCTATTAACCCTGCTTTGCATTCAAAAAGCTTCCCCTGTGGAAGGTGACGTCCAGATCATACAAATTATTGGTAGCAAACAATACCCGCGTACACAGGTGTAGAAAGCAGAAGCAGAGTTGACAGAGGGAGGTTTGCTACCAACAATCTGCACACTCATTCATTCATTCAACAAAAACCGATCATGCTTAAGTTAGGTTCCATACTCCCTTAAATGGTAACTTTACAAAGGTATTTAAGACAAGGTTCTTGTCCTCCAAAATATTCTACGTGGGAGAAAGAAACACAAGGAGAAGTACAATAAAGGCATGATTAGATACTACAATATAGGTACTGCAAGACGTTATGACCAACTCAGAAGGAGCGACATTTGGGCTGGATCATGAAGGATCGGTATCTGTGCTAGAAAGCCGTATTTCTTTTATGGACTTGATGGCAGGGATCACGCCTCATCACAGCACCTTTACCACGGCAGGTGCCAAATAAATACATATGGGATGAATAAGTGAAAGAAATCCAAATTTTAAGCTTTTGATGAAGGAAAAATCGAAATAAGTTTCGGAATTATAATAAAATTACGCTCTGACGATGGAAAAAATAATCTTCGGGTACTCAAATATGCGTGGGCAGAAAAGAAAACTGCCTTTAAATACTAATCTGAAAATAAGAACCACTGAGACTCTTCTTTTGGATACCATAGACCAGAAGACTGTAATGCCACGAGCTGCCATTGAAACAGGAGGAAGATCCACGGCTTTCTGAGGCTGTTTTTCAGTACTCTGAGATACTGAGATTATTGTCCTTTGACAAATGGGGGAACTGAGACAGAGAAGGATGAAGTCATTAGCTCCAATCCTGCAATTAGCACATGGAGGAGGCTGGATTCCGACCCAGCCCTGCCTTGTCCCAGAACCACACCCTTAGCTGCCAGGTGATGTAGCTTCACCCCCTGACTGGCCCACACAAGTAACCTTTACTACATAAACACTATGCAGCATTAATGGCCATCTGCTATCTTTGAAGACAGGTAGGAAGGAGGTTGCTACTCAACATGGCTGTTCTCCCATCAGGAGACCTCTGTTCAAATAATTTAGACTGAAGAAAATTCTTGACTGACTTATTTTCAAAGGCCCAAATTGAAGTTTTCAACCATAAGCCTTCCAGCGTCTGGACTCAGATTCTGAAATGTAAGGTAGGCTCTAATTCTCCTTATGTTTAATACCAAGGAACTGGAACCTACATGCCCTTGGTACCCAGATATTTCAGGTAAGACGCTGGCTGCTGCAGTTACCATCTTCCTCTCAAACTCCCCCCAGTGTCACTCTGTTCATGAAGGCCGCTTCTCTGGGAGGCAGCCAGGCAAACAGCCACCAGAAGGATACGTGGTACTGAGAAGCTCAGTATTAGATAAGTGGTCAGACTTGTTTATTTGAATTCCTCCGTATGGCTGGTCATCTGATCTTCCTGCAAAGGAAGCCTGGAATAATCCACTTTAAGGTCGGGGAGGAACAAAGGGCATCGTGGAGAAGAAGACAGGAAAGAGGAACCACGCAGCAGGTGAAAAAGAATAGAAAAGCCAGAGGATGAAGTACTGTCCATAGGAATTTCCTAAACCATTACCTGAGCTTACCTCTGATTAGGGTTCATTGGCGACACTACAATGGAATGAAAAAATATATACACAGATCCATGCATCAGACTCTATCCCTCTCTGGATGGTCAGCTTGGAATACACAAGAATTCATCCTGAGTTACCCAGTAAAGGGACAGCTGACCAGCCATGGCCAGACTACACCTGTGGCAGACATGCATGGGATAGGAGATCAGAGGTTGGGGCCACTAAGCCACAGTCATTATTCCCTGTCATCTGATACCATGCACCCTTCAGGTTATATTTAGGCTCCCCATGTGAGAGTTTTAGCCAGTTACTATCATCATAGCAGTAGCAATAGTTATGAGATGATAAATAATAACAGTAATGATAACAATTGAAATATTTTTAGCATGGAAAATATACCATTTTGAAATACTAATTTCTCAGCAAGATGAATACATTTCTAACTTAAAAAAATACATTCCACCTTCCTCATTCAACACATAATCAATTTCCTAACCTCCTTCACCGTGACCACTGGCCCCATAGTCTCTCTCTCTCTCTCTCTCTCTCTCTCTCTCTCTCTCACACACACACACACACACGCACACACACACAACCTCACCCTATCCCTTACACTTCATGTACAGACTGGTGGAGAGGAAAAAAAATTTCCTCTACCCTTTTAGGTTTTTTGACCGGTATATTGACATAAAAGAGATTAACGAAGAAAAACAAATTTAATTATGTATGTATGGGAGCCCCATAAGAATATGAGACCCAAGGACATGTTGGGTCAGTTGAGGCTTATATGCTATCCTGACCTAGGGAATGGGATAGGGGCTTAGTGCTTCAAAGGGGAGGAGGGTGATTCACAGGACAACAAGGAGAGATGATGCATAATTAGATGTTCGCCCTGCCATACAGATAAGTATTCCAGAGAAAAAGTAATCTCTGGTAATAGCTCTTTCTCTGAGCCAGGACCAGTATCCAAATTATTTTAGGCCATAACAACTTGACCTTGTTTATTATGCTTTTCTTGGTAACTTCCCATAATTGACTCCCTACTCCTAACATCTTCTTTTGTCTTTAGCTGAACATGATATTTAAGGTGATGGCTTTGGCCATTTTAGGGAGTTACTCAGAGTTCCTGGGTCTCTCCCATGTATACACAGGAAGCATACACATCATTAAGCTTTTGTTTGTTTGTTTTTCTTCTGTTAATCTGTCTTATATCAATTTAATTATTAGTTAGTCAAAAACCTAGACAGGTAGAAGGAATTTGTCGTTTTTTTTCCTCACCACACTACATGCTCCATAGGCAATGATCAACTTAAAGAACAGTGAAATAAACAAGGGTTCTGAGCTCAGACTTAACCAGATTCAAATTCCAACTTTCCCTTAGCAAATTGTGTGACTGTAACTATTCTGAGTTTGAGTGTCCTCAATCTGAACCACTTTGGATAAAGTACGGTGCCTCACAAACATGTGACACGTTACTTATATGGAGAGTGACCCTACTACCGACTAAAAATTAGGGAAATTTTTTACATGTCAATTGCACCTCAAGAAAACTGTAGGAAATAAATTTTAAATAAGTAAGTAAAGGGGCACCTGGGTGGCTCAGTCAGTTAAGCATCCAACTGTTGATTTCAGCTCGGGTCCTGATCCCATGGTTCATGGGATGGAACCCTGCATCGGGATTTGTGCTGACAGAGCAAAGCCTGCTTGGGATTCTCTCTCTCCCTCTCTCTCTGCCCCTTCCCTACTAACTGTCTCTATCAAAATAAATAAACAAATTTTAAAATAAGTAAATAAATAAATAAATAGGGGGTACTTTCTATATATGCTTGAAATGAAAGGAGTCATCCTTTTCTTAACTACTAAAGAATTTATCTACATCAACCAGGCCTCCTGTTTCTTCTCTCCTCTTCTGGGTCTGCCACCTTTTGGCAACGTGAGCAAAAAGCAAACATACAGCCTATACACTCATTTCATATTTTTAGGTACTTTAATAAAGATTTCGGAGAAACCAGGGTTGAATTTAAACCGACAAATCGATGGGGCGCCTGGGTGGCTCAGTCGGTTAAGCCTCCAACTTCAGCTCGGGTCATGATCTCGCAGTTCTTGGGTTCAAGCCCCGCGTCGGGCTCTGTGCTGACACCTTGGGGCTGGAGCCTGGAGCCTGCTTTGGATTCTGTGTCTCCCTCTCTCTCTGCCCCTCCCCTGTTCACACTCTGTCTCTGTCTTAAAAATAAATAAACATTAAAAAAGATTTTTTTTATTTTTTATTTTTTTTAATTTTTTTTAACGTTTATTTATTTTTGAGACAAAGAGAGACAGAGCATGAACGGGGGAGGGTCAGAGAGAGAGGGAGACACAGAATCAGAAACAGGCTCCAGGCTCTGAGCAGTCAGCACAGAGCCCGACGCGGGGCTCGAACTCACGGACAGTGAGATGGTGACCTGAGCCGAAGTCGGACGCTTAACCGACTGAGCCACCCAGGCGCCCCAAAAAAATTTTTTTAAATAAATAAACCGACAAATCGAGAGTGACGATGAAGTACAGGTTCAAATGGTTCAGGCGAATGCCAATTTCCATTTCCACGGAAGATAGAAAGCTGAGTTAGTCAGACATCACTTTGGTAACCGGTTAACTGGCAGGACCGCCGACTTAACAAGCTAAATGGGTCTCTCTCTCTGGAGTGTGGAAATCAATAACAGCCTGTCCTCTACCCCGACCACGTGTGTCGCAGTGGCCCTGCTTCCTTTACTATGTTCTGCATCCTCAAAGGTCAATCTGATCACATGCCTGTGGGGCCTTCGGGGGACCCCCCCCCAAAACTTTGTGGCCTGCCAAAAAGTCATTGCATACAGCCAAGAAACAACAACATCCCAAGGCACAAATGGGTGCTGTCTGTGTAGCTGTCAAGATAACCTGAAAAAACAGGTAGCTGATGACAGCAGAAAGCCAAGAATGCGAAAGGTAAACATCTGTGATTAAAAGGAACAAAAAACAGAGAATAGAAACAAAACCCTAATGTCAGCTTGCTAAGGAAAAGGGGTTCACCACAATCTATCCCTCTGTGCTCTCCTTTACCCTGAAAATGTATTTATGTCTGTCTGTCTGTCTATACGTATGTATGTATGTATGTATGTATGTATGTACATATGTATGTATATATGTATTCATTCATTCATTCATTCATTCATTCACTGTGCTAAGCACTCAAGTGCTATCTGGGTGCACAGTAATGGATCCTGGGCTTGGCTCAGTAAAGTAAGACCCCCTCACCGCCTGCAGTTTAGATGTATTTGTGGTTGAACATCGGGACACATTTGGGGGGGACTGCCTCCTCTCTGGGTCTCCCCTCTCTGACACACTGATAAAGACAACTGAGGCTTCAGGTCAAACCTTTCCCGTAAGCTGCCTCCGTCTCGCAAACCCACAAAGAGATCTGGAACAACCCAAAGGTGGGCACGATCCACTCATCCGTTTTGTCCCCTTTGACCTGCCACTTTGCTCTCCCTCACGTTCATTGCAGAATGAGCTCTACTCATTTCGAACGGCAACATGGTCGTACCTGGTCTCTCAGCCTCTCTTGGTGGCCCATGATCGCGGTGGCATGATGGGGGTACTTCTGCTTCAGATGTTCCAGGAAAGCTTCTCTCTTCCTGTCCATCTCAGATGTTTGCATTCCCAGTATTTCTCTGGAACTGCGGGGTCCACCTAGAGTGTGTCTCCTTGGGATATTGCGGGAAGACTTGGAAACTGAAACGCGACTGTTCCCATTAGAAAGGCGTTCCTTGGTTCTGCGACATTCTGCATCTTCTAATGACGTGACTTGTAGATTGCTTTTTCCTTGTTCTGAAAGACAAAAAAAAAAATACAGTTTGCAATGAAAGATTTTACTAGAAATGTCATTTACAGAACACTAAGAGGGTTTCTGGCTGCTGTTAATATGTAACCATAACCTGGCAGGTTATTTGTTTTTTAGGCAAGACGGGAACCAAATCAACAAAGGAAATGAGAAAAATTGCACTAACGCAAAAAGTTGTAGAGAGAAAGGTGGTCGTTTCCGACTCTTTCCCTGAGATTATTCAGAAGGAGAACACTTGGTCAGACAAGTTTGCAGGCAACTGGGTTACCCCTTACCTTCAACTGTAATTATAGAAAAGTTAGTTCCAGTGATTCTGATTATTGCTTTTGTTTTAATTGCAACCTCATGCTGGTAACAGGACTTTCATAGTTTCATAATCTGACGGTGGTTTCGGAGACACTTACTTCATCCCCAAGACCAGAAATAGGCATTATAATCACAGACATATGAGCCCCCTGAAAACTCCAGCCCCCCTCCATTAGCATAAACCAAGCAAACGTTAGAATTTTCTTAGGTCAATATTACTATTAGGTAAGAATGGAGAGAATGTAAAGGCTTGGACACATTTTGCCTGAAGTGGACTTTAAAACACACAGTGAAAAGGACAGAGATATGGTACATGTTGATGGCCTTGACCTAGACCCTTGGCCTTGACCTTGTCTCGGACACGGCCTTTCCAGGCCAAGTTGATGTCCACCTAGAAGGGAGCAAAGGAGGCAGGCGATGACAGTGGATAGGGAATCTCTGCTCATTCTCAATGGTTGGCAAGTAGGGCGTCAGGTCTGCATCTTCTAGCTGACTGAAAAAGGAGAATTACTTCTTAAAAAACAAAACTAGAAAGGGAGAGTTATGAACATTCAAAAGCACTTCAGACTCTCTTCAGCAGGAGCAGTACTTACACACCACACAGATGCAGGCAGGATAAGGTACTCCTGATCCGGGAACCCTAGGCTCTCACGCGTCCTGCCTTTAACCTCACACCCAGACCATACAATATGATCTCTAAACCTCACCATCTTCATTCATTAAATGAGGATGGCTGGACCAGTATTAGATGTGCAGCGTCTTCTAGCTCTAGATCCTTTAAAACCCAGTCTCAATGAGTTTTTAAAGAAGTTTCCGGTAAAAGCTCATTTGCTAATTATTTACCTTTAAAAGTTCTGTGCAGAAAAAAAGATCCACTATTTGAAAGTTCTAGACTTGAGTCTCAGAGAGACAAACGAAACTTCACACCAGTGATACCCAGAGCATCCAGTTTATACACACACCAGCTCATCTAAAGGCCATGCCCCCAGTGCATTTCCCTCGTTGTCTAGAAACGCCTCTGTAGACAACCCCAGGTCTGACGCCCTTGGGTTAGGCATAGTGAACATTTTCAACTCAGGCTGGTTTTCCTATTCTGGTTTTCCATCCGGAGAATGGTGTTCTGGGAACAATTCTTCTTGTTTACCCTTCACTTCTCATTACATTGCTAATTATAGCATCTCCATCAGACACCGATGAGGAAAGGGAGGAAAAAATAGCCAAATTAGTTAATTCTCCTACTCTTCATTAGTTTCAGCAGTAAATTTAGAAGGGGAAGAAGACTGAACTGTTGATTAAAAAGATATTGAGAGATTAACTGTATCATTTATTTAGGCTCCTTTCTCATTACATGGACCCACATGACGGCTGCCTTTTTTGTGGTGTCTTCTTTAATAAAACAGAAGTAACAGGATCCACTGAATAAAGCGAGTTGCAAAAAATGCCATATGTCAGGTTGGTAAATACGTGTGCAATCTGGTTTCGCTTTAGCTTTCGGAGTGCGTGTGTGTGCACATGAGTTTTACATTGGCCAAAAACTTGTTGTATACTTCATATAACACTATTGACTTTTACACAGTATTTTTAACGATTACTTTCGACATCATTAACATATTTTAAAAAATGATCCTGGGCAGCTAGATTAATTGGCGGGATTGAATCTTCGGGAAGGGGACTTCTTCACATGGGCAAACACACAGACACCCATATGGATAAATGTTCAGGCACCTTCAGCCACCAACAGCAGCAGAAAGTTCCATCTGCCTTCCTCTGCCACACAGACTCACAAGAACTATTTTGTCTCATCTAAGGATCCTCAGACTAGGTCAAGACAGCCAGAACGGTAGCCCCTTGGAGACTGAAAATAGTTTTCCTCTTTCTTCCTTCAGATAAATTCGGAAAGGAGCGGGGGAGGGGAGGAGTGGCAGTCTTTGCAGCCAATCTCCTGTCACCATTTACCTTTGGAAAGCCCCAACTTGCTGACTCTCAACCCCTGCCGTTTTCTAACACTTTGCACCGGAAGGTCACGTCAGCCTTATGTTACTTTCCCATTTTTTCTTTTTTGTGCATTCTTCTAAAATGTCTCCAGTTGTTTAACAAGGTTGAATGTGACCTGGAGGAAGGCAGCAAAAGCACTGATGCCCAAATGCGCCAACGGCCAAAGGCACAGTCCTTTGGCGGATGCCCAATTGAGGGCGGGGCTCACTCCTTCCCGTGGCTCCCCTTCTTGCCCTTCACCCCACTCCGCTATCGGCCCGGTCTGTCTCCCGTCCCACCACCAGGCACCTGCTCACAGGCACCAACAACACCCCAACCCTACTGTCCACACAAAGCCACTTGAACACGCGTCCCGGTCACCTGAGCCCTTTCCTCAGGGAGGCTCAGTTCTTGGGGGCTCTCAATTCCCGGGCCTGAGGGAGAACTGACAACTCTACCCCTCCAGTCATTTGGGGACACCGTGACCCTTCAGCTGGGGAGAAAAACTAAGCAGGACAAAACAAGAGGCGACCGGGCAAAGGACAGGTAGTCACAATTCCACAGCCGTGGAGTCAGAGATCTGAGTCCCACCCCTTCTTCATTATCCACAAAGCCATCCACACAGAAATCCAGTTCTATTTCTTGTCTGGAATGCACTCTGGTGCTAACATTGAAGTATGGGTGTGTCCAGCCACTTGCTATTCTGGGAATCCGTGTCAAACAAACAACGATGCTGTAGCGTGAAGGCAAGGCTTCCAGTTTCCCCTTCCTGCCGCTCCCAGCCTCCGCACGGCCCCGGGAAACTGCTCTTCCTAGCCCACTCCAAGCAGGGCACAGAGCAGAACAGGAGCGGCGAGCAGAGAACAGCCCCTCCAGCATTCCCGGGAGCAGAAGCAGAGATGAGGAGGGCGGCAGTGCCAGAGAGAGAGAGACTCTGCTGAGACGCAGCAGGTTATCCTGCGGGCAGGAGCCCACGGGAGCTGAAGGCTGGCCTCTGGGCCACAGCTCAGGTGGCCTCAGCCAAGTCAGCTGACTTCACAGCAAGAGATTTGAGACCTCGCATCCTTCAGACATTCCACGCCTGCCTTCCACCTGCGAGCCAGCGACAAGACTTCCCTGAGATTTTATTCCCGAGTTCAGATTCGGTAGGCCACAGCCTCTTTGAGAGGGAGTCCCTCCCTTCTTTGTAGAGGCTTCCGGTTCGCTATCTCCAAGATGGAGCTTTGCAATGGTGCCAGGATCCTCTCTTGTCATAGGAACACCGTGGGGAGTTGCTGTTTCCTCTGGCTGTACAACCTCTCCGGGCCTTCTGTGGCAGCGACAGGATTTTGTCCGTCCGGGTCTTCAAACCATAACGTTCTCCTGCTGCACACACAGAAAGGCTGCGTTTTCCAGCCTTCATCTAGCTGGGGCCTGGTCCTAATTCCTCCAGTCAATGCAGTGTGGGTGGCCAGAGGTGATGTGGGCCACCTTCAGCCCTGGCCCCCAGCCTTGCTGAATGATCTTCCGTGCTCCTTCTCTTTGATCTTGGGCTAGCTGCCAGTCAAAGCTCCAGAGGAAGCCGTCAAGGCCTTGGCGAATGGCGGCAGGCTACACAGAAGGGGCCTAGGTCCCAGAGCCGGCCTGAAGGTGTGCCCTCAGGAGATCCACCTGGCCGGGAATATCCACATTCCACTGTGTTCAAAACATTAACGTTGGTTGTGCTAAACCACAGAGATTACAGGGTTGTTACAGCAATTCGCCTATCTGACTAATACACATCCCATATTCTGTTGGGGGCCCACGGGATTTCTTGCCTTCCTAGTTCTCTTGTTAATATCATACAGATCACCACCATATACGAACTGGCACAGAAACTACAGCCGAAATCAGACCATTATATATATTCACCTAAAAACCCTTAAAAATTAAATACGGGATAAATAAGATTTCTGGGATAGACAGAGTAGGAACAGCCCTTCTGCTCCCCGGAAAAACATTCTCGGCTCAGGTGTTGGTTAGATGATTCATTCATTCTCGAAAATATTTATTGAGTGCCTACTCCGTACATTGAAAGGAGTTAGGAAATACAGTGAAGTTGTGATCGAGAGAGACATAATCCCCTTCCCTTACAGAGGATCCACATTATAATGAGGGAAGCAGACAAACAATACGTCATATAAATGTCACGTAGTGATAAGTGCTCTTTAGGATAAAACAGGTCAGGGGCAGAGACTGATGGGACAATTTTAGAGTTCTGTGCAAAGACTTGAGTATCTGGGACTCCCCAAGCTTGCGCTCTGTGGCCAGGGCCATTTTTTGCAAGTTCAAGGTGTACAATGTGTTGGTTTGATACATTTACATATTGCAAAAAATGATTACCAGCAGAGCAAATACTATCTCGAAACACTGGTGGATCAGGGGTTGGCGGAGGCGAGCAGACGGGCTGATAACACCTTACCTGCCCAGGGGTTTCAAGAGCTTAGGGGCCTGAGCAAAAGCAGACACTTCAGGGCCACTGTGGGCAGATAGAGGCGGCCCGAGGAACCTCCCCCAGGATCGCTCCAAGGAGCCCATGGGCTTTAAAGGGAGTGTGATAGTCTTAGACTACAGGTTAGCCAATAACTACGGAGCGCACACAGGGCACCTCGCAATATACTTTCACGCTGTTGTTTTCCTAGTAAGCTGCCTACTCAGCCACGGAAACCTCACTGATTAGAGCCATTCTTGGGGCGACCATCTGCCCCAATTTGCCAAAACACTTGTGGGTTACAACTGCCGTCCCAGCAAAATTATTCATAGGGTTCCTTTTCACTCTCCAAAGTGTCTCAGTCCGGACAATAAGTTACATGATCACCCAGGGGATCCTTATCTACAGTAGATTGGTAAACGCCAAGCCCGGCGGTGGAATAATTAGCCTTTGGTTCAAGAAATATTTATTGAGTGTTTTCTACGTGCCCGGTGTTCTGTTAGTGCAGGAAATGCAAAGATGAGGAAGACCTGGTCTGCCCTGGAATATCACTTTCTTATTGGGTGCAACCATCAAGAATGCCGGGCTAGAAATGGACACGGTGTATTACGGATGACGTGAACAGAGGCCTGGCTTCCCTGTGTGGTCCTCGTGCTGACCAAAGAACTGAAACTGATGCCATCCTCCTTCGCTGCATCGCTTTACCCAGAATTCAACGGGACCCTACACATCCAATCTGAATGCTTCTCACCCTTACGATCTCTCCAGCCACCCCTCCCAATCTCTCTGACTTCTAGATACTCAAGTGTCCCAGGGTGTACTGGGGACCTGTCCTCCTGCACACAGACCCAGTCCCAGCAGATCTGACATTGACCCCCGTCCATCCTCTTCAATTCGAGTGGAGAATATCCATGCTGCAATCAGCATCTCCGCTTGGATGCCTGATATAAACCTCTGGATCCTAACCTATCCAAAGGACTTCCTATTTTCCCCTCCACTTCCAAACTATACACACCCTCTCCTCCCCAACTCCACTCAAATGCTTTCCCTTTTGAGTAAATGGCAACTCCATTCCTCCAGCTAGGCAGGCCAACATTTCTGAAATCATCTCTGACTTCTCCTTTTCTCTTATATCCCACATCCAATCCCTCAGCAAATTCTTTTGCCTTAACTTTCAGTATACATCTGGAAGTGTCTCATCACCTGTTCTACCACCTGCTGGTCCAACCTCGTCCCTGGTTTACCGCAGAAGCCTCCAAAATGGCCTCCCTGCCCTTCCCCTACCCCCCATGTGGGTTATTCTCGGCATAGCACCCAATATTTCTCTTTTATAAGACAAGTCAGACCTGCTAGCCTCTCCCCAGCTCTTTTGAAATAATCAAGTCTCTGCCACAGTCTCACAGCCCTATGTGATTTGGCTTGGATTACCTCTTACCCTCTTTTCTCCCAGCCTTCTCCCATGTCCTTGCCGTTCTTTGAACATGTTCCTGCTATTCCCTCCCTCACCTCTTTCAGATGTTTATTCAGATATACACCAGTGAGGGTCTCCCTGATAACCCTATCTACAGTTTCACCCGCAACCCATGTACTTCCTGTTCCCTTTCCCTGCCTACAGTCTTATTTCTACTTAATAGAGTTACTAGATAAAATATAAAATGCCCAACTAAAATGAAATTTCAAGTAAATAATGAATAATTTCAGCATAAGTATGTCCCAAATAGTGCACGGGATATACTCATACAAAAATAATTATCTGTTGCTCATCTGAAACTCAAATTTAACTGGGTATTTAACTCAAATACAGGGTATTTTTACTCGCTAAACCTGGGAACGCTGGCATCTAACATGCTATGTATTTTATGTATCTGTTCATTGTCTCTCTTTACCACCTCCTTCCCTCCAAACATGGCTCTTAGAACAGAAGTTCAGCGAGGGCAAGTATTTTTCATCTACTTTGTTCACCGTTTCTCCCACTGAATGAATGGGTAAATGAATAAAGTGATTACATTCCCTCAGCCTGACTATCCCCAGCCTCTGAAGCATCTTTGAATTGCTGTGTTTGTTTGAAAGTTATTTCTTAAACTGGTCCCATTCTAATTGCCCCTGTAGATTCTGGGTCACTTATGTCAACAGATGGAATCCTTGCTGTAGGATCCTGCCCTACCAGATAAGGGGGGAGGGGAGGGATGGCAGCCTTATCTCCCACTGGACCCCACTGACCAGGCGCCCTCACGGAGAGTGCTCTGTTTTAGAAACACAAACACAGACACCTAGACGAAGACTGTAGGACTGGGGGATCCTCCAGGGTTTTCTAAGCTTCAGGTTTCCTGCATTTCACAGGACAGGGGTAAGGTGGGGAGGGGGCGGTGTTTTAATTGCCGTGCTTGTGCCTAGCTTAGTTTTGCATTTTCAATGTGGATGAGTCATTTGTTACTTCCCTTTCGCCTTTTTAAAGCACACACACCTTTTCCCCTGTGCATAATCCCTACTCCCACGCAGAGCACTGTAGACCCGCAAGGCTTCTTTTAGTTCCTAACTGGCCTCCGGATGAACCTGGGGTAGGGTGGGCGGGGATGGTTTCGGATTGTGCGGGTTTATGAACACGCCGCCTATATGATACCATATGATAGGCTCTATAGGCTCTGGCATCACAGACGTCAGAAACTGGAAAGCAGAGAAGTCCTTTCTCTACCCAGCCTCGCTGTGAAATTTCTTTGGAACAACATAAGCTTCTGGAAATTCCCTACGGAAAAGACAAGTCTATTACCGACACAATTAAAGGAAAACTGCCTGGAGAAAATTTACCAAAATTCTCTAACAACTCCCAACTTTTGAATAGAGAGATTCACAGAGTCCCATCCATCATCCACATAGAGGTACAAGTGCTCCCCTACTGCTCTGATCTGTAAAATAAAACATCCCTAAACTCTGTAATTTAACTCTAAAATTCCGCAAAACTTGCATCCAGTGTGCATTTGCCTCATGGGATCCCCCAACCAATGAATGGAAATGCTGCCCTCCCAGAGATAGCCTCCCAGAAACAGCTCCTTTCTCCCACGGCTGGAGCAGTGAGTATTAAAAGCTGCTTTTAGCGATATATTTTGTCATTGCCTAGAGATACAACACATACTGAATGCTTACTGTCCCACAAACGCGGTATCCCCAAGCCACTTCTTTTGCTGCTGACGAAAACCCTGCCAGAGATCAAGTCAGACCCAAGAAATCACAGCTCTCCACTCAGTTTTGAAAACGCACCACCCCAAGAAAAGCGCGTTTTCTTTGCCATGCGCCCCGTCTCGGGATTATAAAAAGCAGCCCGCGGCGAGGAACACGCTTAACTGTAACTCCATCTTTGAATGAGTCTGTTACTTACCCTGCTTCTGCCCGCTGTCTGCTGAGTAAGGAAGGCACGGCTCACATTTCTGGCTTTCATTTTCTTCCATTGTCCCTGCCTACGGCACAAGCTCCTTGCTGCTCTTTAAACTTCAGAGCGCAGTTCTGAAAGCTCCCAGAAAGCGCCTGGAAGGGGGCCCTGGGCGGGGGGAGGGGACCGTGCGAAACCCCACCCCAAACTATTCTCCACTCCGGTGCAAAGTCTCTCTCGCCGGAGAAAACTGCATTCCAGCGTCGGGCCGCCCCCGTCCCTCCGTGCCTGCGGCCCCGCGTCCGTCCGTCCGTCAGTCCGCCAGCCCGACTGGTCCCGGAGGAAGGGGGGAGGGGGGAGAGCCTGTGCCCCGGAGCCGCCCGCCGCCCCTGGCCGGGGCGAGCCCTGCGCGGCGCGCGTGGGAGGCCCCAACAGGTGATGGGCTGTCCGACCAGGACCCGGACTGCCTGGTTTGCACCGCTGCGAACTGCCGAGATCCCGCAGCCGGGGAAGGAAAACATTTCACATAGGATCGCCGGCGAGAACTGGGTTCTCCGTTCCCTGGGTTCTTGAATCTCAGACACAGAAGGAGCCTCCCAAGTAGGCTGCTGTACATATTAATACACAGCCAACTGCAGAACATCCCAAATTTGAGTGAAATCTCTTTATAAAAAAGAAAGAAAGACAGAAAGCAAGCCTTTATGCTGAATGTTGTTAAGTAAACACTTTCTGGCAATAACTGTTTAGAACCTGATTAACACAAAGAAGTTGTTTACTTTTCGCACAGTCAGTATCAATCACTTGCACTGAACTTTAAAAAGAGTTTGTACCCCCATTTGCTTAGGCTTTGACGCCTCTCCTTTCCCCCAACACACACACACACACACATACACACACACACACACACACACCCCTTGCTCACAAATCTTGAAAAGTAAACAAACTAGTAAAGTCAACCTTCCGAATCTCTCAAGTTAATTACTTTAAAATATCTGAAAGGCAAAAAAATTGCTTTTCTTTGGTTGGGCAGAGTTACATCCAACATACTCATTCTCCTTTTAAGCTATCTACAAATATTTATTTTGTTCTTTACCCAGTCCTTGAAAAATTGGCAAATTTCCCAGAAAGTGAAAATAGGAGGCACAATGTCCACACACACAAAAAAAAGATGGGAAAATAATCTAAGCAACATTAGCTCTGTCATTTCAGCCATCTAAAAGTAACACAATCACCAGTAGGAAGAGTGTGATATTTTAATCTGTAGTGGCCTCATCAGTTGAGGGGAAAAGAGGACAATGGGTAGCTTGCTGACCATACCTTCATGCAGTTTAACAGGCCATTCAGGCAAGGTCTTAGATTAATTTAGATCAAGAATTTGTGCAGAACAATGGCTGGCCTATCCTCCAGATTCTGACCTCAAGTCACCTGTGTGTTTTGGCAGCGTGGGAGACATATTTTGGCCATCTAGGACAAAAAAGATGCGGAAGGCCCGTAGGGACAAAGGATATAGGGAAAATGGACATGCCAGAGATTGAGCCAAACTCTCACATAGGAAGGGAAGAAGAAAAGAAAGACCCTGAAACTCCTAACAGGATTTTTCTTGAAATCCAACATGTGGGGAATCTTCTAGAAAGTTAAAGCCATGCCTGGCAGCATGAATACAGGCAATTGAGTCGACAGGGCTCAAGGTCTCCATGACTTTGCGGCAGAATTACCTGGTAATCTTGCTCTAAGGAGGAACTAATCTTACACGGTTTCTGTACTGGTTCCCTGTGGGCAAATGAGTAAACGCCAGAGGAGTCTTGTTTTAACCTTACTATTTCCTCAGATACAAAATGTTCAGGAAGGAGGGATTTGTGTTCAGGCCCCCGGGTCCAGATTGTCCTGATCCTTGGGTAATTGTTGTGAATTTGTCTTCAAATTAACAATGCCAGGGACGGTTGGAGTGGTGGGGAGGGACACACCAGAGGATGTCCCTGGGCTCTCACCTGACTTGTTTTGGTGCCCGAAGAGCCTGTTCCTACCAGCTCCTACCTGTCACTTGACACAGTACAGTGGCAAGACCCCCACGGTGAAGGAGACAACAGCATACCTACCATAGCAGCCCACTGCCTGCTGGGAAGCCTTTCTGGCTAGCTCAGTTCAGGAGGGGGTGGGGGAAAAAGTCCATTTTTACATGCAGGTTTTGCTTTCCTGGGGCTGTTTGGAAAGTGGGAGAGCAGCCCTTCAAGGCCCTGTTGATCCCCAACTGGGCAAAATAAGGGCAGGTCTCCCACCAGTTCTAAACTCTGGTTAGTTTCCAGGCAGCCCAAGGAACCCCCTCTGCCCACCACGTGTTCAAGCTGCTGGGACCCTCCCCTCCCCCACAGGCAACGCAGACTGCGGCCTGTGTAGATATTCCTCCAAGCAAAACTCTTTGTGCAATGCGCAAAACGAAAAGGCATTACGAGTGAAGATAATTAACATGAATCATTAAGGACCAGGAAATCTAGACATATATTTACAGTAAATCACATTCTCTTGAATAGTTCGACTTTCTGACCATTCTATGGGGGAAAGCTTCTACCAGTCTAGTTACTGGCCTTTTGTTCCTTCTCCTTGAGAACGAGAACTGAAAACAATTCAGAGAAAGCTCTGTATTAATGCCTTTGCACTGAACTATTCTGTACAACGCTCTTCAAAGCACACAGAGCTTACTAGGACTATTTTGCTAATTGTCAGCTTCTCTGAGAGGGGTCTCTAGAAAATACTAACCGTTTTCTGCAATCTCCATAAGCTCAGTAACTCAGATCTTCATGAAAAATACTATTATTGTCATTGCTATAGCTGCGGAAATGTTCTTTCTGGAAGAAACCCTATTTGAACTAGAAACATGCCGTGCTTTTAGGTTTAATTTAATTTCTAGGTTTAAAAATTGCTATTACAAACCAATCTGCCTACTGCCGTACTTTGAAATGTGCTGTGAAAGGCAGAAGGGAAGCGGGAAGAACTTGAAATGTGATTTTCCTGCACTCATATAGAGAGCTACAATAATGATACCAGGGGGCTGAATTTTCAACTCCATTTCTGTTAACCAGGGAAGGTGCAAGACTATTTCTTGCTTAATGGCTCCATATGTTGGCAATTCATGACTCAAAATGAGCTAACACACAAAAAAATGTCATTTAAAAGGAAAGACAAGTGATGAGATAAAAGGGCAAATGGTGATTTTGCAGGCGAAACTATCCTGTTGCAGAACTGGGCCACTACTGGATTTGAAAACACAACTTAAACAGACATCCGCCATGTCAGGCATTAGTGACAACAGTCAGAAACTATTGCGTGTGACTGCTTAGCAGGCCTATTTAATTACAGAGCTGTGGAAAGCATGTCAACTCTTCCTTTATGTGAGTTTTTCAAGAGAGAAATCATTGCTAGAATCCAGCCTTCGTGGAATTGCACTGATAGGTCCCAAATTCTTTTTTTAGTTTAAATGCTATTTGGCACGTGGAAACCAATTTGACAATACATTTCATAATAAAAAAATAAATACAAAATAAAAGATAAAAAAAATGCTATTCGGCACAGGATCGCCTACGATGATTTGACACGAGGACACGAAAGAAATACTTAATGCTAGCGGAAGCCATAAAATGTAATTGTCAAAGGCATTGGTCACTGAAAGGAAAACTAAACAAAATAAAGTGAAAAACAAATAAGCCAAAAATGTTTCAACCGGAGCCCCCTTTGACATGTTACACATTGCCTTTCTGAAGGGAACACCCTTGAGTGTCAGCCTGGAGTTCAGAAATGAAAGACTTGTGACAAGTGGGAGAACATTTGCTTAAATGGACGATCTGGTGAATGAAATGCGGGCTCTCCCACCTTACTCTTGCCAGCAGTGTGTCAGCTGGTTAGGGTGACCTTACACTTAAATATAAACCAGAGCACTTGTGGCCGCGAAAGGGGACACTATAAATAATTGCAACAGGACAAGACGCGGAAACCACGACTGTCCCTGGCAAACCAGGACAGATGGTCCCCTCTGCGTAGCCCAAGATATGCCCCATGTGTTCTTCGGGTTTCCAAATGCAAAAAGAGCCCAAAGAAGGCTGTTTGAGTTTCCCCACCCCGACCTCACCAGAGAAATTTAAGCATTAATTAAAGGTGTGAACCGTCATCTGAGCTGTTTTACAAGCCCCACCAACCACTTCACATTGAAGAACAAAAATCTCACAATAGCGTATTCTGTATGATTCATCCATCAAAACAGAATTTCCCTTTCTATGTTTAGGGCAAAGAGCTCACAGATGTGACCATGGAACAATTTCTATCTCTAGCATTCTCTCCAGAGGGTAACCAATCTTCTTGATCTTACTTGAGTCCTTAAAATCCCAGCTGCTCCAAGGAGACCTGGTCAGCCAAGGAGAAGTGAGTTGACCAAAAGCCTCCCCCACCGCTCACGTCTCTCTGTATACCGATGTCTCGGAACTTTTCTCCCTACCCCGTAAAATTCTTCATGCAATTATGAACACGAACTACACTTAGATCCAATGTGTTAATGCTTTAAGCATATTTGCTTTCTTTTCAAGAGAATCCATTGATGTCCATTTTTATCGGGGTTTCTTTTATCTCTTTTAAGTTGGAAGACGCTGGAAAGCAAAGACCACGTCTGCCAAGCAGCGTCGCTGGGGCGGCCCATGTGTGCAGCACATCATGGGGAAACCAGCGCTCAGCTCTGCTTCACGTGGTCACAGCAGACCAAGTCTGGCTTCCAGGTGGCGACTTTCAAGTGAAAATGCAACTGATGTACGCTCCCCCCCCCCCTTTTATCCCAGAGCGGGCTAAACTGTGTCATATTCTATAGAGTTCCTAGAGGTGGAACCCATGAAAATGTAAGAACGCCCACAGATACAAGCACCCTGCTTGCTCCTTGCTTTAACTCAGTGGTGCTATTATGAACCCTTTCATCAGAGAGTATTTGGTGAGACCTCATTGGGAAGGCATTTCCCTGGCCTACTTCTGCCCCTGGCCTTCTCCATGTGCCCTGCAAAGCTTCAGTGAGTTGTTGGGGCAGTAAGGACTATGGGGAACCAATCACAGGGCCAGAAAATTGGGATCAAGGGTAGGCTTCTATTCCCTCCCCCATTTTGCAGATGAGCAAAATGAGACCTGGAGAGTTAATGCCAGTCAGGCCCCCTCATCAACCATCACGCTGTTGAATTTGTTTAACACTTAGGATATTTTATCCCCTTTTCTCACAACTGCCCTAGGGGACCCCTCAATTATTCTCATTCCTTTTTCTATATCAAAATGGAGAATAGGGGTGCCTGGGTGGCTCCATTGGTTATGTGTCTGTCTCTTGATTTCAGCACAGGTCATGATCCCGCAGTTCATGGGTTCAAGCCCAGCATCCGGCTCTATGGGGCCTGCTGGGGATTCTCTTTCTGTGCACCTTCCCCACTAATGGGCACATGTGTGCATGCGTGCATGTGCTCTCTCTCTCTCAAGAACAAATTACTTAATTAAAAAAAAAAAGAAATGGAGAATAAAGTCAGAGTTGGTACAGGGGAGAGTATATCTACTTTCTAAAACCCCTCTCCCCTCAATCACAGAATCAGGTCTCATATTAGCTGGGGGTCTTTGCTGTACAAGACACTGAGGCCCGGTGTATGCTGTAATGTACGTGCTTGCCTGTGTGCTGTTTCTGTAATGCCAGGAACATCCCAGGTGAGACATGGCTTCCCCCAGGACGTGAGGCTGGGACCAGCCATCAGAGATCATGGAGAGGAGCCTGCACATAGTCAGATAGGGGAAAGGGCCTGTGAGGTGAGTTGGGGTACTGGTAGGCTCACGTAGGCTGGTGGGGACAGGGTGCGGCACAGAGGTGGGGTGACCTCGGTACAGCAAGAGAGATGTCTGAGACATTCCCCTAGGGTCCCAAAGGGGGATTATTCCTACTGCTCCTCCTGAGCCTTTGCTCTCCTCATCCCCACCTCTAGAACTCAGAGGTCCTCACCTTCCCTACCAGGCAGTGGAGACGTTGAAACTGGATTGAATGTACTGATATTCTTCTCAGCCAAATAATCACTCACGTAGACTTTCAATAATGCACCTAGATTTTTGTTTGTTTGTTTGTTTGTTTGTTTGTTTCGCATTTTCATCAGATCTTAGTTTCAGGGAGTAACAGCCACAGACAACAGAGAACGGCAGGGTTGTGCAGATGCACGGCCCTCCTGATTCGCCCCCGGGAAGGCTGACACTGCGCTCCGGGGGCTCAGGGCGCCCGACGGGGCAGGTGCTCCCTCGGGGTGTGCGGAGGGCGGGCCCGTCTCCAGCTTCTCCATCAGGCAGGCTCACCCTCAAGTTTTGGGGTCAGTTCTTGAAAGCCAATCATGTGCTCCAGAACTTAAGTATTTTTACAGCGATCTTCTCTCCCCACCCCAGTCCCCAGGATTTAAGGAGAGGGTACAACGCGTGTTCGTTGCAGATGGAAAAAAGTTTTAATCACGAAGGACCTGACTTCAAGAGCCAAGTGGGAGGGGGAAGAAGACCTGGGGCGTTTACCAGCTGTCCTGTGGCTCTCCTTCTCCCCGGCCCCCAGGTGAGTTCTGTGGTCCTCCCCATGTGCTCCTAGAGCTTAAAGTTTTGTTTCCCGGATTATACTGTTGTGCTTTCGAAACACATTCTTTGCCAGATTTTACAGTCTCTCAACTGGGCAAGGTTTAGTGGGGCAAGATATTTAATTAGAGGTTGGACCAAGTTTTCCACAACACTCTATGAGGAGTCTAATTTGTGTGAACTGATTGAATTCATAAAAGAACAAAATGATAAGTAGTTTCTACCTGCCGCCCCCCATCCCACGCACACCTCCCCCCTTCTGCACACCCCCCCAACCCATGTGCGTCAGAACCCAAGACCCTGATAAACGGCCAACTGGTGCACTGATGTGGTAGACTAGTGAGGAATCGAAGATATTCCCAGTGTGCCCTGCTCGCAAGCCCTTTCTGAAGAAGGCAGCCGGGGAGCTTCTCTGGGCCACCCCAAGTCAGTAGGGACCGGCTTGGAGTGCTCCCTGTCAAGAACTCAGGGAGCTCCGGGCTGGAGAGGGGCTGGGAGACCCAGTCAGATCGCCCCTCTTCTTTCCTACAGAATTTGAATGCGATACAGAGAAAAAGGAGTTAGGATGACCCACCAGCCAGGTTCGCCCAGGACTTTGGGTGCTCCCAGAATACAGACATTTCTCCTTTTTCTAATGTTTATTTATTTTTGAGAGAGAGAGAGAAAGAGAAAGAGAGAGAGAGAGAGAGAGAGAGAGAGAGAGAGAATGAGTGGGGGAGGGGCCCAGAGAAGGAGGCGACAGAGTTTCTGAAGCAGGCTCCACGCTGACAACAGTGAGCCCGACTCACGACTCATGAGCCCTGAGCCTTGAGCTCATGACCTGAGACTAAGTCTGAGGCTCAAACGACTGAACAACCAGGCGCCCCGGGATGCAGAAATTTCCATGCTAAAATCAGGAAAGTTCTGGGAAACCTGGGTTCAAGTGGTTACCCAGGTGCCGGCAGTATGGCTGAGCAAAGAGGAGCCCCCCAAACAGACATTAGCAGGCACAGCCAAGAGACTGCAAAGGAAAGGGGGGGGGGAGAGGGAGGGAGGGGGAGAGAGAGAGAGAGAGAGAGAGAGAGAGTGTTCTAGCAGAAGGGCAGTAGCAGCAACAGAGAAAGAAGCAGGCAAGAATGGAGCAGCTGAATGAGAGGGACAAGGACAGATTTCTGTTGGTTTCCAGAGTAGCTACTGCTTCTCCTAAATGTCAAAGGATCATGTCCAGCTGCTCAGAAGGCCCGGGAAAGCCATTTCCTAACCCTCCTACTTCCTCACATAAATAAGAACCCAAACTATGGGTAGGGCTATGCCTCGTCACCGGAGCAGGTCACAGCCTGTGAAAATCAGGACACTCAAGTGGAGAGGTTACAGAATCATTTCCGAGATAAATAAATATGGTTTGGTTCATCTTCAAAACACAATGTTCTTTGCCCCATCTTTTTCAACATTGATTGGTTGACTGATTGATTGATGATTCAGAGAGAGAGTATGTTTGCTCATGTGTGAGTTGGGTAGGGTGGGATGGAGAAAGAAAATCCCAAGCAGGCTCCATGCTCGGCATGGAGCCCGACAGGGGAAACGATCCCATGACCCCCTGGTCCCCGGGGATCATGACCTGAGCTGAAATCAAGAGTAAGACACTCAAGCGAATGAGCCACCCAGGCGCCTTACGTTTTTCGAAATTGAAGGAAATAGTGAAAATTACCTCGTCCGGTCCGTGTTTCTCAAACGCCAGCAATTTGCGTCCTGTCATCCAATTGTTACACTTTATATTAGTATTGACTCACTTAAAAAGATGAAGCTTTATCTCCTTGATAATATTGTTAAAGGTGTGGGTTTGATAAAACAATGCTCTATTTTCTGACTTTTCTACAGATGGTAAATACTGAGCTATTTTTTTAATGTTTATTTATTTTTGAAAGAGAGGGAGAGAGAGGATGGGGGAGGGGCAGAGAGAGAGGGGGACCGAGGATCCAAAGCAGGTTCTGGGCTGTCGGCACAGAGCACACTGTGGGGCTCCACTTCACCAACCATGAGATCATGACCTGAGCCGAAGCTGGATGCTTCAACGACTGAGCCCCCCAGGCACCCCCGTAACTATTTTTAAAAAGTAAAATATTTTGTTCTTATAATTCATAAAATTGCTTTATAAGACACTGCGGTCTGGAGAGTACTGGTTTAGTGTTGGTAACCAATTCATCCATGTCCTCATTCACTCACCCCTTCGTTTTTTCAAAAATGTATGGAGCACAGGGCTGCCTGGCTGGCTCAGTTGGTGCAGCGTGCAACTCTTGATCTCACAGTTGTGAGCTCAAGCCCCACATTGGGTGCGGACATTACTTAAAAATAAAATCCTGAAAAAAATTATTGAGCACTAATTTGCCTTTGGGGATGCTGGGGATGCTGGAATCGAGGAGACAAGCCACCGCTTTGTGAACATTTATCCCACCGCAACGTATTTATTGCTCAAATGTGAGCCTCTCTCATGAGACTGTGAGGTTGCAAAGGAGGAGGACCAGCTTTAGCCATTTTGGAACATTTTGGAACCAGCTTGAGCCCCTACCACAGCGCTGGGCACACTGACATACTGAGTAAGTGCTTTTTGCCTGGTGGGCTCAAGGAAGGAATGATGAAACCATGTGGACTAAGAAGATAATGTTCACTTAAAGAAAAAAGAATAGAGCTCTAGTTGCGATACATACAAAAAGCATCGATAGAGGAATAGCCACACTGGTCAAGAGCAGGAAAGGCTTGGGAGAAAAGGTAACATGTGGTCTCAAAGAAGGGATAGAGTTTCACCAGGTGGGTCCCTGGGGAAAGAACATTTCAACCCAAGGAACCCCAAATGCCATGGCCAATGCCTTGAGAGACAGTGTGAGTGGGGTGTGTGTGGTGTGGGCTGTAGGGAGCGGGTGGTGGTGACAAATATTGGCAGAAAGTAAAGACATCAAAAAATAATGATAATCATGAGGATCAGGGTGGGCAGAAGATCGATCAAATGAGTAAGGGCCAATTTTGAGGGCTCTTGCATTTCAAATGAGAAGTTTATTTTGTTTTATTTTTAAATGCTTATTTTTGAGAGAGACAGCGAGAGAGAGCACACGCACACGTGAGTTGGGGGGGGGAGGGTAGGCACTGAAGGAGGGGGACAGAAGATCCAAAGTGGGCTCCATGGTGACAGCAGAGAGCCCAGTGTGGGGCTGGAACTCACGAACTGTGAGATCATGACCTGAGCCAAAGTCGGACGCTTAATGGACTGAGCCATCCAGGAACCCCTCAAATGAGAAGTTTAAATTGTATCCGGTAGGCGACAAGGAAGGGATGGACCAAATCTGTACTTTAGAAGAGTGATTCTGTTAGCACAGTGAGGGCTGCACTGAATGGTGGGGGGGGGGGTGGGGGGGGGGGGGGGGGGGGGGGGGGGGGGGTTGGGGGGGGGAGGGGTGAAGTGAGCAGCCGCGCAATTAGCTAGGAGCTGTGATAAATGTACCGAATTTCACAGTGTGTATCTGCTGGGTGTCACGGACAATGTCCCTCCATTACTCCTTCCTGCCTTCTCCTCGTATTTGCTCTCTAGAGCAGGTGCCATATTTACTGCCACCCCCATGTAAATATTCTCCTAAATTACAGCTTATCCGTTACACGCAGGTCTGAGTCACTACTCTGCAGAAATCCTATAGATGATCAAGCCAGCATCTATGTTTATCCAGTAAGAAGAAAAAATAAACAGCAACAAATGTCGCCCAGTGAGCACAAAATCAAAAGATGATGACAAAACAGAGACAGGAAACTAAGAAATTAACAGAGTGCTGTTTCACTCAGGTTCTCAATTTGTGCAGAAGCAACCCCACGCTCACTCTGGAGCTGTGCGATCTTGGATGAGTGGTTATTTAACCTCTCTAGGCCCTCGGGTTTCTCATCTGTAAAATGAAGGCTTTAGGCTAGATAAACTCAGATACTCCTCACAATTATAACATTCTATTGCAGTCCTACTACAGCTTCCAGACAAGCCAGGCTCACGTTAGCAAGGCAGGGGAACCCCTGCTGGGAGCTGCCCCCCACCTCCCCAAGCAGCCCTGCCATCCACCGCCCCAACGTTACTAATGGAAGGGAGAAGAAGATTACCTATGCGTATTCTGACGTTCTTCTTTTGTACAAATACTGACTGCATAGACAAGGCTACAGCTTTAAGGTCAAGGGAAGAACGTGGTTTAGCCACCTTACTCCAAAAGAATATCCGTGTCCAGGGAGCACATACTCTGGAGTCCAAGCCTGAATCTTTGCTCCACTACTCATCTGCTGTGCAACCTCGGGCAAGGTGCTTTAGTTTTCCTAACCTGTAAAATGGAGATAAGAATAATAACTTATTTGGGTGTGTTTGGGTAGCTCAGTTGGTTGAGTGTCCGACTCTTGATCTTGGCTCAGGTCATGATCTCGTGGTTCGTGAGCCTGAGCCCCATCGGGCTCTGCACTGACAGATGGAGCCTGCTTGGGATTCCCTCTCTCCCTCTCTCTCTGCCTCTCCCCTGCTTGCTCATGCATGCATGTGCTCTTTAAAAAAAATTTATCCCGTAGGGTTGCCCGGAGGATTAAAGGAGGACAGTGCCTGGCACATCGTAAGTGCCATATAAGTGTAGTAAGTGAATACATCTCGGTCAAAACATGATCAATCACCCTCTACTATCCCAAAGTGGGGCATGATCTCTAAGGAATCCAGACATATAACTAAAGCTGTTGGACATAGGTAGAAAGTGCCATTGCTGGACAGGTGAGCAAGATCCCTTAATATTCATCAATGACATTTCCTCTTCACGTCACAGGGAATTTATTTTGGCACTTCTATTCAATGTCTGCATTGCTCTGAACGAAAATAACATACAGTGACCTCAGTAATCTAAACATAATAGAAACATCAAGAATAGATCTGGATGAGGCATAGCCAGCGGCATTAACTTTGCATGACTGGTTGGGAAAGTTAAAAGGTGTAGAAACTTAGCATCTGCCAGGGAAGATCTTGCTCCCTCAGAAAGACTGGGGCTCCCCACTCTCGCCCCATCAGTAACAGTTCATGAATCAATGAATGAACGCACAAATGAATGAATGAACGTACGAACAAATGAATGAATAGGCCCTTGTAACCGAGGCATTTCTACTCTATGTTGAGGTCAAAATCCAATGAACACAGCACTGGGCACCCAAAGAGAATTAGCCAGAGAATGCTACATAGGTGAGGCATGGGGGAAGGCACGGGCAAGAAGTCTCGGGAATCTGATAAGCATATTACTCACTGATAATGGGACTCTTAAAACACAGTCAATACAGGTTCATAACATGTTTGGAGTGGGATTTGGTCTCATCTGGGCTCTGGTTTTATGAAGGGGAAAACGAAAACCCAGACAGCACAGAGATTTATTTAGATTTATGTGTTTGGACGGTCATTTAACAGATCCACAAACCAATCGAGAGCACCTGCCAGCCCCTTGCAGGGAAGTGTTGAGAAGGATGATGGAGGGGGTGTTGGAAGGATGATGCCCACACACTCAGGGCACAAAAAGCTCGAACTGTATCCTAAGCACGGTGGAGGCATGCGTGGGAAAGAAAACAGCAATCACGTGGTCAGATTTGTGTTTTAGAAAATGGATTTGAAAGAAGCAGGAAAGGGGACTACACTCCAGTGGCTATCATCATAGTTTAGGAAAAAAGATGTGAGAATCTGAACTAAAAGACTAGGCAGACTTGCGAAATACTTAGAAGGTCAGATGGCATGCAGATTAGTTAGAACATGGGTGGCAACAGTTGGGAAGATGACCCCTTATGGCTAAACAGCCACAGGTGACACATCAACAGGCCACCGAGGGTTTTACACTGAGTTGGTCACCACTACCACAAATAGACCCGACTATTTCCAATACGACTTCATTGCGCTGGTAGGTGTCTGTCGGTATATTCTTTCAATGTCGGGAACAGCATTGCCCATTCTAGGAAAATGGAAAGAACTCACTGTTTTGCCAAGTCCCTCTTTTTTCATAAAGTTAGGAATGGCTCTAGGCACATTACATGGCATCAATTTTGTATCGTATGCAATCTGATGGATGACTATGTGTGAAATTATAAATAGCTGTCAAGAAGTCCAATGACCATTCATCAAAGACACAACATATGTATGAGTTACAAAGCCAGGATGTCATAGAAAAAAATGCATTACTCATGTAGACCCTTTTATGATCCTAAAATTCCTGTGCCTAGCAATGAGTTCAATTTGTTTTGGGTACAATTTCTTGAACAATGCAATGTCCTTGGTTTAACTCCAAATCATGATGAAATATGTTGTAATGTGTTTTTTTAAAGTTTATTTATTTATTTTTGAGAGAGAGAGAGAGAGAGAGAGGGAGGGCAAGTGGGGGAGGGACAGAGAGAGAGGGAGAGAGAGAATCCCATACAGGTTCTGTGATGTCATCATGGAGCTTGATGCAGGGCTCAAACTCACAAACCATGAGATCATGACCTGATCGGAGATCAAGAGTTCCAAGCTTAACAGACTGAGCCACTCAGGCGCCCCTAAATACATTAGGTTTTATGTGTTATGCCCAGCACCCAGCACAGTGCCTGGCCCATAGTCAACACCCCAGGAATATTTGTTGGATAAATGAACGAAAGCAAAGGCAACCATGGGCAGAAGCAGTCCCCCTGGGCCGGAAGCCCTGCCCCCAGGCATCATGAAGAAGCAAGAGGCCGCGGGAGAGCAGCACAGCATTTTACATCTCTTTTCTGGACCCACGTGCCTCTCAGGCTGCATTTAGGATCTACCTGCACCTGCGCCTGCACCTTCTTGGGTCTTTCTTAATTACTTCACTTACTGAGACTCAAAGTCCCAAGGGATGACAGAGTTAAAGTAGGAACGCAAATCCCTGTTTAGGCATTCGGCCACTAGAGGGCGAGAGAGTCAAAAGCCTGCTTCTGAACGTCAGCTTTGCTCTGCAGGGTGGAAACTTCCATGTTTCCTAGGTAGCATCCTTAGCATTTCCTTTTACAAATAGTCCCCAGTACTTGATACAGCAGGACTCATAGTACAATCTCACCCCAGAGAGATTTGGGATATCCACCTTTGGCAATGCTTTTCTTTTTCTTTTTTTTTTTTTTCTAATAGTAATTTAGAAATGAAGACAAAACCTTCAGGCAAATTTCCCAAGATTGACGGAGCAGGACTGCCTTGAGCTGGTGTCAGTGCAATGGCTCCAGAGCTGCCAGTCCAGATGTGCACCTCAGACCAGCCAGGAGGTGTGCCCAGAGGCCCTATGTGTCGGGAACGGGTGGCAGGCAGGATACAGGATGCCCCGTTAAATTGGAGTGTCAGATAAATAACGAATACTTCTGAAATATAAGCCTGCCCCAATTGGAGACGTAAACTGTTATTTTTATTTGCTAAATCTGGTAACCCTCCCTGCGTGGAGCATAGGATGCTTGCTCTTCCTGGACACACTAGGTGACATTCACAGCTCTGCCTTTCCTCACGCCATCTCCCCTGTTTGGGATGCTCTTCCTGTATTCACATCACCACCTGTATCATACTCCTGACTCAAGGTCTGGCTTGAATGGTTATCCCCTGCTTCCTCCCTGCTCAGGTAGGGCCACGTTTACCCGTGTGGGGTAGTGCTTATCACGCCTGCCCAGCATTCTATGTGTATGCAGAATGGGATCAGTGATGTTCAGAAGGGGCCAGAAGGGAGGGGACACATTTGGATCACCTGGGAGGAGGGCTCATCCCACAGGTTCCTATCCATGACAGCAAAAGCAAGGTTGGAAACCACAACTCTGGGTGACCAGCCCCTTGACGGCAGGACCTAGATTGTGTTTGTGGCTCCTCTGGGTGTCTTCTCTGCCTAGTACACAGACTGGCTCCCAGCAGAAACTCAGCACAGCGACATATTTTTTAAACAATATAACCAGCAAAGCCCCAATTCTTAGCGCTGCAACCAGCCCCCCCCATCTGCTCTCCCCGCTTTGCTATTTCTTCACCTACACCATGGAGGAGACTGTCCACTCCTTCTGCCCTCTGCACAGAGCGGGAAATGTCACAGACTCTGAGGACAGGGCGTGAATCCCATAGTGTGCAGGGTGCTGAGGAACCTGGGGGGATAAATAGGCAGAGAGAAGGAACTAGTATATAAAATCTATACAAATACAGGTTGCCTGTGCTAAGGACCAAGTGAGCTCTGTGGATGCCCCGTTTGAGAGTTGAGCGAAGTGAAAATAAAGGCCAGGATTGGCAGGGAAGTTTCGCAGAAGGGTTGGCAAGTTATTTATAGTCTTCTTGGAGATGATTTTTTAATAAAAAAAAAAAAAACAAATAGCAAAGACATAGCACTCCTTCCTTCATTCCTTCAGAAACATTTATTGGGGGTCTCCTGTGTCCCAGGTCAACTACATAACAATGCAGGTCAAACATGAAATGTCCACAGTTTAATTATAACTGTGCACAATAAATGATCATGTTGGCAGAGGGGTGCTTGTTCCCATTCCCTGACCTGCCGAAGATGGACTTTCCCCCAGATCTCCTTGCCCCTCCCCTCACCCTTTCCAAGAGAGGCACAGTCCAACTCTCTCCCCCACCCTTCTCGGTCTCTGTGTGCCTGTCTGTCTCTCTCTGGGCCCCCATGTTGGTAGTGGTCCACATATTTCTGGAACGAGTGAGAAAGTTAGCCTAATTCTGCGGTGCAGCCCACAGTTGCCCTGACTCTAAGTTATAGTTTAACACTTACTTTATCAAGAAACCAAAATGCTGTTTTAGTCTCTTACTCTTTCATTTATCTCTTCATACGCTCAGAACTTGGATAGGGAAAGTGATACTATGTGTGGGGACTTCTTAAAACCACAAACTATCCCCTAGTATGTGTTAGTCATTGTTGTAAATTCTTTACATATGTAATTCACACTACAACTCCGGGAAGAAAGTTCCATCATCATTATCATCATCATCATCATCATCATCATCATTTTGCAAATGAGAAAATAATACATTCATTAGCTGGGCAAGGGTCACACATTTAAGGAAGGGAGTAGCTGGGATTCAAAGTCACTGACTAGCTGTAGAGCCTGTTGGCTCTGCTAGGCTTTCTTTTGTGGTGGAATCCTCTCAGGCTTTTCTCACCAAGTTATTTCAAATTCACTTTAAATCAACAAACCAAAGTGTGTGTGTGTGTGTGTGTGTGTGTGTATGTGTGTATTCTTTTAAATAAACGCTGAAGGTGAAAAGACCAAGACAAAAACCAATGCCCTTGTTGAGACATGCCTCAAATGTTAAGAACTGAACACTTTTTCTCATTGACATTGTTGACACAGATGGAGCTATCTGGATTAGTGCATCTAGAACTCACTTATTTCCTCGAGGTGAGACAATTTAAGCTATCATTCTCGCTCAGGGTTGATAGCAACAATTTAAAGCATTCTCCCCTCTAGCTAAGGGAAGACGAGCATCGTGACCTGGCCGTGGAGAAGACCACGTGAAGACCCTAACTCAGCTGGACGGAGGGAGAAGCATGTGGCAGCAAAGACCCTACTGTCTACACACGACTCAGTATTTGGATCATTTGGACCCTGGCATAAAGTCTTGTATCAGACACTGACTGCTTCACAGCAAATATTCTCTCCAGAGAAGTCACAGGATTCTGATTAAACCAGAGCTATAAGGTTTGTTCAGGACAAAAAGTTTCCTCAGAGGAGTTTTGAAGCCAGAGATTTTTAGCCAATTTACTTATTATTTTTTTAAGTTTATTTATTTGTTTTGAGAGAGAGAGAGCACAAGTAGGGGAAGGGCAGAGAGAGGATCCCAAGCAGGCTCCACAGCTCCACAGCCTGATGCCGGGCTCGAACCCACAAACCTTGAGATCGTGACCTGAGCCAAAGTCAGACACTTAACCAACTGGGCCACCCGGCTCTGCACTGACAGCGGTGAGCCGGATGTGGGGCTCG
Source organism: Panthera uncia (assembly GCF_023721935.1). Lineage (NCBI taxonomy): Eukaryota > Metazoa > Chordata > Mammalia > Carnivora > Felidae > Panthera > Panthera uncia. The sequence continues at coordinate 21,933,758 of NC_064809.1, read as the reverse complement.
AACTCATGAACTAAGAGATCATGACCTGAGCCGAAGTCTGACGCTCAATCAACTGAGCCATCTAAGTGCCCCAAGCTTCTTTCTGTAAGGATCACCCCAGCCATTGTTAATGTCACTTCTGGTCACAAACCCAGAACAAATTCATTAGACCCTATACTTTTCTTCAGTCCATTAGAGATCTCGTTAGTCCTTATCTGGGTGTGACCTTTAGTTCGGGGTTGGAGGACCCCAGCATGGCCCCACATCATCTGTCTCAAATGTGCTTCTCTTGAAGTCTGGACCCTGAACAAAGAACATGTGAAGCACTTAACCTTGTGGGAATGCTTCTGGAAAGTAAGGTCACAATGATTATTTTATGCCTTGGACTTTGATCCTCATCTGGACTTCTGCAGGATTTTCAAAACCATAAATACTTCTCCCAAACAGAGAACTTTCTTATTCTGCCTGCTAAATGTTTCTTACTCTTGACCAAATCAATCGGCAAACATGTGGGTCTTTAAATCACATTAAACAGAGTAAAATTGTGCTAAGAAAAAATACTCTCTGGTGTAAGGTTGCCTGGTAACTTTTTAAGAGGACAGTGTGACAAACCTACATCCTTGTTACCCTTTCCTGGCCATGAAATTGTGTTCATCAGAGCACGTAACTGATATAGATTATACGTTGTTTTCTTATAGATGCTATCCATATGGTAGCTAATTGGAGAGTTCTGGCTGGCGTTTCCTGGAGTAGATGCCAAAGGATGGGAAGATGTTAAGAAAATAACTAGTCAGCAGGCTGCCTACCCTTAAACATGACATTCTCAATGGCTTGTTCTAATTCTGGAATTCCTAGATAGCACTGGGCTCTCCCAGGACATATGGAAGAATGGGGGAATCTGTGAGTAGGAGAAACTTCTGGGCTCCTTATGTTTGTCAACTAGGGCAATCCTGTTATATGAGAAAACTCAAAAGCTAACTTCTAAAGCTCGGTGGGGGGATCCAAGGCGACTTACCGTTCTACTCTGAGGTCGGTGCTTCAGCACCCCAGGCACACAAAGCTGTCGGGAAAGTTCAGGCTTGAGAAGGGTGAGAAATGACTATAGCACAAGACCTGTAGGCAACACCTTCCTCCTCTAACTATTTTACTACTTCTGGATGACAGTGTACGTGTATGTGTATATAAGGGGAATGGGCAAAAGATTTTTAATTGCTATATTCATTGTGGGGATTATGGAGTTTTACACAAAGGCAGTTACTTAGTGTCTAGAGCTGCTACCTCGTCTTGGGGTCACATTTTCAAAGTATTTTTAGACAAAATGTTTTGGACTCATCAGTCAACCATTTAGTGGTAAGAACAGCTGTCATTTAATGAGGGCATACTTTGTCTCAGGATTGATGTTGAACACGTTCACACATGGCATCGTGGGTTCCTCTCAACAACCCGATGAGGCAGGTATTCTTATTATCCTCATATAACAGATGAGGAAAATGAAGCATTGACAGGTCAGCAAACAAGCCCATGGGCACACAAATATCAAGGGTGATACCACGGTTTGCAATCAGGCAGTTTGAGTGCAGGGCCTGTGTTCCCAGACAGTCCACTGGACTCCCTCATTGAGGCTCAAGAAAAATGTCTGCTCTCCTTGATGCTTGAGGGGATGACAAGAAACACCTATTTCAAGACCTGAGTCTTGGCAATCACAGTATAAACACACATTACAGTTGATTCCTTAAGGCTTCACCTTGATCTTTCCTTCAGTACAACGAACAATTGCATTTCGGCTAGCAGGCACTGAGGATAAGCTAAAATAGGCAGTGGCCTATTGAATGTGGAGAAGAAATCTCCCCCACTTCAGTTCTGGTCAGTTCTACAAACAACTATGGAAAGACAAATATGTACCTGGTACTGTGTCAGAGGGCAGAGAGTCAAAGATGCAAATGGGGGGTCCTTTATAGTGGGGTTGATCCATGGCTGAGATCCTCACACCCCTGAGGATCCCCATTGGCATGCTAGAAAGTACTTGAAACCTCTTTGTTATTATGGTTTATCTCTTTGTGGCTTCAGTTTTACTCAAACATTGGAAGTAAGGTAGGGGAATCAAGTAACGATAGCCAAATAGTTTGGACCACTTCCCACAAACATTTAAAAGAAACACAGAAATCATGGAGTTGAACAAAAATATTGCTTTCTTTTTAAGATAAAACGCTGGACTTCAAAGACATTGCATGCATGAGGTCAACCCCCTCAGGGTTAATCCCTTGATTTCCCAAGGTTACTCGTTCTTTTCTCTGTGGAAAATGGGCTTCTTCACAATAAGGTGGGAACAGTGTAAAAGCACAGAATGCAGTAGTGAAGGCAAGGAAACAGATGATCTAGGAGGCAAGGTAGAGGCTGTGAAGAGCTTGTTTATGGTCAGTCAGTCAGCTACACAAGTTATGTGAGCAAATGTAAAAGAGGAAAGAAGGAGAGAAAAGAGCTTGATGAACCCATGATGTTGTGACAAGGAAGGAAGCTCAGGTTAAGGAAAATGGAGTGAAAGACTGGATCCCTAATCAGGTCTTCAGAAACCAATTATGAACACATCCTAAAGACACAGACTGGGCTGGGGGATCTGGTTGTGAGTAAAGGTTCAAAGTCACATAAATAAAGTGAACTTAGACATGAGGCAATGTTGGAAGAGGAAAAGAGGAGAGTCAGAGAGTATAGAGTTGAGGAAACTAAGTAAAATTAGCCGGGGGGGGGGGGGGGTTGGGGGGGGGGGGGGATAGTGAAATTGAGTAAATAAAAATTCCTTATAGCCAAGGAAAATGAAGGAGATCCAACTTCTAAATAATAGGCATCTCTGGAGAAGCCCAAGTAAGAGGAAAAGATATGATAATATCCAAAGCTAATTCAGGAAGCTGTTCTGAAATAAAAGACTTGAATCTACAGATCAAAATATAGACTAAGACAAAAACTGATACAGATCAAATCATACAAGGGAAAAAGTCAACTCTGCAAGTAAGTGTGGAACAGTAAAAACTTCCAAGATGTCAAGTGTGACTGAAGAATTCTACACTTCACATGGTCATTCACGTAACAAGGAAAATGATTTTCAATTTTAAGAACTCAGGAAAATAATTTCTGTGAGCCTTTTTGAAGAAATATCGGAAGACCAAACCCCAATCATCCAAGAGAGGATTTCAAAAAGCTGGAGGAAAAGGGCTGCCTTGAGGATAGAATCCATTTAGGACGAAAACCAAGACAACTGTAGAAATTAAAATTTCAGGACTTAAATTTTATGAACAATGGCCATTTACAAAGAACAATATTGGTAACGTGTATTGGGACGAGAGAATAAAAGTTAGGATAGTTATGTCCCTTTCCTAATTCTTAGAATGGGGAGTCAGAAGGCATTCCTGGAAGCTGGCAAATCAGGTAATAGAAGTATGAATTAGTATTCTGATTTTTTTTTATCACGTATGCAGATTACTTATTAAAATAAAGAATAATAAAATAGCAGATAATTACAACAGAGGAAGAGGTCTTCCCAGAGAATGCTAAAAAGCATGTCTTGGAGGAGATTCTTATTAAGCATGTATCAACCAAACTGCAGAACTGGGTACTGACCTGGTGCATGCACTTGTAACTTGCCTCGGCCAGAATTCCTTATGTTGCGGACTTGACATGAGGCATATCTTCTTGGAGCATCAACACTGTTCGAATACTGGAATGTTACCCGCGGTTTTACAACAGTGTAAAGACTTTTACAACAGTGATGGTTGGGTAAAAAGTGATCCCAAGAGTTCATTCTTTAGCAAGGAATTTCTCTTTTCAGATCATAGGTAAATGGGAAACAGAAGTTGGAAGGGCCACCTCTTCCTGAGAGTCTCCTCTTTCATTGAAGGTCACACTTTTAGGTCAGTGAAAACCATTATTTCAGCATTGTGTCTCTTTCTCTTTTTACGTACAGAAACACGTATTTTATAAATGTTACACATGGCCATGTTATATGTTATATGTAATGAGAGAAACAACTTGTTTTCCCTGAGACAATAGTTTTTGCTCCTGCACCAACCAAGACCGGGATTCGCCAGCACGTCTGTGATTTCATAGTTGCAATGACTCTCTGTGGGGCCCAGGCCCCAAAACTAGTAGTGTGGATAACTAGGAACAGTAGCAGTCTTCTGTTGCTCCTGGTTTTAAGCGTAATACTGCTACTTATGAGGCCAACTTTCTGGTTCCTATTAGACCCTCTCTGTTGACTAGAGACCCCCCACCCCACCCCGTTCGCCATAAGCCTGCACTGGGAGTCTCATGAGGTGAGGAAGGGGTGCCAGCTGCAGGCAAAACCATACAGAATGTGGAGCAGAGGACCATGCCCTTGGAAGGTGCATAGCAGTGTGGGTGACAGTGTGAAGGCACTATACAGATGATAGCCTATTTGCACTAGAAAAAAGATCTGGGTTTTCATAAACATTTCTTCATGAAAAGGATTTTGCTAGGTATACTAACAGAAAAAAAAAAAACCCTCACACACACACACACACACACACACACACACGAAAACTATACCATCTAAAATGAACATCTGTTACAACAGCTGTTCCTAAAAGCAGATTAAGGTACAACTGCCACATGAAAAGTGAAAAAGGGGGAACGTCTTCCCATTTTGCTCTGAAGGAATTTAGAGCCCTTCCCATTTATTACCCAGTAATTTCACTGGGATTCAGCATGCTTCGAGCCTCACGAATGAAAAACCACTCTGTTATAAACCAAACATAAATATTCCACCAACCTCAGAATGTCTCAGCGCTCTAAACACAACACGCATCCCACACAGCCTTTGGTCCCCACTCATTGTCCTCTGTTTAAAATGAAGTCTTTGTCATCGAAAGAAACACAAGATCAACTAAGAGGCAGCTGTCCGGCCAACATGACTCTGGTCAGTGTGGGCGTCACTCAGAAAGGGGTGACTGCCTTTTGAGAGGGCCCAGAGGAGACCGGTTTTCAGAAAGATGCTGAAGAATGCAGAAACTGTGTCCTATAAGAAATGCGTCCGAGGGAATTGGAGACATTTAGTTTGTGGAGGAGAAGGCTTGAGGAGACACGGCAGTTGTCTTGATACATTTGAAAGGCTGTCACACAGAATATAGAATAGATTTATTCTATGCTGCTGTGAAGTGCGGAACAAGTGTCACGTGTCAGTGAGTGGGCTTATTTTGGTTCATTTTAGGAAAGATATTCTGTCTAATTAGATTTAGTAACACAATTGGTTGCTCCTTAAAATACAGGGGGAGCCCCCTGCCACTAAGACTAACCAAGCAGAGTCAAGCTGAGCATTGCTCAGGAAGTGCGTGGAGAGGTTTCTTATACTAAAATATAAGGACCAATCCAATGCCCATGCTTCCACATTCATCATTCAGGCTCAGTTACAAAGCTTTTTGAGTCATTTTTGAAACTTAGAGGACAATGACCGAGGGTGATCATTTTTAGGGCACAGTAATTTAGCCCCATTGCTTCTTTATTCATTATTCTCTTTTGTGAAGGAAAATGAGAAGCAGATGATGAACAGAAAACAGGGAAGGAAAATCAAAGGAAGAGGGGTAGAAGGAGAACCCAGGCCTTTCCATGACCTGCTCTTCCCTGGATATTAGGCTGTATTGGAGGAGGCATATCTAATGTAAACCACTGCGTGGCTAGAGTGCAAAGACAGTTTCATCCTTGAAAACAATTTCCTGCTAAAATTTCTCACTGGGCATGAAATTTCACCAGTATCACTGAGAGGTCCGTACACCATGACGTAGTTCTTGTTTGTTTTTATCCTCTTCATGGAGTTCTCTGGTATCTCCAAGTATATCTGAGCTCATCCACAGCTGGATGACACAAGTCATGTTTACAGATAAATGTTAAAGAACATGCATACTGGGGTGCCTGGGTGGCTCAGTCGGCTAAGTGTCCAATTTCAGCTCAGGTCATGATCTCACGGTTCATGGTTTGAGCCCGTGTTGGGCTTGGTGATGACAGCTCAGAGCCCAGAGCCTGCTTTGCATTCTGTGTCTCCCTTTCTCTCTGTACCTCCACTGCTCATACTGTCTCTCTCTCTCAAAACTAAACATTAAAAACTAAAAATAAAAAAATAAAGAACATGCACACCTCCACTAAGCTTCCCCTTCCCCAAGTAACATAAACATACACAGAGAACCCTATTTACCCACCTACATCCTAAACAAAACCAAGTTCAGGGGAGCCTGGGTGGCTCAGTTGGTCAAGCAACTGACTTCCAGTTTTGGTTCAGGTCATGATCTCATGGTTCATGAGTTCAAGCCCTGTATCAGGCTCCATGCTGACAGTACAAAGCCTGGTTAGGATTCGCTCTCTCCCTCTCTGCCCCTCCCTTGCTCACACACTCTCTCTCAAAATAAATAAACTTAAAACAAAAACAAAATCAAACAAGCAAACAAAGCCATCATAATCTCCTTGTAGGAAAGAGTCACTTTTGAAGATGGATTTTAAAAATACAGAACTGTGAACTCAGCTGATCACCAAATATCCAGGAAGAAGAAAAACCCGCCAAGATGGATCAGCATATATGTGGTCTTCTAACTGGATCCCCATTGGTGCTAATCTAAATTCCACAGTTCTTTCAAAGCCCACTTAAATTCCACTTTTTCTATGAGAAATATGAAAAAGCACTTGACAGTTTCCTCCTGAATGTTTCATGGGTTCTCCAAAATCTCCGCTCCTGAAAGTGGACTTGTAATTTTGTCCTCACAACGTGGTGGTGTCTCTGCATTGCATGGCTCCAACCCCTGTTATCAAAACAAAAATGAAAGACATCCCGGACACCACCCTTTCCCTCACCACAATATTAATAACCAAATCCCACCTAATTGACCTCCTATGTACCATTTGAACTCATCCTCCCAGCACTCTGGACAAAACCATCATCCCCTCTCTCCTGGACAACTGTAAAAGCTTTCCAGGTAGTCTCCTGAGGCACACGCTTGCTCTAATCTAGAGCTGAAATGATCCAAAAGACAAGAGTGACCTTGCCCCGTCCCTTTGATGGCTTCCAGCTGCCCTCAGGATGTGTTCTAAACTCCTCAGCCTGGTCACAAGGCCCTGCAGGATCTGACCACTTCTTACTTCTCTAAGTGTTCCTCCCTCACTTCTGCCTGGGGGCTCAAGTCCTGTCGACCTTGCTCCCTGTCCCTCCAAAGAAGGGGCCATGCTCTTTCCCACCTCAGAGCTTTGTGCACGGTTCTTCCTCCCACCCGCACTTCTAAGCCAGGTCCTACTCACCCAGGTCTCAACACTATGTCAGCAGGGGGAGTGTCCCCTGACACCTACCCCTGCCACATCAGTACCCCACCCCCAAAGCCCACTTAAATATTTGCATATCTCTTTTTGTCTCACCTTTGTAACCCACATCATACTTTTAAGTCTTTGTTCATTGTCAGCTTCACGAAGGAGGATAGAAATTCCAAGATAACAGGCCATGTCTGCCTCAATCAATGCTGAATTCCATGTACCTAGCACCTAATTTGTGCTGAAATCATTGTTCAATGAACACAGTAATGAATGACATGTGCTGTCTAAATCAATGATTCATGAATTTCACTATGCAGAAGAATCCTGGGAAGCCAAGTTAGCAGATCCATGATCAGTCCCAGGAATCTACGTTTTTAATAAGAACTCCAGGGGATTTGGGTCCAGTTTTTCCTTAGGTCACACTTTGGAAAGCAATACTCCAAAGGATACAGACAGCAAGGGGAGAGAAGCAGAACTGAGGTTAAAGAGACAAAGGCAGTGGGGCGCCTGGGTGGCTCAGTTGGTTATGTGTCCAATTTGATTTTGGTTCAGGTCATGATCACACTGGTCATGAGTTGGAGCCCCAGCTCTGGCTCCGCACTGACAGCTGCTTGAGATTCTCTCTCTCTCCCTCTCTCCCTGCCTCCCTCCACCCCCACATGGTACACACACACACACTCTCTCTCTCTCTCTCAAAATAAACTTTAAAAAACAGGCAAAGCAAACAAAATGTGAGAAGTTAAATAAAAACAGAAGATTTATGAAATTGTTCAAACAACCACTGCACATGTGAAGGACTAAATGACAGATTGTCAAATTAATTCCTCAGACAATGAGAGCCCAACGCACTTACAGGAAGAAGCCATCTGAAGTGGCTGGAGGTCTGTGGAGATGTTAAAATAGGAAAATAAATTTGAGGATAAGTTTGGAAGGGAGAAATGGTATTACAGACAGACAATAGGAGCATGAGTTCAGATGAAGAGTGAAGCACTTTGCTCTAAAGAAGGTCTAGAAATTGAATGGCTTGGAATATGACTAGAAACATAAGGAAGGACCTGACTGGAGAGGTCCTTGAAGTTAATGAAGGGGTCAGGGTATGACATCCTAAAATATGCCATGTTATTAGCATAAGGATTATTTTGAAGTGAAAACAACTGAGAAGCAGCAAATTCAGGGGGAACTGTCTGTCCTCTTCTTTTCTGTCTAAAAGAAGGGCATAAATTTCTCTTTGTAAAGACATCCTGCCTCCCCTCTCTCCTCTTATCACTGGAGAAGGCACCAATTTGAGTCTGCATAACAGACCTTACCAAATCCATACCTTACTAAACCCTTATTTTCCATTAGTTTCCCTCATATATTTATTTACCTTTCCACAATTAACCACTCTAGAAGCCCAAGCCTTTTTTTCCTTTGTCCTGTCACCTCTCCACAATTTACCACCTTTTGTTAAACTAGTATAAGCTTCCAGATCCACCCACTTTGAGGGGTTTTCCATTCCTTTTTAAAATTTTTTTAATGTTTATTTATAAACAGAAAGAGAGAGAGAGCACATGCGAGCAGGGGAGGGGCAGAGAGAGAGGGAGAGAGAGAATCCCAAGCAGGCTCCACGCTGACAGTGCAGAACCCGACGAGGGGCTCAAACTCATGATCTGAGCCTAAATCAAGAGTCAGAGCTTAACCAACTGAGTCAGCCAGGCACCCCGAGGGCTTTCCAATTCTTTCATGTGAGGTTCCGTATGTGCATGTGAAATAAACCTCTTCTCCTGTTAACCTGCCTTTTGCCAGTTTAATTCACAGACCCCAGTCACTGAAGAGAAGAGGGTAAAGACAAAGTTGTTTTCCTTCTCCTACATGGGGCAAAGGAATGACAGCCAGAAACTCCCAGAGGTAATACTTGACTTGCAATTTAAATACAGGGCTAAAATTTGAGATACTTAAAAAAATACTCTGTTTTCATAATATGCCCCATTTTTTCTGAAGCACTGCAAGACTTCTCCAAAATGTAGGCTTCATGTATGTTGTAGAAATATAGGACAAAGAATCAAGGCTAATGAAGAAGGTGGTATGTACATTATGTCAAAGAGGCACTTAGTTCTAAGACCATGAATGCTGAGAAATTTCCAAAGAAATGGAACAACTGAAATATAAGTCTGACTGTGAACTCAGTTAACATAAGAAGAGTCCTTTTTCTCCACCTTACTTATTTCATGTTGGCTTTGATGAGCAGTGGAGAGGGATTGAAACGGATCAGGATATGCTCCCCCCAAATATTCCATTTTGACATAACAATGATTTTGAGCTGAAAGCAATTAAGTTGCAGCAGACACAGGACAAACTCTCTGCCCTCCTCCTTTCTGCTTAAAAACAGGGCATAAATTCCATTTTGCGAAGGGGTCCCCCATTCCTGTTCCCGAAAAAGGAGAACAACCCTTATCACTGGAGACACAGTCGGCACTGAGATAAGTCTGCATAGACAAATCTTACTAAAATAACCCTTATCTTTCACTGGTTTTCCCGCACATATTTTGTAGTCACTTTCCCATGATTTATTGTCCATCGAAGCCCAAAGAAAAGCCTTTGTTAACATGGTATATAAATCCCTGAGTCTAACCACTTCTTTTGAGTCTTACTTCTTTTCTGAGAAGCCTCATCCACGTAAAATACTAATAAAATCTGTATTCATTTTCTCCCCTTAGTCTGTTTTTTTGTGGGTTCAATTTCTTAGGGCCCCAAACACTCCAAGGGTAGAAGAAAAGTTTTTCCTTCCGGACAGAACCTGCTTGCCGAAACCAAAAGGGCACGACCCCAGCATACGGTGGCTGACTGAATGAGACAGGGGTTGTAGAAAGGAACAAAGGACAAGGCCACAGAACTTCACCCTGACTAGGTCCTGTCAGAGCATCTGCAACCAGCTCCTGCATATATGGCATTGGTAGGTTGCGCGGTAAGGGAACTGAGAAAAGCTGGCTTCCTGTACCCGTTCCAGCTCGCCGGTGCCAGATGGATTTACCTCGGCTCCACCACGGATTCTTCACCTGTGAAATGGAGATGGAATTTCCGGCCATTTTACAGGGTTGTAGGGCTGCAAGGTGAAAGCTTCCGTAAACCGTACCCCGCTTTAGAAATAGAGTGTATCGTTAAAGTCGATCAACAGGTAAAGCAGTAAATAAGTCCACTTGGAGCCTGCTTCGGAGTCTGGGTCTCCCTCTCTCTGCCCCTCCCCCGCTCACACTCTGTCTCTCTCTCTCTCTCAAAAAAAACATTAAATTTCGTTTCAATTAAAATAAATAAATAAATAACTAGCTCTAAAGTGGATTTAATATTTTTTTCTTAAATTTCTATGCCAGTGACATTCAAGGAAACACGAATCATAGTAGATGATACAAGGTACGATGGTAAAATGATTCTGAATGGTGCATAACATTCTTACGTACATATGTCATGTCTTTGGCCTCGCTTTATTTGCTTTCCTGAGAATAAACTTCTTAAACCCCAGCAGTACGTCAGTGTTACTCTCCGAAGGCTAAATACTGCAGGAATTTATATCTGATATTTAGGAAACGTGCCAAACCTGGCGATATCTGTACACACATTAGATAAGAGATTCAGCAAACAGATGCTCCTTCTTGTAATCAGCCAAGAACTTCTAATATTCTGACAACTTGTTAATCAACCAACATATGGTATCACTTTAGTAAACACAACACTCAGATTTTGCTTTTTACAGGGCATTTTCTCAGAGATGTAATGGTCCTGACTCATCAACACTATTCACTGGAAATCAAGTGAAGCTAGCCTCCGTCACCACCTTACATTTGTTTAATTACTTGGGGGAAAAAATAAATATTGGCATTGATTTGGATTTTATGCATTTTTTTTCCTGACTTGAGATTTTTAAAACATCATCCTCTTAGGCATTTGCAAAGGCGGTAGAATATCTTCTTTATACAGATTCATGTATATAGATACATGGAGATGTCCAAAAATGCCTATAGTTCCTGTATCAGTTTCCTAGGGCTTCTTCTGTCACACAGTATGAAAAACTGAACAACTTAAAACAAGATAAATGTATTTCTTCACACTTCTGGAGGCTGGAAGTCTGAAATCAAGCAGTTGGAAGGGCCATGCTCCCTCCAAAGCCTCTAAGGAAGGATCGTTCCTCCTCTCTTCCAGCTTCTGGTAGCTCCAGGCTTGTGGCACGTCACTCCAATCTCTGCCTTACCTTCACATGGCCATCTTCCTTCTGTGTCTATGTCCAATTTTACTCTTCTTATGAGGACACCAGTCATATTGGATTTGGGCCCACTCTACTCCAGTATGAACCACATCTTAACCTAATTACATCTACGAAGACCCCATTTCGAAATAGAGTCATACTCACAGGTGTGGATGGGGGCCAGGACTTCAGTATATCCTTTTTGGGATATACTTTTTGGGACACAGTATCTACACAACTCAAATCTGGCCCTAGGAGATGATCCTATGAGATGATCCTTTTGGGCATGTGTGAGCTTTTTCTCCCAGTTCTATAACTCAAGAGCATCGTCCTCATTGTGTTCCTTGAAGTGGGTCCAGGTGGCTCATACAAACATGGACCTGATGCTCGTAAAAGCCCATCTTTGTCCATCTCCCTCCCATCTCCAGAATCTCTTCTCACCATCTCCTTTCTTTTGGAGTCCACTTTTCTTCTGGCTTTTGGCTCTCCTTTTGATCGCATACTTCAGCCCTCTGTGGTCTGCCTCAGCGTATCTTCACTTTTGCTCTCTGGTGCCACATCACTGGGCTCAGCTTTCCAGTCAGTCCCCAAACAAACCCAGTCCCCTCCTCCACCCCAAGGCACCAAGTTGTGCCAGTACCTGTGAGGAGTGGCAGATCCACTCCTTCCTGTGCAAGGTGAGCAGGCCAGGCCCTAACCACGTGAGGGAGGTGCTGTGGTGAGGGCATGGGGACAGGTGTGAGATTACCTATTTAAGGTCCCCTCTGCCATCTGCTGTCTCAATGCTTATGCGAACAGTGATGGGGGTAACAGCATCTTCATTGCTGTTCAACTAAGTCTCCCATTTCTAGGA